>NC_083419.1:32538700-32856200 GCF_020745735.1 Hemiscyllium ocellatum
TAGAATTAAATTTACTTACTTCTGTCAATACAGTTTATCTGCTTGTAATAAGTAAAGCCTTTGAGAATCAGGAACAAAGCAATCCAATGACTGGATTTGATTTGATTTATTATTGTTAGATGTATCAAGAAACAGTATTGTTTTGTGTGCTAACCAGACAAATCATATCTTATGTAAGTACAACAGGATAATAGAACAGAATGCAGAATTTGGCGTTAGAGCTACGGAGAAGTTTCAGAGAAAGATCAACTCTAATATATGAAAGGTCTGCTCATAAGTTTGATAACAGCATGGAAGAAGCTGGTCTTAAATTTGCTGGAGTTGTGCCAATCACAAAGAAAGATGTTTCTCTCAGCATTTCCTCAAAGTTTATTTCTGCCTGTGTGGACCTCCGAGGTCTGTGCATGGCAGTGCCTTAGAATCACATAATCATAAAGATGTACAGCACAGAAACAGATGGTTCAGTCCAACTTGTCCATGCCGACCAAATATCCTAACCTAATCTGGTCCCATTTGCAAGCACCCGGCCAATATCCCTCGAAACCCTTCCAATTCATATATCCATCCAGATGTCTTTTAAATGTTGTAAGTGTACCAGCCTCCACCATTTCCTCTGGCAGCTCATTCCATACATGCACCTCTGCATGAAAAAGTTGCCCCTAAGGTCATTTTTAAATCTTTCCCCTTTCACATTACACCTATGCTGTCTAGTTTTGGACTCAGTTCTCTGGGGCAATAACCTTGGCTTTTCACCCTACCCATGCCCCTCATGTTTTTACAAATCTCTTTAAGGTCATCCCTCAGCCTCTGAGGCTCCAGGGAAAACAACCCAAAACAAATCAACCTCTCCCTAAGGCTCAGACCCTCCAACCCTGATAACATCTTTGTAAATCATTTCCTAACCATTTCAAGTTTCACAACATCCTTCCTGTAGCAGTGAGACTGGAATTGAATGCAGTATTCCAAAAATGGCCAATCCAATGCCCTGTACAGCTTCAGCATGACGTCCCAACTCTTATACTCAATGCACTGGCAATTAAGGCAAGCATACGAAACTTCTTCATTATCCTGTCTACCTGCAACTCTACTGTCAAGGAACTATAAACCTGCACTCCTAGGTCTTTTTGTTAAGCAACACTCCACAGGATTTTATCATTAAGTGTATAAATCCAGCCCTGATTTGCATTTCCAAATTGCAGCATCTCACATTTATCTAAATTAAACTCCACCTGCCTCTCCTCTTCTGGAACCCTCAGGCCATGTATGGAACCTTGGATCAGCTGCATTTACATGCAGCCACACCGCTTAGAGGGAATGTCAATTGAGGTCATGGTAGACAGGTCACCTCAGCTTCATGGCAATGTTGCAGGAGTTCCTCAGGGTAACATAGGCCCAATGATATTCAGCTGTTTCATGAATTGCCTTGCCTCCACCATTAGGTCAGAAAGGGAACTATTTGCCGATCGTTGCACTGTGTTCAATTTCTTACATAATTCCTCCACCAATTAAATGGGACACGCCTGTCATATATCAAGACCTGGATAAATTTCCAGACAGGGCTGATTAAGTGACAAGTAATTCTCACATCACATGAACGACAATTCTCAGCAAGAGATAATTTAATAATCTCCTTTTGATATTTAATGGTTTCACTGAGTTCCCATCATCAATATTCTGTGATCAGAAACTTAAATGTATAGACTGCTCAAAATGGAGGTGCACACCTAGATACAATTCACAGAACTATCTGGAAGAGGAAAAGTCAGAAAGATGGTTTGTTTCCCTGAAGGGAGATACTAGAAATGTGAAATAGGTTAGAACTGGAGAACTTTATATACAGGCTGAACATTCTAACCATCTGTCCAATGTTATCTTTCTTGAATTGATTTGTTTCATTTTCTGAGCTATATCCTTCATTTGTCTTGAATAGAGTTTGTAATTCTCAGCAGACAGCAGTTACAATTTGCTTATTGGGCAATCTGTGTGGAATTCATGTAGGGCAGGTGAGAAATATGTCCAGTATGCCTCCAATGTTGACCCTCCATTGTTAGCATGGAGAGCAACATTCAAGGGAAAGAAACCCAACTGAACCAAAATCCATTGCAAGCTTATTCTCATTGGAGTCATGGCAAAGGTATAATCCTCACATCTGATTTTTTTTTACTGTTCTTGTCTTTGCTTTTGAAAAAAAAATTTGACCAAAGATTATTCAAGTGCCTTATTCAAAAGAGGATAATGGTCCCAATATTCATAAGGGGTTGGGTGGGAGCAGGGGAGCCTGGTAGTGGAAGGAACCTATAAAAAGCCAAGTCACATTGAGGTATTGTCTCAGTTTCATTATTTATTCCACTTCCTGGTTCAATTGACAGGTGTTTACATTTTAACACCATTCGCCAACCCAACCTAGGGCCATATTTTTTGATTGATCATGCAAAGGGTCAAAAGTAGAACATAGAACATAGAACGTAGAACAGTATAGCACAGAACAGGCCCTTCAGCTCACAATGATGTGCCGACCACTGATCTACATGTATGCACCCTCAAATTTCTGTGACCATATGCATGTCCGGTAGTCTCTTAAATGTCCCCAATGACCTTGCTTCCACAACTGCTGCTGGCAATGCATTCCATGCTCTCACAACTCTCTGTGTCAAGAACCCGCCTCTGACATCCCCTCTATACTTTCCTCCAACCAGCTTAAAACTATGACCTCTCGTGTTAGTCATTTCTGCCTGGGAAATAGTCTCTGGCTCTCGACTCTGTCAATGCCTCTCATTATCTTGTATACCTCAATTAGGTCCCCTCTTCTGCTCCTTTTCTCCAATGAAAAAAGTCTGAGCTCAATCAACCTCTCCTCATAAGATAAGCCCTCCAGTCGAGACAGCACTTGGCCAAAGAACACGTCAAATCTGGTCCAGTTATAGACCCATAAGGCTTCTCGTGATCATCTGCAATGTAATAGAAAGGGACATCAATACTGCTATCAAGTAACACTTGCATAACAAGAACATCAAACCTAATGTTACAGCTGTCATCAAAGATTTAACTGTTAAAGCTTATCTTTCTTCAATTGCCTGCAGTTTATGACTTTACAATTTTCCTCCAACACCTCTCCATTGATATCCAACTGGGATATTCTCACCGTTTTGGGTGGGCTATTCTCACTAGTTTCCATTATGATCTTCCTAATTATAAAGTGTTTTGGGGTGGACAAATTCAGAAGTCACACAGCACCAGGTTATAGCCCGACAGGTTTATTTGAAAGCACAAGCTTTTGGAGTGCTGCTCCTTCATCAGGTGAAGTCTTCACCTGATGAAGTAGCGGTGTTCTGAAAGCTTGTGATTTCAAATCTACCTTTTAATTTTAATTAGATTAGATGAGATTACTTACAGTGTGGATTCAGGCCCTTCGGCCCAACAAATCCACACCGACCCGCCGAAGCGCAACCCATCCAGACCCATTCCCCTACATTGACCCGTTCACCTAACACTACGGGCAATTTAGCATGGCCAATTCACCTAACCTGCACATTTTTGGACTGTGGGAGGAAACCAGAGCACTCGGAGGAAATCCATACAGACATGGGGAGAATGTACAAACTCCACACAGACAGTCGCCTGAGGCGGGCATTGAACCTGAGTCTCTGGCACTGTGAGGCCACTGTGCCATTGTGCCACCATGCCATTCACCAGTTGGATCATTACCTGGTGTCGTGTGATTCCTGATGTTCCCTAATTATAGTCAGAGAATGATTTGAAACGGCCTTTTTTCCAGCTCCTGCAATACTGGATGAATAGAAATATTCTCTTATTAAATATTGGGAAGATTGAAGATATTGGGTGGAATTTTAAAAGGTCCTGGATGACATAGGCTATAATAAAACATTTGAGAGAATTATGTGAGGGGTCAGATGAGACATTTCCCGGTACTGGGGGTAACAGCATTTTCTGAAAAGACTGAAAGTCTGAATGGTACCTGATGAGTTTGGTTTGTCACTTGCTCCTCTGGACTTCCGCCTTGGAAACTTGGCACCAACCTCTCAAGCCATATTCCAGGGCAGTGGCATCCCACGTCCGCAGATAGTGACACTTGACACATACAAACCCCTTCACACAATTGTGGCATACTGCCAATCAATTTATGATACATTCTGCACTTCAATGCTGCATTTTAGAGTGCACTGACATCTCTCATAAGAATGCTACTCACACAGGGACAAGCACCCAGTTCATGGATTGGACCAGGTTGCATCTCAGGGCTGCTGCTTGCTCTCTTAGTGCTCGCTTACCTTACGCCTACTGGGATGCTCTCAAAATGTCTACCTTGCCTATTAGCATAGGCACAAAGCTAGGCAGTTTGACCTGGTTGCCCTCCGTAATTAGTCAATGGAGTGGATATGTTGCTGCATTTCATCCTGCTATGTCAGTGCTATACCTGCGCTGTTCACCTGACATGGTGGGCAGATGGCATATGCCTCAACAAAATGACCATATCTCATAGTGGGAGAAGAGTAATGCAGTCAAGTCATGGGAGACCTAAGGCATAGGTGCAGAAGTAAGCCATTCAGCCCATCCATTCTGCTCTGCAAATCAGTCACACATCTTCTGTCAGGTGATCTTAGCAAGGGCAGGTCGTCCTGGCAAATTAAGTTAAGGAGGGATTGAGTGAGATGAAAATGGCTGTTAGTACAGGAGCAGTTGGGTGAATGGGGCTCAGGTATTCCAAGCAAGTGAGTAAGATACACAGAGGGCATGAAAGGTTAGTAGACTGAGGGGATTGGATGGATGAGAGCGAGCATTGGAAGACCTTGATGCAATAGTGAGAGCGGTACAGCACAATCTTTGGTGGGAGGTAATTATGGCAGCAGAGCTAGAGTGAGTGTAAGGTACAGCGGAGAAGATGCTGACACGCATCACAGTCATTTTTCTGTCCCTGCTGGGTCTTTCCCCACACTGATGCAGCTGTTCGAGATTCATGCAGGTACTCCTTAAAAACTCCTCTTCGATAAACCTTTCAGAAAGCTTTGATAAAATAGGTTCTTAACACAGAGAATGGTGGGTGAGTGAAATGGTAGGAGAGTCAGATATATTAGGACATTGAATTGACTTTTGAAAAGGCACATAGATGGTAGTAAAATGTAGGATATGTAGATTAGTTTGACATTAGATTCGGATAAAAGGTTGACACAACATCGAAGCTGAAGGGCTTGTACTGTGCTGTACTATTCTATGTGCTCCATTCTTATTCATCTGACCTAATAGTTTCTGTCTGGCGTAGGGGCAACACAATATCTCCATAGTTAGCACTGCTGCCTCACAGTGCCAGATTCCACACTGACCCAGCTGACAACCTTAGACCAAGTTGGCAGGGTGTGGTGTCATGCCTTCCATTGCCAATTATTGGAGAAGTGGGTAGTCACTATGCTACACCACACTGTCCTCCAGGTCCCTGTCCACAAAGTGGAGGGTCTGTTTCCCCTTCACTGTCAGGTCCGGGCAAACGTAACGAGTTGTGCATAGCCCCTCCAGGTGGCCAGTGCTGTGCGTTGGCCTTTTAAACATGGCATTGATGCCAGCGATGCTGATCTATTCCAGGACATCCTGGCAGTTGCAGAGTCTGTTTAGCTGTGACGAGCAGTAGAATCAGGCTAACATCGGATGATCGGTGTGTCATAGGAGTTGAGTAGGTGGTTAATGAGGTTAGTTTTGGGGGGATAGTATGAGAATATAGTGTGAGAACCATTCATGGAACTTAATGATAATTAAGCAAAATATTGTAAGATTCAGCACATCAGTTTTGATCCCTTCTCCAAATCCTATTCCCTTGCTGCTGACTCCATTCATCTTCCTGCAACAGGCTGTATGCAACTTTAGTGTACACTTGACACTTAGATGAACTTCCAACAACATATCTGTGCCATTACTAAGACTGCCTCTGAAATTTCACCCTTGCTGATGAAACCATAAGTCATGTCCTTTGTACCCCTGAACTTGTCTACAATATGCAAGATCATCCAAAACTCTGCTGTGCAAGTTTCCAGCAAGACCTTTCACCCATTATCCTCGTGCTTGCTGGTACAGTTCTTAAGTAATATCTTGATCTTAAACATTTTGTCCCTGTTTTAAAATCTTTCCTTATATTTACCCTTTCCCACGCCCACAATCACCTCCATTCCCACCTCCTTCTGAGATATCTATGCTCATCTACTTCTGACCTCTTGAACAAATCTGCTTTTCATTGATCCTCCATTAATACTGTCCTTTCAATTTACTGAATCCTATCATCTTCCATACTTGGCTCATGCAGGCACTTCTTAAAAACTCCTCTTCGATAAAGCTTTTAGAAAGCTTTGATAAAATAGGTTCTTTGCACAGAGAATGGTGGGTTTGTGAAATGCACTGCCAGCAGTGGTAGGAGAGTCAGATACATTAGGGACATTTACGGGATTCTTGGATAGGCATATGGATGATAGTAAAATGGGATCTTAGAGTAGGATAAAAGTCAGTACAACATCAAGGGCCAAAGGACCTGTACTGTGCTGGACTGCTCTATGTTCACTGTTCTTATTCATCTGACCTAATAGCTACTACCTGGCTTAGGAGCAGCATGATGTCTCAGTGGTTAACACTGCTGCTTCACAATGCCAGGTACCTGGGTTTGATTCCACGCTCAGGTATTTGCCTATGAGGAGTTTGTGTGTTTTTTTTTAGATTAGACTTACAGTGTGGAAACAGGCCCTTCGGCCCAACAAGTCCACACCGACCCGCCGAAGCGAAACCCACCCATACCCCTACATTACCCCTTACCTAACACTACGGGCAATTTAGCATGGCCAATTCACCTGACCCGCACATCTTTGGACTGTGGGAGGAAACCGGAGCACCCGGAGGAAACCCACGCAGACACGGGGAGAACGTGCAAACTCCACACAGTCAGTCGCCTGAGTCGGGAAATGAACCCGGGTCTTCAGGCGCTGTGAGGCAGCAGTGCTAACCACTGTGCCACCGTGCCGCCCGTGTTCTTCTTGTGTTTGTGCAGGTTTCCTCTGGGTGGCCTAGTTTCCTCCTACAGTCCAACGATGTGCACTTTAGGTGGATTGGCTGTGCTAAATTATGCAAATCTAGTGTGTCCATGGATGTATAGGTTAGGTGGAATAGCCATGGGAAATGCAGGGAATACAATTAGGCGGGGATTGATCTGGCTAGGATGCTGTTTAGAGGGTCAGTGTGGGCGTGATGGGCTGAATGGTCTGCTTCCGCACAGTAGGGATTCTGTGATTCATATTTTATTTTATAAGTCTATAAAGTGACTTGCTTATTTTCTTGTATTGAAGATACAAATGAATATAAGTAGTTGTTTAATTTTAGTAACATCCTGTATAGGTAATCCAAGGGAGAATTTCTGAATTACTTTTGAAACATCTTATGAACATAGTCCCAGTCAGCTGTTAATACACAAATCTTTCCAAGTCCTGAATACCATCATAACTAAGGCACAATTTAAACACTTGACTATTCTTACTCCTCCATTTAGCAACTAGAACTTTTTAAATTATCAACATTAATCTTTAATCTACTTAAAAGAATGTGAGAGAGCTTTAAATTATAAGTAAAGTGGTTTTTCTTGGTGTGTGCTATTGATTTGCAGGGCTAAGGGCTGACCTTTACTGTATTTGAGCTATTTCATTCTGTTAAAACAAAAGCTTTTCGTGACATTTAACTATTAAGGAAATGCCTAGCTTTACAAACTATTTCCATTAAGAAAACCAAGTTAACCTTTCAAGTCCAGTTGCCCTAATTCCTGCTTCCAATGTTGAAATGATCCTTCTTCAGCTAGCCAGACCCCTTTGTTGTTCAGAAACAAAAACAGAAGTTGCTGGAAAAGCTCAGCAGGTCTGGCAGCATCTCTGCAAAGAAATCAGGGACAATGTTTTGGGTCCAGTGACCCTTCCTCAGAACCCCTTTGTTGTTCAGATATCTTTCTCTGGAGACTTCCACGAGTTTGTAAGAAATACAGTCTCATTTAGAAATTGTCCCTGATTTCTGCATTCAAAAGTCACAACTTACAGCAACAACGTGGGTAAAGTAATTATTTTTCCTCAAGTTTAAACTGAGTTTTTACTGTAGGCAACAGACAGCTTTTGGACTGGGGAAGATCAATACTTTTTTTCTCTCTCTCTTCTCTGTATCTCTGTAATTTGTCTGCTGTTCCAAGATGTTCAGTCACGGACCAATCAACAAAGTTGCCACTAACAGCTGCATCAGTGCACATCCTCGGCACCAGATCTTCTGCATCTTAACTTCAATTATTGCTGGTTCAAACAGTTTGTTATAATGCCTGTCAGGTAACTTGCTTTCAAATCCGCAGCCATACTTTTAAAACAGTGATTAAAAAAAATACAGTTCTTTCTCATTTCAGTCCACAATTTTTAAAAAAACACACAAAAAAAGACACAGTCCTCACACTCTCAAAAGATCTCTTCTGTCAAGGAGACTAACCTTTTCCTCCAATTATCCTTCTAACTAAACTTATTCGTCCCCAGATCTATTCTCATAAATCTTTTCTTTGCCGTCTCTAAAGCCTGCATTTTTCTGACGCACAATTGGACACAGAATTTTCGTTACCTAACTTGACTGATATAATTGCTGTGTTTATGCTTATGTGCTTTTTTGAACAAAGTTACAACATTTATAAAGCTCCAGTCGTCGGGCATCAGCTCTGTACCTAAGGCGATCTGAAAGATTGCAGTCAAGCAGCACTGCAATTTTCAACCTTATCTCCCTCAACATTCTCAGTTTTGAATAAGGGTCACTGGACTCAAATTGTTAACTTGGGTTTCCCTCGTTCAGATGGTGCAAGACCCACTGAGTTTGTCCAGCAATTTCTGACTTTGTTGCTCATGAAAATCTATACTTGGCAAACGTGATGTGCAAATATGATACGTAAAAAAACTTGTGTACAAATAGACAACTTTCAAATACAAGGAGAACTTTTTCTGCAGGCAATTTCCCTATTATAAAATTGGACTAAATTTAATAGAACTTGCCACAAGGGAAACATTATTTTACTTAGGATATTGAGTAAATTAGATTTTTGAAAGGGTTATAGTGAAGGTCATCTAGGAAGCATGTTGCAACCACATCAAAGTATTGTATTGAACTAAAAACAGTGGCAGTGGTATCTCTAGCCAATTTAAGTGGCAACCATAAAAATGAAGTCTACAGAACTTCCATTGAATATTATTAAATCTTATCAGAGAGCTTCAAGACCAGTATGATAATCAGTAAAAAATTCCAAGGACAGTGACAGTATTTAGAAGACACAAACCGTGAAAAATTAGTTTATAAGATTGAACAATTACGTTTTTAAAAATAGAACTTCTGAAAATTTGTGGATGGTATAAAGAATTTGTGCAGTTCATACAGGCACCAGAACACTATTCAATTAATGTTATGGAGGCTCAAATGTAACACAACCTTTGAGATTGAGTTGGCGCCAATATTTTTATAGCCCAACATTCTTCGACTTAATTCCATTCTAAATACTTCATGCCATCATACAAATGGTTCAAGGTCAGGCTAACCAGCCTATAATTTCATGTCTTCTGCTTCTTTCTCTTCTTAAATAGGGGTATCACATTAACCATTTTCCAGTCCTCTGAGACCTTCCTTGATTCCAGTGATTCCTGAAAGATCACTGCCAATACCTCTACAGTCTCCTCAGCTATCTCAGAACCTGGGGTGTAGTTGACCTGGTCTGAGCAATTTATCCACCTTCAGATCCTTTCGTTTCACCAGCACCTTCCCCTTAGTATAGGCCATTTAGCTTGACCTTGATCATGGGAAAATTTTAGGGTCCATTAATAAGGATGAGATTGTAAAGTGCTTCAAGTGTGTGGTAAATGGGGCTGAGTCGGCAGGGCTTCGTTGTCAGGTCATGCCTGACAAATCTGTTAGAATTCTTTCAGAAGGTAACAAGTAGGTTGAAGAAAGGAGAGCTAGTGGATATGATCTAAATGGATTTCCAGAAGGCCTTTGACAAGAGGCCATACAGGAGACTCCTTAATAAGATAAGAGACCGTGATGTTAGGGGCAAGGTACTGGCATGGAAAGAGGATTGACTGGCTGGCAGAAGGCAGAGAGTTGGGATAAAGGGGTCTTTTTCAGGAGGACAGGTGGTGACTAGTGGAGTTCTGCAGGGGTTTGTGTTGGGACTATAATTATTACGATCTAGAGAAAGGCACTGAGGACATCTTGCTAAGATTGCAGATGGCACAAAGATAGATTCAGTGACTAATAGAATTGAGGAGGTGGGAGGCTGCATAAGGAGTTGGACATGCTAGGAGAGTGGGCAAAGAAGTGGCTGATGGAATAAAATGTGGGATTCACCACATGGGTGAAGCTGCAGAGGCACTCAAGCTCAATATGATTCAGAATCAATGGAAATCAGGGGAAACCTCTTTACTGTTTGAAGTTATACCTGATAGATAGGAATATGCTTGTGGTTGTTGGAGGTCAGTCATCTCAGCTCCAAGACAACTCTGCAGGAGTTCAAAGTTTGGGAGAAGATTTGTAGCTCGGGTGCTCATTGTTGTGGTTCTGTTTGCCGAGCTGGGAGTTTTTGTTGCAAACATTTCGTCCCCTTTCTAGGTGACATCCTCAGTGCTTGGGAGCCTGCTGTGAAGCACTTCTGTGATGTTTCCTCCGGTCTTTATAGTGGCTTGTCTCTGCTGCTTCTGGTTGTCAGTTGCTGTCCGCTGCAGTGGGTCCAGGTCGATGTGTTTGTTGATAGAATCAGTGGATGAGTGTCATGCCTCTAGGAATTCCCTGGCTGTTCTCTGTTTGGCTTGCCCTATAATAGTAATGTTGTCCCAGTCAAATTCATGTTGTTTGTCATCTGTGTGTGTGGCTACTCAGGATAGTGGTCATGTCGTTTCGTGGCTAGTTGGTGTTTATGGATGTGGATTGTTAGCTGTCTTCCTGTTTGTCCTATGTAGTGTTTTGTGCAGTCCTTGCATGGGATTTTGTACACTACGTTGGTTTTGCTCATGCTGGGTATCGGGTCCTTTGTCCTGGTGAGTTGTTGTCTGAGAGTGGTTGTTGGTTTGTGTGCTGTTATGAGTCCTAGTGGTTGCAGCAATCTGGCTGTCAGTTCGGAAATGCTCCTGATGGATGGTAGTGTGGCTAGTCCTTTGGGTTGTGGCATGTCCTCGTTCCGTTGTCTTTCCCTTAGGCATCTGTTGATGAAATTGCGCAGGTATTCGTTTTTGGTGAATACCTTTTATAGGTGTTCTTCTTCCTCTTTTTGCAGTTCTCATGTACTGCAGTGTGTTGTGGCCCTTTTGAATAGTGTCCTGATGCAACTTCGTTGTGTGTGTTGGGGTGGTTGCTTTCTGCAGGAGTTCCTCAGGGTGGTGTCTTCGACCACTTTGGCTGTTTCATCGATGCCTCCATCATAAGGTCAGAAGTTGGATGTTCACTGGCGATTGCACAAAGTTCAGGAATATTCAGGACTCCTCAGATACTAAAGCAGTCCATGTTCAAATGTGGCACGATCTGGACAATATCCAGGTCAGTGCTGAAAACTGTCAAGTAAAGTCCATGCCACACGCATGCCAGGTAATGACCATCTCCATAAGAGACAATCTAACAGCCATCCATTTACATTCCATGGCATTACCATTACTGAACCTTTCATGATCAACCTCCTGAGGTTTACAGTTGTTGAGAAACTGAACTGGA
Organism: Hemiscyllium ocellatum; assembly: GCF_020745735.1. Taxonomy (NCBI): domain Eukaryota; kingdom Metazoa; phylum Chordata; class Chondrichthyes; order Orectolobiformes; family Hemiscylliidae; genus Hemiscyllium; species Hemiscyllium ocellatum. Next base: position 32,550,443 of record NC_083419.1, read on the forward strand.
CTCAACATACTAATATAGTGCCTTCAAGAGCAGATCAGACAGTAGGAATACTGCAGCAAGTGACTCACTTCCTGACTCCCCAAAGCTTGTCCACATCTACAAGACACAAGTCAGGAGTATGTTGGAATACTTGTTTGGATGAGTGCAACTCCAACCACACTCAAGATGCTTGACAGCATCCAGGACACAGCAACTCACACGATCAACGAGATTCACCAAAGATCCTTAGAAAGCACCTTCCAAATCCATGACCACTAGTAAGGGAAAATTACTGTAGTCCCAGGGGACCATAAGGCTGCTCTCCATTATAGAGAGACAATAGATGATGATTTAACTTGAGAGTCACCACATCTTAGGGGAGGGGTGAAGTTGAGAAGGTGGGTGGCACGGTGGCGCAGTGGTTAGCACTGCTGTCTCACAGCGCCTGAGACCCGGGTTCAATTCCCGACTCAGGCGACTGACTGTGTGGAGTTTGCACGTTCTCCCCGTGTCTGCGTGGGTTTCCTCCGGGTGCTCCGGTTTCCTCCCACAATCCAAAGATGTGCGGGTCAGGTGAATTGGCCATGCTAAATTGCCCGTAGTGTTAGGTAAGGGGTAAATGTAGGGGTATGGGTGGGTTGCGCTTCAGCAGGTCGGTGTGGACTTGTTGGGCCGAAGGGCCTGTTTCCACACTGTAAGTAATCTAATATCACTATCTTCCAAATGGAGAAGGGGAGCAGATACATTAGAATACCACAACTTACAAGTTTGCCTCCAAGTCACTCATCATCCTGACTTGAAAATATGTCACCATTCCTTCAGTGTTATTGGGTGAAAATCTTGGAATTCCCTCATTAATGGCATTGCCCGTCTTCCTACAGCACATGGACTGCAGCATTTAAAAAGGCAGTTCACCATCACCTTCTCAAGGATAACAAAGGACAGGGAGAATAAATGCTGGCCAACTAGCAGCACTCACATTCGCTGAGTGAATGAAAATAAATAGAGAAGCTGATTATATCATTGGGTGTCTCATTGGGAAAATGTGATATGAATTAGGAATCATTTATAGAAGACATACACTTCGTGCAAAGTACAAGATTTGTAAATTATTAGATAGAGAACTTCTGTTACTTAAAGATAAAGTTACTTATTTTAAAGCCTAAATTTTATATATACTGTACTTAGAAGCTTCCATCTTACTTTTGTCAAGCAAATTGTTTTTGCTTCAATTGAAATGAAAAAAAGTATGATCACTGTATACTATCTAAAGTCCAGATTATAAGAAGGCAGTGTAACTTAAGATAAGCTTAATTCAGGAAGAATGGGAACTGCACTTGTGTGAACTTTCAGCTCCTGTTTTCAGAGGAAGTGTCGGTGAAAAAGAAAGGGAGAGAGGAACAGTGAGATCAGAATGTGGTCCATCCATCATCCATGGATTTAAGCAAGCTTTGCAGCTGTTTCTTGATACGGTTGTAAGTTGACATTTCACATAGGAAGTCCTTTTACTCGAAAATGCTGTGTCATTTCTTTCTCATCCTTTTCTGTAACTCAAAGTGCTGTTGAAAACGAAAGAAGCTAAGGCATGTTGCTTCTCTTTTGCAACTAGGCTTTACACTGAGACCCAGATCTTATACTAAGATTTTCATTCAGCTCTTTATTAAAAACAGTATGTCTTACTATTTAGCTGTACGTAGTACATCCTCTGATGCATCAGTGAGCATGAGACGAATGCTGTGCTGTAGAGCTGATAGCATTGACAGAAATCCAATTAGTGCCAGTAGGTAGCACATTTACCAGTGACTTTATCTGTGGATTCTGTTTCACTTACGAAGACAGATTGAGCTATAAAAAGTGAGAGCTCTGCATTTTGTAGGAGCTGCAGTTTATTGCTGCCTTAACAGGCTGCAAGATAAAATATACAATAGGGAACAAAACACTGATTAAATAGTCTACAGCAGTAAAAAGAGGTTAAGACTGTATTGACCAAATTTATTTACCAGTGTTTTGATTAGTCATATTTAGCTTTCCTACTTACAGATGCATGGGTAAAAAAACACTTAATAATCTTTTAATTATTTTTAGCATCAGGATTGTAGCTTCATAGTCACTGATATCTGAAAGGGGATTAATAGTCAAGCAAGCAATTCATAGGGTGCATTTTAAATAATGCTAATATGATAAATATCTAATCTATTGTTAATTCTAAATCAAATTTTAGATTCTGTTAAACTGTATAGTGGGGCCAAGTGCAAAGTCAGCATCAATTACATTAAGCCAGCTTTTTAAAATGTTCAAGATGTTAAAATCCATAACGTATTTTTAAAAGATATGACAGAAAGAAAAAAAGTGGTTTGTTTCAAATTAACAATTGGCTAAATGTCAGTGCATGGAAGATTTCTCTCCACAAGGCCTAGTGAGTTTTCTCGATACATCTTGCCAACATCATCTCATTAACTTCCTACCCTGCCCCTGTGGCACCACTTTGGCCTGATATTGGTCCCACTCTTGTCACACATCATACCTGGAATGACTCAGCACTACCAGGATATTGCAGAGTGCACTGTCATCCTTGAGGTCTGTTTGATCTTTAAAACACTGCCGTGCACCCAGACAAACACTGTTAGTCTGTAGTTGCTCCGCACAGTTCATGACATGTGTCCCAGACATGGCAGAGGAGGAACAATTAGCGCCTCACTTTGCGGGACAAGAACCAGAGCTCCTCATGGGGTGAGTGATACAGAGGTGGGGCATCATCTTCCCACAGGAAAAGCAGAGGAGGCCATGACACCGGACCATGCAAACCTCATTTGAGGATGCCACCAGAGTCAGTGGAATCTTTAACTCTCTGGAGGAACGTATAGCACTAGCAGACAAATAAGAGAGGGCCAAGGTTAGATTCTTGGGGGCTGCAGAGTTAATGGATTGGGAACAGGAAGAGAAGCCATTGAAAGTGATGCCATTACTGTCGTAAATAAGCTCCATTTATCCAATAGGCACCACGAAATGCTGAAAGATAAATGTTGATGTAAAGGATATGGAATGGTTTGTGCTACTGCTTGGAAAATGAGCAAAACACATGATTATGCTTCCTATGGAGAATTTTCTCCACCAATAAAAATTCATTCAAGGGATATAGGTATCACTGGAAAGGGGAATTTGACTAACCAGTGGAGATAGCATATTTGTATATTTCTGAGCCAGGAAATTGTGTGATTTGTAAGAGAACTTGGAGGTCATGATGTTCATAAATACTGGTCCCCTTGTTCTTTGACGTGATGTAGATCCTGGGATTAGGAAGTGCAGTCAAAGAAGTCTTGAAGATAATTCATTCAGGAAGCTCTTCTGACTGGAAAAAAAACATTGAGGAAAGAGAAAAGAGACAATAGTAAGAATGATTCCAAAAGGCTGGACTGGAGCAGTTGATAGTTTTCAGAGGGCAGTTGGGGTTACAAAACGTGCAGAATATTTTCTGAGGTGAACGAAAAGTTACAAGTAACTTAGCTAAGATTTTGCAAAGATGCTGCCTGGCCTGCTGTGCTTTGACCAGCAACACATTTGCAGCTAAGATTTTGCAAAGACGAGTCACCAGTTTCACTTTCCTTGCTGCACAAGGCTTCTCATGCCATTAATCACAACTTTCTGCTGCCTTTGATTGAGGACTATGGCCACCTGACATCTTTCAGCTCTGTCTTGCAAATGCATGGAGAAAGCGAAGGGTTAATAAGTGGCTGTTGAAAAGCAAAGTGGAAATTGCAAGAAGCTTTCATTTATACCTGTACTACAAGCTGAAGAAGGAAAGTGGAATGTGACTGGACAGGTCATGATTTTATAGAAAATGAGGGTTGGCTGCTGGGAGAAATTGCAGGCTGTACAAATGATAGGATATAAAAGATCGAAGGAGTTAGTATGTCCATGTGAAAAGAGCAAAGGAAAGTTTTAATGTATTTTACATGAAAAATGTAAACATTATAATGTGCCTATGAGATTGTATGCAAAAGGACATGATAGAGAGAAGGAAATATTTAATAACATTGGGAAACTCGGGCTAAGAAGTGTTTAGAGAATTGAAGGGCTATACTTTGCTGCTGAATTTTGTTGTGAATTTTTGCTGCATTGCTTCTTGGAATGACATTGCTGGGGGCTGATACTGTCACCTAGTTTTGTCTATGATGCTGGAAGGTATGCTATAGGTTGCTAGGGGATAGTATTTTCCTACTTGCACTGACCTTCACCACAAGAAGGTTTTCAGTTGCTTAAAAACCTAGAGGCAACCCAGAGTCTCGTTTATGTATCCATGACTCTTCTGTCCTATTCAAAAGAAATGTGGGAACAGGAGAGAAGCGTTACATAGCCCTTATGTGACTTGTCAGAATTTGCCTGACTGTTTGCTTTGTTTTATAAGTGTTGTCTATATGGATCACACTTTGATACTGATAAAACTTTTAATCTCATTTGAATCATAACTAAACCAGTTTGAGAGGTTGCTATGAAGGGACAGTGAGATAGAGGACTACAAATAGGCATTGTAATTGATGACAATATCAAAGGACTACTCAGTTGTCTTAGGATCCTATAAATAGTCTATGCACTAACTTCTTTTCATATTTTGTGAAATAAGCAAAAAATTGAATTGCTTATTTAGGCATACAATCAAACCTTGCATTAATAACACGCGTCTAATTGACTAGGTCACTCATCAAAGGTCTGCATTCCAGTGACAAACAGAATCTTGTTCACAACATCTCTGAGAACTTGCTTTAGGTCCACACATTAGACTAAAACTTGTCTAGACATACTGTCTGGTTGCTGGTTGGGCAGATTAGAATTTCAATTTTATATTTTGAAAAAGAAAGGCTAGTTCTAAGAAAATTTCACTGTAAATATCATATTAGTCCCTAAGAATAAGTTTTCCACAAAAAACACCTCCTAGAAATGCAGAAATGCCATAAATAGATCAATCATATAACGAGCTTTGCATTGAGCAACAATTTTGTTTCTCAATAGTCTTGTGTAGTAACAAATATGGTGCTTATGAAATGTGTTGGGACAGATGTTAAACCTTGCATCGTAATGTAAAATGACAGATCACTGTATTGTTCTCTGATATTTTCTTTACACAAACTTCAATAGAAATAAACCATGGGAGAGATGTAAAAAGAAACTGCCAACTTGCTAGCAGCCATTTTAGACTATTGCATCAAGTCAAGATCCACCCAATGATGAATCAGTGACCAAAATCGTAATCTCTAAATTAAGGCAATAAGATGCAGTTTAGAACTTGATGGCTATTGTAAAGCCAAAAACAAAAGGATTAAAAATACCTAAGTGATTACGACCATGGAACAAAATGTATGACTATATTCTTTAGATTCTCAGCAAGTTGATTGGAAATCAAGCCCCTGGAAATGAGTGAAAGTAAACCTATTTTTAAATTATATATTTGCAAAATAAATGGCCATGATTATGTTCTGGCTAGATAGATTGTAGTGCTCATGAGATATGAAAATATTGAAATGTGCAAAGCTATTCATAAAGTTGATCAATTTAATATTAGCCTAACTCACATTTATAAATGATAAAAATATTTTACACCAAACATTGAATGGAATATTTGGTACTACTTTGATAACACTTTGATATTTTACTCTTGACTATATATGGAATTTAAAAAAGTAAATGCTAAAGGGTGGGGATGGAAAAAATTGATATCAAGTATATTTGGACAGTGTAAAGTCAAACATAATTGCTCTGTTTTTCTTGAAATAACACGTATTGCTATGGATCCCAGGTTTTTCAAACATTTGGTTCCAAAAAGACAGTGCTTGTATGGAGCTGAAAATTCACTTTTCTGTCCTTAATAATTGTTTCCTACAATTTGGCTTGAGTCATCAATAAGCTAAGTATTTTTGATTGGCCAACAACTTCTGGTTGTTCAAACAGAAAAGCAGTCTAGAAAGATGCAACACAGGCAGTGAAATGCTAATAGATAGTAGAACATGTTTAACACCACAGCTTAAATGGAGATTATATCAGCACTCCTGCAGAATGTAATGTATTCCATCTGATTTCGATGGACATGGATATTGTAGTTTCACTGCTTTATAAATTCTCATTCTGATATTGCCCACATGTTTCCTTTTGAGGGGATTGATCCTTTGAGGAGTTATGTTTCACGTCAATGATAATGAATGTCACCACCTCAAGTGGAGATTCTGTTGTGCATCTTTACAATTCATGGGGTTTCACAGTTACATGCATTTTGTTTTACTAGCTATCACTTGAGATTAGACAAACCTGATTATGCTCTGCTTCATCTGGTTGCGTGGAGGCCAGTTGGGGCTCTGATAGTGTCACGCTGGCTGAAATTAGGAGCTTTGAGAGAGGGTGCCTTTATTTGGATACACCTTCTCTTACTCTTACCTGCCCTTGCATCCTGCTGCTGCTCCTAAGCTTGAAGGCATCTCATTGGTGCTCCAGCTTTGAGAATCTACTTGCTGTTCTTAATTGAATGGCCTTCTGGCCAATGATTGGCATCTCCAAGGGAACTTAGAATGGGTTACTATTTCCCAACAGTGTAGCTTCTGACCCCATTTGAAGCTGACTTCAGGTTCAGAAACTTGCAGGGGAGAATCCTGCCAATTAAGTATCTCAGCACAGATCGAAAGTTAACATGAATTCTTCTAGGTCTATTTATCTCCATGATCTAATCCTCTTACCAACTCAGAGGCAAGAATGATGTTGGTATGATGCATTTTTCTTTGTGTTTATGGACTTGTTTTAATTCCATTTTTGACTTAACAGTCCATCTCAAATTAATAGCAATGTATACTTAGAACATCGGTAATCAAAATGATAAGACTATAATTTAAGAAAAGAAAGTTAAAGTTTGTAACTTGTTATCAGGTTATTCCAATGTACCATTTCCATGCAAGTCTGCAACCCAGTTCCCTGAGAAAGCCTCCTCTGATATGACTCTGCATTAGATTATGAGAGTGTTTATTGTTGATGGTTGCTCTGCTTACTAGATAAGCTTGGGTATGCAGTCTAAAAAGTAACAAGTTAGAAGTTTTTGGAAGCTAGAACTGTAGGAGTGAAGCAGATACTTCAGAGTGCTATGGGTAAAAATGAGATACCCGTAGAAATCAGTATTTCTTTGCATAGCTGAGATAAAGTATGCATGGAACACTGTTAAATATTGATATATTTTTAAAAGACATATTTTCTCTAAATTGCAGTGTAGTGAGTTAGAAAATTGACCTTTTTGAAGATGTGGGCCATTGCCTAGCTGGATGCAGCCTTTTAATATTTATTAAGGAACATACATACAATGAGCACGATACTGGATATCATTCCCGAAGTAAATTCTGAGTTTTGAAACAGTGCAAATGTTTCTCCATGAGATTTAATTTTATTTGTCTTTGATTAATGCACACATTTTGAGATGTTCCTTATTTAGCATGGTTGAGAAACCATAGGTCAGTGTTCAAATTTTTCTCTTTCATTATAAATGAGGAACAGTGCACAAACACAGCATTATATTAGCTGAAATTGTTACCACACATTTTTCTTAATTACACTTATTTTTCAAGCTGTGGTAACAATCCTCAAAATAGGGATAACGCAGCACCTAACCACTGAAGAATTGATTTCTCAGTTGCAAAATACATATTTCCTAACGTAGGCATTTCAGGCACACTTCCAAGTAGGTCTGCCGATAGCGGGACATGTTATGATGAATTGGGGGGATGTTATTTCACATCCACAGGACATCAGATGGACTTCTGACTGCTGACATTTCGGACCTTCTGACTCCTGGAGAATCTGAAAATTATTCTAGCAAAATTAAATTCTTTCCTTTTGCCTGCAGACTTTGTTTTGTTTCACGACTGATAGATTCTCCAGTCTTACAAACATACAAGGCAGTCCCTGTACTCAGATTCACCAGATGCTTTTACCTACGTCATCAAACAGACATGAACATTGAAAGATGAAGCAGTTGGCCTATGGTTATCAATCCACTTCTTTCCACTTGCACTGAGATATCAATTACTTTGTTACCGGCTCTTTGGTGAGACAATTTGTAATATGCATTTGCACAGTGATCTTTTGAAACAGGTGAAGGATTAATAATAGACCAGAACTATAAAATATGGGTGACTGTGCTACAAAATACAGAAACTATTCTTTTGCACTATTATTTTCACATCATATTGAATGTGCAATGAAAATAGTTGAACAGGTGTATATTTCATATGTTCAACAATTAAACAAGCAACTGAGTTTGGCATTGAACTTGCATAGCTATACAGGGTGGTTCTTCTATAACGTGATGTTTGTGTTCTTGTGTAACCCTGTGTGATAGAAAAATCATGCTTATAGAAACAGCGCTTAAAGTGTTGGTGAGGTTATTGCGTTACAGCCAACACACATTTTAAAAGTTCGCACTTTAGAGGCAATGTCCCCAATTCGTCAGCCACATTATAGTGAATTCATGTTAATGAAACATATGTTATTGCAGAATGATCTGTACAATGAATGATAGAACAGTAGATCATAATAGGATTGATAAGAAAGTCTAAAGATGACCAGTATCTGAGTGAAAGAAACTATCAAATGATCTTTTGCTTCTCTCACAGTCCTCAATACAATCTTTATGCCATTGGATGTATTATCCTTGTGATAAAAATATTGGCCACTTTTTCTGACTCTTGTTCAGAATAAAATAAAAGGCTTATCATTCAATCCCACTCTCAAATTTTGTTACATATAAATGATGCTTATTCATGGTGCTCACTTCACCAGTATACAGCCATCCACCTTCACTGTTCTCAATGTCATTGCCAGTAAGCTCATACAAGGACTTTGTGCTTTGGTTGCATGCCCAGCACTGCCAATCCACACACAATTACGAATAGTGCATAATGCATTCAGTAATGGCTGCCAGCGCAATATCAACTTTAATTAATGAAAAGATTTGGATTTGATCCTAATGAAGGCCCAATGGTCAGTGTAACATTTACAGTGTCTACACTGGATGAACAAACCATCAGCGTATGAAAGCTGAGCATGGGGAGATGTGACAAGGACTGCATTTGAGCTCCCAGAGAAAAAGTTACACATCCCAATGTCAACAACTGTATTTTATCAACCAAAGACCTTTTGACTGCATTACATTTTTGTAATAAATAATCTAAAGTCTTCCACAATGCTATTTTTATACAGATATGTTCATGCATTTTATAAACTTGCTTATTTTTGGCAGCTGTACTTTGTTATTTGTTTCACTTGGAAATTGTTGGATCAGCCACAGCATTACAGATGTTAATTTATATATTTGACCAGCTATTTTTAGTCGTTAAAATCCATGAGTTATGCAATTTATAATAATGTTCTGTGGCATTAAACACTTAAGCTATTTATCATTTGGCAATAAATCCCATTTTAGAATATGAATTTTAGCATGGTAATTATAGGCGAATGTCAAGAGGTTAGATTTAGATCAAAAGTTAGGAAAGTCTAACAATGAATAGACTCTTCTATATCAGCAGTGAAACCCATCAATGTCTTCTTTATTTGACAAGGATGCAGTTGTCTCAAGAAGCTCTTGGATACTTATAAGAATAGTTTTAACACAGAAGCCCTGCGTTTGCATGACAGTTCTCTACAATAGCAATTTACATAGACCCACTCCCTCCCTTTTTCATCGTAACTTTCATTTTTTATCTTTTCAGATAATTGTTCAGCTCCTTTCTGAAAATCACAATCAAATCTATTTGCACCACCTCCTCAGGCCATGCATTCCACATCTTACCCAGTTGATGTGTGAAATTGGTTTCCCCCTGTTGCTATTGCTTCATTTGCCATCCCACACTTCTCAACCCTGCCACCAACTGAACAGTTTCCCCAATTTACTCTAAATGGGTCTTCATGATTTTAAATCCTTTTATCAAATCCCCTCTTAAGCCTCCCTGAGAAGTATACACCCAGCTTCTTCAATAAAACTGAAGTTACTCATGAATATTTTTTTCATGAATGTAATTTTCATCCCGTCTAATGCCTTCACTTTCTCCCTGAAGAGCGATGCTCAGACGAAGACACAATAATCCAAGTGAGGTAGAATCTAAAGGTGGAATTCTCCCCTCCTTGTTGTGGGGTGAGGAATGGCAAGTAAAGAAACAGTTTGAATGAAAACATCAGATTCTTGCCATCGAGAAAAAAATTCCTGATTTACCCCTCGAGCTTTAAATACTGGCTTCAGAATCTCACCATGGAGTAGTGATGACTTTACCTTAGTATATTTGTATTTCGTTAACTTGACTAGGTTTATTTATACACCACAGAGGCACTGAGGAAAATTGCGGTCTTTGAAGAATGAGGCTATCTGGTATGTTCTGTGGTGGAATTGGTCCTCCTGGGAACAGATGCAGCGGATGTGGAGGAATTTGAAATAAGAGATAGCATTTTTACAGGAGGTAGGGTGGGAGGTGGTGTAGTCCAGGTAGCTGTGGGAGTCGGTGGGTTTGTAAAAGAATGTCTGCGTTGAGTCGGTCACCGTTAATGGAGATGGAGAGGTCCAGGAAGGGGAGGGAGATGTCCCAGATTGTCCAGGTGAACTTAAGATCGGGGTGTCCATGGCTACCCCTTTGGTCTGGAGGAAGTGGGAGGATACAAAGGAGAAATTATTGAGGGTGAGGAGCAGTTCAGCCAAATGAATGAGAGTGTCATGGGAAGGGTACTGATGACGATGATGGGAGAGGAAGAAACAGAGGGCTTGAATGCCTTTATCATGGTGGATAGATGTGTATAGAGACTGGATGTCCATGGTGAAGACGAGTTGTTGGGGGCGGGGAAACGAAAGTCTTGGAGGAGGTGAAGACTCATGGGTGGTGTCCCGAAGGTAGGTGGGGAGTTCCTGGACTGGGGGGGGACAGGATGATGTCAAGGTATGCAGAGATACATTTGGTGGGGCAGGAGCAGGCTGAGATGATAGGTCAGCTGGGGCAGTCAGGTTTGTGAGTTTTGGGTAAGAAGTCGAACTGGGCGGTGTGGGATTCCCAGACTATGGGTTGGAGGCTGTTTGTGGGAGAAATTGCAATCTTTGAAGAAGGAGGCCATCTGGTATGTTCTGTGATGGAATTAGTCCTCCTGGGAGCAGATGCGGTGGAGGTGGAGGAATTGGGAATAAGAGATAGTGTTTTTACAGGAGGCAGGGAGGAAGTGTAGTCCGGGTAGCTGTGGGAGTTGGTGGGTTTGTGGAAGATGTCCATGTTGAGTCGGTCACCATTAATGGAGGTGAAGTCCAGGAAGGGGAGGGAGGTATTTATACAGCACTTCTAATTCTCCTCTCCTTCACTGAGAAACTGGTTGGTAGAAATTCCCAACATGTAAATCTGAGTAGGTACCTGTAATTACAGCTTGTTGAATGCTTGTTTGTTCTGGACAAAATGCAACTGCTTCTTTACAACAATATTCCTGTATACGGCATAGCCAACATCTTCCTCGCTGTATAATCATGGTGCTGTGGATTCAGCATTCAGGACTGTCCTCCCAAACCAGCCTAGGTTGTGGGCCACAGTCAGTCCTGGGAATTTAGTCTATCTCTATCATGGGGTTTATTGGAACAGTCTGTGGAGAAAGAGGCTAATTTCAATCTGGATATGAACTTTAATGTACTGGTTGCTGAGGGAGTTGTCATTGTGATCATGACAATTGCAGGTGGTAAGGTTGAACTTGAGAGAAAATGGAAGGGGAATTGGAGCTCCGTAAAGGGGTCTCTCATAAGTTATGGCAACTTCTCACTAGTTATCGTAACTCTGACATCTATGCAGGGAGGGTACAGGGACGACAAGGAAGTGGGAATTTCTAAAGCCGTGGAGTCTGGGTATAAAGGGAGGACATTAATCCTATAAAAAAGATGCTTCACAGAAATGAAGTGGGAAGGAATATGGAATGGCGGTAGTAGTGGGTGGAAGGAAGTTAACAGATTACAGGAGCCATTGGGACTGCAACACAAAAGGGAACACGAAGGACACTTCATGCACCACAGGTAGAACCTGCAACTTAAACTCAAATAAAATGGGAACCTCACCATGTCAAATTGAAACATAAGCATGATACTGTCCTACTAATGCTTCCTCCGGAGTCATGTTGATCAGACCATAGGCCTTGTTAGGATAAGATTTTGACATTTGGACTGCTACAGCAGGACCTTGCAGTATAGCTCAGAAAGGGCATCCCATATCATTGGGGCATGTTGTGTGCATCACAATGGAGCCAACAAAGTGGGGTGATGTCGTGGCTGCAGAATTATCAACAATTCTGTGAGGATGAAGATGAGGCTTAGGATCAACACATTGACAAGGAGGCACTAGGATGGACAAGTGAGCATGACACGGCAATGCACTTTAAGCACAAGAGTTAATTACAGGATGAATGAGTTGGGTTTGGTCATTGCTTAATTGCTTAAGCTATATGGCAGTATGCCCCTGCTTAATGTAAAGGAATTGTGGTTTTGTTATTGTTGCGCTCTGTGCCTTTTTGTTTTTCTGATTAAGTGCTTAATTATTCATCTGCTTGTGCATTTCATATCTTTGGGTGGTCCCACTTTCAAATAACTTCATCCTACATGTTCAACTGACAGTTAGTGCAAAAACAGCAACAAGGCAGTGCATTAACATTGCATGTTGTGGAGGTTAAAAAGCTCTTAAGGTTTCCATCAAAATAACTGTATCCAAGTGTGTTGCAGTGAAATCTCTCATGATAACCAGCCAGTTGAGAGGAACCTTGAGGACTTTTGACTCTTCCAGCATCAGTACTCTTTCTAGGTTTCAGAGAGTACACTGATTACTAAGTTGCCCTAAAGTACTTTGGCATCATCTAAGTTTAACCTCTGAGGTAGCAGTTTGTGTAGATTTTCACAGCAGATCAACGTGCTTGAGGGAGAGTGGATACGTAGCTCCACTACGTGGATGACAGATGTTGGGCAGGATAGTTTCCTCTGTGCTGAATTACTCTATTATTTTATAAAGTTATAGGATATTTCTGCAATGGAAAAGATGGCAGAGCAGTAGATGTGATCTATATGGACTTCAGTAAGACGTTCGACAAGGTTCCCCATGGGAGACTGATTAGCAAGGTTAAATCTCAAGGAATGCAGGGAGAACTAGCCATTTGGATACAGAACTGGCTCAAAGGTAGAAGACAGAGGGTGATGGTGGAGGGTTGTTTTTCAGATTGGAGGCCTGTGACCAGTGGAGTGCCACAAGGATTGGAGCTGGGCCCTCTACTTTTTATCATTTACATAAATGATTTGGATACGAGCATAAGAGGTACAGTTAGCAAGTTTGCAGATGACACCAAAATTGGAGGTGTAGTGGACAGCGAAGAGGGTTACCTTAGATTATAACTGGATCTGGACCAGATGGGCCAATGGGCTGAGAAGTGGCAGATGGAGTTTAATTCAGATAAATGTGAGGTGCTGCATTTTGGGAAAGCAAATCTTAGCAGGACTTATACACTTAATGGTAAGGTCCTAGGGAGTGTTGCTGAACAAAGAGACCTTGGAGGGCAGGTTCATAGCTCCTTGAAAGTGAAGTCGCAGGTTAATAGGATAGTGAAGGCAGCGTTTGGTATGCTTTCCTTTAATGGTCAGAGTATTGAGTACAGGAGTTGGGAGGTCATGTTGCGGCTGTACAGGACATTGGTTAGGCCACTGTTGGAATATTGCATGCAATTCTGGTCTCCTTCCTATCGGAAAGATGTTGGGAAACTTGAAAGGGTTCAGAAATGATTTACAAGGATCTTGCCAAGGTTGGAGGATCTGAGCTACAGGGAGAGGCTGAACAGGCTAAGGCTGTTTTCCCTAGAGCATCGGAGGCTGAGGGGTGACCTTATAGAAGTTTACAAAATTATGAGGGGCATGGATAGGATAAATAGACAAAGTCTTTTCCCTGGGGTTGGGGGAGTCCAGAACTAGAGGGCATAGGTTTAGGGTGGGAAGGGAAAGATATAAAAGAGCCCTAAGGAGCAACATTTTCATGCAGAGGGTGGTACGTGTATGGAATGAGCTGCCAGAGGATGTGGTGAAAGCTGGTACAATTGCAACATTTAAGAGGCATTTGGATGGGTATATGAATAGGAAGGGTTTGGAGGGATATGGGTCGGGTGCTGGCAAGTGGGACTAGATTGGGTTGGGATATCTGGTCAGCATGGACAGGTCGGACCGAAGGGTCTGTTTCCATGCTGTACATCTCTATGACTCTATGACTCTATGAAGGCAGCCATATCATGAAGATGGATAAAACCAGCATTGACAATGGATCAGGTAGAAAAAAAAAACTCATGATGAAATATTGAAGCGCATCAAGTTTACAGACTTCTGGGTGGTTTTTGTGTGGTGATAGTACGCCTATCTCTGGATCAGAAGGTCAGGATTCATGTCCACCTGCTCTAGAGATCTGTCATAACATATCCAACCAAGTTAATTAAAACAGTATTGGGATGTACCTACTAGAGAAGGTGCAAAACTTGACCTACTCTTGGAAACAGGGCAGGGCAGGTGACTGAGGTGTCAGTGGGGGAGCACTTTGGGGCCAACGACCATAATTCTATTTGTTTTAAAATAGTGATGGAAAAGGATAGACCAGATCTAAAACTTGAAGTTCTAATTTGAAGAATGGCTAATTTTGATGGCATTAGGCAAAAGCTGAATGGGGGCAGACATTTGCAGGTAAAGGGATGGCTGGAAAATGAGAAGCCTTCAGAAATGAGATGACAAGAGTCCAGAGAAAGTATATTCCTGTTAGAGTGAAAGGAAAGGCTGATAGGTCTAGGGAATGCTGGATGACTAAAGACATCAAAGGTTTGGTTCAGAAAAAGAGGGAAACAAATGTCAGGTATAGACAGGAGAGATTGAGTGAATTCTTAGAGTATAAAGGCAGTAGGAGTATACTTAAGTGGGAAATCAGGAGGACCAAAAGGGGACCTGAGATAGCTTTAACAAATAGAGATAAGGAGAATCAAAAGGTTTTTACAAATATATTAAGGACAAAAGGGTAGCTAGGGAGAGAATGGGCCCCCTCAAAGATCAGCAAGGCAGCCTTTGTGTGGAACCACAGAAACAGGGAGAGATACTAAATGAGTATTTTGCATCAGTATTTACTGTGGAAAAGATATAGAATGTAGAGAAATGTCTACTTTGCAAAATGTCCATATTACAGAGGAGGATGTGCTGGATGTCTTGAAACCAGGACCTGATCAGGTGTACCCTAGAACTCTGTGGGAAGCTAGATAATGATTGCTGGGCCTCTTGCTGAGATATTTGTATCATTGATAGTCACAGGTGAGGTTCTGGAAAACTAGAGGTTGGCTAGCGTGGTGCCACTGTTTGAGAAGAGTGTTAAGGACAAGCCAGGGAACTATAGACCAGTGAGCCTGACACAGTGGTGGGCAATTTGTTGGAGGGAATCCTGAGGGACAGGATATACATGTATTTGGACATGCAAGGACTGATTCGGGATAGTCAACATAGCTTTGTGCGTGGGAAATCATGTCTCACTAACTTGATTGAGTTTTTTGAAGAAGTAACAATGAGGATTGATAAGGGCAGAGCGGTAGATGTGATCTATATGGACTTCAGTAAGGCATTCAACAAGGTTCCACGTGGGAGACTGGTTAGCAAGGTTAGGTCTCACGGAATACAGGGAGAACGCGCCATTTGGATACAGAACTGGCTCAAAGGTAGAAGACAGAGGGTAGTGGTGGAGGGTTGTTTTCAGACTGGAGGCCTGTGACCAGTAGATTGCTACAAAGATTGGTGCTGGGTCCACCACTTTTCATCATTTATATAAATGATTTGGATGTGAGCATAAGAGGTATAGTTAGTAAGTTTGCAGATGACACCAAAATATGAGGTGTTGTGGACAGCAAAGAATTACAATGGGATCTTGATCAGATAGGCCAATGGGCTGAGAAGTGGCAGATGGAGTTTAATTCAGATAAATGCAAGGTGCTGCATTTTGAGAAAGCAAATCTTAACAGGACTTATACACTTAATGGTAAGGTCCGAGGGAGTGTTGCTGAGCAGAGACCTTGGAGTGCAGGTTCATTGTTCCTTGAAAGTGGAGTCACAGACAGATAGGATAGTGAAGAAGGCGTTTGGTATGCTTTCCTTTATTGGTCATAGTATTGAGTACAAGAGTTGGGAGGCCATATTGCAGCTGTACAGGACATTGGTTAGGCCACTGTTGGAATATTGCTTCCAATTCTGGTCTCCTTCCTATCGGAAAGATGTGAAACTTGAAAATGTACAGAAAAGATTTACAAGGATGTTGCCAGGATTTGAGATAAAGGGAGAGGCTGAACAGGCTGGGGCTGTTTTCCCTGGAGCATCGGAGGCTGAGTGGTGACCTTACAGAGGTTTATAAAATCATGAGGAGCATGGGTAGGATAAATAGACAAAGTCTTTTCCCTGGTGTGGGGGAGTCCAGAACTAGAGGGCATAGGTTTAGGGTGAGAGGGGAAAGATATAAAAGAAACCTAAGGGGCAACTTTTTCATTTTCACACAGAGGGTGGTATGTGTATGGAATGAGCTGCCAGAGAAATTGGTGGAGGCCAGTACAATTGCAACATTTAAAAGGCATCTAGATGGGTATATGAATAGGAAAGGTTTGGATGGATATGGGCTGGGTGCTGGCAGTTGGGTCTAGGTTGGGTTGGGGTATCTGGTCAAAATGGACAAATTGGACCAAAGGGTCTATTTCCGAGCTGTGCGTCTCTATGACTATGACTCTATAACTACTTCTGAAATTAGTGTGCAATGATATTAAAGGGGCTTGGCCATAATATCAAGTTCCAATTTTATTAAACTTAAACTGGTTTAAATTTCAACTATATCTATAGGCTTTCATGCAGTTGAAGAGAATAAAAATTGCTTTAGACTTGATGAAGAAAATGGACATGCATAGTTGTGTGTTATCGGTATACCTTCGGAAACTGACCTGATGATAATGCTGATGGGCAGAACATAGATTTCTAAGAGCAAGAAAACACTTACGTATCACAATTTGATTCTTTATCTAGTATGGCAGAATGCATATTGAGTTTTCATACCAACCAAAGGAATAGCCTGAAGTAAACAATGAAAACATACAAATATTTCAGATTTTGATGCTGGTAAATTCTTGTAAATATCAGGACTCTGTTTATTGATAATTACATTGAATTACCATGGTAGAAATAGAAACATGTCATTTGGATCAACAGATCTATCTTGGTGTTTGTGTTTCATATGAACTCCATAAACATTTATGTCTACCAACATACACTGCCTTTCCTTTCTTCCCCATTCCCCAATATTCCATGCTTCTCCCTCCACTGCACTTAACTTGCATTCATTTGAGCACAATTCAACTGAGGATACACCTCAACCTCTCAATGTGGTCGGGATTTCTGCATTCGCATGTCTTCCTGAATTTCCATACTTCTGGCATTAACAAAGTTATTCTTGACTTTCTGACAAAATTTATGAGGTGATGACCGTTATTTATGATTTCTACCATGGCAAAAACTGAATACATGTTAACTACATCTACTCTATCAATTTTAAAAACCTTTACTAAGCCACTCCTCAGTCTTTTTATTTTTTCGACAAAGGCAGTCTCAGCATGTGCAGTGTTTTCTTGAGAGTTGTACCCTCTCAGTTCTGATCACACCTTGATTAATATTTTTGCACTTTCTCCAGTTCTGCATATATTTCTTCAATATGAAGATCAGGACTGAAGAAAAACATTACATTCTTAGCATTTATGTCTGGAAAATCAGAATTAACAGCTGATTAAAAGAAAGAGCTTCATTTAATCCATTCTGATTCAGATGAGACTTTTTGAATTAGCAGTTTTGAAAAATGTGCAGTTCTTCAGACACGTTTTATGTATGATAAACCTGAGACTGTGATTTGAATTGCTGTACATAATAAAACTAATGAATCATAGAAAATAAATTTATAATATTCAGTATAAAACCATGCAAAATTGTCCTCGGAAAATGATATTTTTATGTTTTGATGCAAAGAATTTGCCTGGTTCTGAAAGTAAAAGAAGAAAATCGTTATATAATTAATCCCATAAAAGCAGGAGGGCATCCCTTCATATTTCTGTAAAATATATCTGTATAGAAATGGGTTAAAAATAACACTCTAACACTGATGTAGTTTTGTTGCAGGAGTATGAACTATCCCTCCTGGGGCTTGAGAAAAGTTGAAAGCAACTTTCTCTTCAAATCTGAAAAACAGCATGTGATGTTTTTGTTTACAATGGGACTTTGCTCTCACCATTTCAGATAAAAATCTGCCTTTCTGTATGTAAATACAAGAAACACAATGAAGTATAGCAAAAGTAATAAAATGACTGGAGCGTGTTTTGGGAGAGGAAGAACAAACAGTGCATTATACATTAATACCCTGGAGGAAAATATGGCAGAAGGCAGTTGAATAAATGGTTACTACTTAATAATAAGGCAGAGTAGTGCTGCTGTGTGAAATTCTTGATAACCGGACTATACAGAATTACTGTTGTGATGAAACTAAGGGAAAGTGACGTCTTACTAATTCAGTAGCTATCTGAAGTAATTGACATACTATGTAATGGAAGAATGGTTCTATCTGCACCAATTAGATCCTTTAACATTCCTTGCCAGTTTATAAAGTCTTCTGCTTGGGTCCAGCAATAGCATTCTTCAGAAGGTTGGCTGCAGAAAGGTAATTCTTCAAAAGACTGTGGAATTATTGTTCTCACCAACTTGAAGTGAACTACATATACTTCTGTGATCCATAATGCCACACATATCAGAATATGCATATTGCAAGGTGAGAATCAGATACGTTATGATGAATAGTTTAACCTTTTCAGTTGATTGTAGCAGTGAACTGGCAAAATAAAATCTTTCAGATTGTTTTGCACTGATTAAGGCACATACTGTTTCCCTCGGTTCTCAATGGCACAATGGTCTTCAGAGGACAGCCTGAAGAAGTTTTATTTGTTTTTTTTGTATGTGTCTGTGTACAAGATAAGATTTAGTTATAGTCTAGCTGTGTGATCTCAAGTGAACTCAGTTATGATCGTTGATGATTAAAAGTCTTTTGCCAAGAGATAAATTACTCAAACTTTTGGATCGTGGTGGTAAATTTGTCATATTTGAAGTTAGCTAGATTAATGAAGTTAACAGATTTCAATACTTCAAAAATTAATTTGAAATAAATATTCTTTATAATAAATGTTGCAAATAGTGCACTATTATTGCAAACTTAATTTCTCACAGATTCTGTCTGGTAGCACTAGTGTTGGGGATGGGTGGGAAGACTTCCTCTGGTGATGAGTCATAAACCAAATGTTTCTAAACAGGCTTAGACTTTTACTCTGTATAGCATGAATGGAAAATCTTTAAGGTGTAACATATGTTTTAAAATTCTGTTTCAATCTCTTTCTGCCTAGTGTAAAGTAAACAACCTTTCTGAAAAGTGTGGTTAGTCTACAGAAAGTTGATATGAAGTTGCATAAGATTTTGTTTCGGTTTTATAACCATAATTGATATAACAGTTGACAACTTAGGACAGTGAGCCTGCCTGTTATTTGATAAGATTACGACTGATCTGATTGCATCCTGATCTCCATTTTTCTGTCAGTTCCCCCATCACTCTTAACTTCTTTCTCGATTAAAAATCTGAGTAATTCAACCTTGAATATATTCAATGATCTTGCCTCAACTGCTGACTGTAGAAGAGAATTCTGGAAACTAACAGGCCTCTTTCTCTCTTATCAGATAGTCACAGCAACAGCAATATTTAAGACTTGATTTGGTTAAAGATTTCCTTGTTCTGTTAGGTGTAGTAACCTAGATCAGCAGTATAACTTTGTGTTGCTATACATGGTGAAAATATGTTAAGTCATGTACTTTATAACTATTCGCTGTCAATTATAGGATAAAGTATTAATGACAAGCTTCAAAGATTTTCACATTATTTTTAACAGGTTCAAACACATCTGGAAAACCCAACAAAGTACTATCTCCATCAAACACAGAGACAACAGGTGAAACAGTATCTGGCACTGGGCACCAAGCTTTCCAATCAGGCACTTTCCATTTCTCACTCACACCCAGGAGGATCTGTTAGGCCAACTCCCTTTATGAGAAATGCCCATGCTCCCCCTGGCAATGAAAGTAATACGCCTGACAGTCCAGTCACACTGCTATCTCTAGGAACAAATCATGAAAATGAGGTAATCCTTCTTTTAGCATTTTTGCATCTCTTTCTTACTCTTGGTTAGTTGCAGTACAGAGCAAAAGTACATATAAAAGTTTCTGTAATCTTTATTAAAAGTTTAGTTACTCCAAATGAAAACATGATATTCCATGTCTGTTGTAACTTCAGGACAGTTTGACAATATTTCAAATGAGCTGTTGCTGTGTTATGCAATAAGTTAATTCCTTTCTTGTTTTAAATTTTAAAAAAACTTAAGATAACAATTGATGTGTCCCAAGTCACTTCATTGGAGCATTATTAAACAGAGTTAGATGAGGACATATTTGATCAGATGAATGCTTGGAAAAAGGTATAAATTTGAAGTCAGCTCTTAAAGGGAGAGCTCTTTAAGGTATAGAGGAGAGAAGTGCAGGAAAGTTTTTGTGAGCCCAACCACCAATGACAGAGGAAATAAAATTAGGGAATTCACAAGAGGCCAGAGTTAGAAAGAGTGCATAAATCTCAAGAAGTCATTAACCTGGTGAACATGACAATGAAAGCATGGATAGGCTCATGGAATGAGTTGAAATAGGGATGAAAATTTTAAGATCAAAATGAAGCTAAACTAGGGGAAAAAAGTAATGAGTAGAGAGAGGATAGAGAACTTGACTTGGTGTGTATTAAGGTATAGCAGAATTTTGGAAATACCTCAATTTTTAAGGATTGACAATGGGAGGTCAGCCTGGTGTCTATTGGCATATCGAGTCTTGAGATAAAGAAAGCAGGGGCAATGGATTCAGTAGATGAATCATGGAAGAGTGCAGTCTGGCAATTTTACAAAAGGTGGAAATAGACTGGTTTAGTGAGGTTTTGTTTATTTTCCCTCACTTCAAATGAATTTGTTTTAAAAGTCTTATCAATGAACCCATTATGATAATAATATTGCTTGTACATATTTTGAAATGTTGCATTTTTAGATTGCGTAGTCATCACTTACAAATAGTCAAACACACTTATTGTTTGATTTAAAAAACTGATTTCAATCCTGCTAAATTATATGTAATTCTGTTACTTAGCTGTTTATTTCTCAAAGTGCAAACTTTCCACAGTGGAACTGAATTTTCACACAGTTAGTTTGGAGTAAATACTTGTACAATTAATGAACTGGGGAATGTTGTCGAATAGAGATTCCTAGGATTTCAGGTACATAATTCTTTTAAATTTGCATTGCATGTCAACAAGGTGTTTAAGAAGGCATTTAGCAAACTTGCCTTCATTGCTCAGACCTTTGAGTATAGGAGTTGAGAAGTTATACTGAGGTTGTACAGGAAATTGGTGAGGCCTCTTCTGGAATACTGTGTATTGTTCTGGTTGCTCTGCAATACGAAAGGTATTATTAAATTAGAGAAGGTTCAGAAAAGATTTACCAGGAATGGAAGGTTTGAATTATAAAGAGATGCTGGATAGGCTGGAACTTTCTTCACTGGAGCGTAGAAGATTGACTGGTTGACTTTATTGACGTTTACAAAATCATGAGGGACACAGATAAGATGAATAGCAAGACTCTTTTCCCCAGGGTAGGGAAGTTCAAAACAAGAGGGCATATTTTTTGAAGTGACAGTAGGAAGATTTAAAAAGGATGTGAAGGACAACGTTTTTAAGCAGAGAATGGTTCATATGTGGAATAAACTGCCAGAGGAAGTGGTGGACGTAGGTATGGTTACTGCATTTAAAAGATGTTTGGATAAGTACACGAAAAGGAAAGGTTTGGGGAGATAGTGGCCAAATTCAGGCAAGTGGTTTCATTTGGCAATGTGGTTGGTGTGGAATAATTGGACCAATGGGTATGTTTCCATTTTGTATGACTCCATGACTCTGTCACCTTTAATAGAGGATGGTGTAGCAGTATCAAGAAACTGAATAGCCTACTCCTGCTTCTTCATTCCCACAGTTCCATATTCCATCTTCTCTGTGACAAAGTTTGTTAATCCTGTGTGCCACTTTTCTTGATGGCACAGTCAAAAGAGGGAACTCAAAACAGAATTACAGGCATAAGCATGTAATTTGTGTTGCATTGATTAAAGTTCCAAAATGCTGAACTCCTAATTTATTCAGCTCCAATACTATTTGACATGCATATACATCCATAAAACAGACAGGGTGTTCAAAGGAATGGATATGTATCAGGAGGACAAGCCAGGAGAGTAATTGAAGTGTTAATTTCTTTTGTAAAGCACCTGGTGATAGATAACAGCATCTGCAAATGGCAACATCCTGTGAGCATACATAGGGACTGCCCTACATGCAGCTTATCTTTAACATACATGAAATATATACTAGTGTTCTATTTACACAATATGCACTATATTTATTGGATATAACAATCACTGCTAAATAAACATTCAGTATTCCACAATTTACACTCATCAGCTTTATACTGAAAAGTAACAAAATGACAGTTGGTTAGTCAATGGTGGTAGCTTCCTGTCTTGCAAAGCAATGCTTTGTGCCATGGATACAAAATTAGCTCAAAGATAGGAGACAGAGGGTAGTGGTGAAAGATTGTTTCTTGGACTGGAGGCCTGTGACTGGTGGTGTGCCACAAGGATCAGTGCTGGATCTACTGCTTTTTGTCATTTATATAAATGGTTTGGATGTGAACATAGGAGGAATGGTTAGCAGGTTTGTGGATGACACCAAAGTAGGTGGTGCAGTGTACAGTGAAGAAGGTTACCTCAGAGTACAATGGGATCTTGATCAGATGGGACAAGGAGTGGCAAATAAAGTTTAATTTAGATAAATGCGAGGTGCTGCATTTTAGAAAGGCAAATCAGGGCAGGATTTATACACTTAATGGTAGAGTCCTGGGGAGTGTTGCCAAACAAAGAGATCTTGGGTTGCAGATTCAAAGTTCCTTGAAAGACACAGGTAGACAAAGTAATGAAGAATTCTGGATTAGTGGTGCTGGAAGAACACAGCAGTTCAGGCAGCATCCAAGGAGCAGCGAAATTGACGTTTCGGGCAAAAGCCCTTCATCAGGAATAAAGGCAGTGAGCCTGAAGCCTGGAGAGATAAGCTAGAGGAGGGTGGGGGTGGGGAGAAAGTAGCATAGTGTACAATGGGTGAGTGGGGGAGGGGATGAAGGTGATAGGTTAGGGAGGAGAGGGTGGAGTGGATAGGTGGAAAAGGAGATAGGCAGGTAGGACAAGTCCAGACAAGTCATGGGGACAGTGCTAAGCTGGAAGTTTGGAACTAGGGTGAGGTGGGGGAAGGGGAAATGAGGAAACTGTTGAAGTCCACATTGATGCCCTGGGGTTGAAGTGTTCCGAGGTGGAAGATGAGGCGTTCTTCCTCCAGACGTCTGGTAGTGAGGGAGCGGCAGTGAAGAAGGCCTTGGACCTCCATGTCCTCGGTAGAGTGGGAGGAGGAGTTGAAATGTTGGGCCACAGGGCGGTGTGGTTGATTGGTGCAGGTGTCCCGGAGATGTTCCCTAAAGTGCTCTGATAGGAGGCGCCTAGTCTCCCCAGTGTAGAGGAGACCGCATCAGGAGTCTTTGTGGATTCGAGACACCACCCATGCCCTCCACCTCCCCCAAGACTTCCGTTTTCCAGGCCCCCAATGCTTCATCTTCACCATGCATATCTAATCCCTCTACACCTCCATCCGCCATGACCAGGGCCTCCAAGCCCTCAGTTTTTTCCCTCTCCAGACGTCCCAACAGTACCCTCCACCGACACTCTCATTTGTTTGGCCGAACTTGTCCTCACCTTTAACAATTTTCCTTCGCATCCTCCCACTTCCTCCAGACCAAAGGGGTAGCCATGGGCACTTGTATGGACCCCAGCTATGCCTGTCTCTTTGTTGGCTACGTAGAACAGTTGATCTTCCGTAATTACACCGGCACCACTCCCCATCTTTTCCTCCGCTACACTGATGACTGCATTAGTGCCACCTCGTGCTCCCGCGAGGAGGTTGAGCAATTCATCAACTTCACCAACACATTCCACCCTGACCTTAAATTTACCTGGACCATCTCTGACACCTCCCTCCCCTTCCTGGACCTCCCCTGTCAACGCAGGAACTGTAAAACCGGCGCCCACACCTCCTCCCTCACCTCTATCCAAGGCCCTAAAGGAGCCTTCCACATCCATCAAAGTTTTACATGCACATCCACTAATATCATTTATTGTATCTGTTGCTCCTGATGCGGTCTCCTCTACATTGGGGAGACTGGGCGCCTCCTAGCAGAGCGCTTTAGGGAACAGCTCTTGGACACCCGCACCAATCAACCACACCACCCCATGGCCCAACATTTCAACTCCTCCTCCCACTCTGCCGAGGACATGGAGGTCCTGGGCCTTCTTCACCGCCCCTCCCCCACTCACCTATTGTACTCTATGCTATTTTCTCCCCACCCCCAACCTCTTCTAGCTTATCTCTCCACGCTTCAGGCTCACTGCCTTTATTCCTGATTAGATTAGATTACTTAGATTAGATTAGATTACTTACAGTGTGGAAACAGGCCCTTTGGCCCTACAAGTCTACAACGACCTGCTGAAGCAGCAACCCACCCAGACCCATTCCCTACATTTACCCCTGCCCCTAACACTGTGGGCAATTTAGCATTGCCAATTCACCTAACCTGCACATTTTTGGACTGGAGGAGCACCCGGAGGAAACCCGCGCAGACATGGGGAGAATGTGCAAACTCCACACAATCAGTCGCCTGATGCGTGAATTGAACCCAGGTCTCTGGCGCTGTGAGGCAGCAGTGCTAACCACTATGCCACCGTGCCGCCCTGATGAAGGACTTTTGCCCGATTTCACTGCTCCTCGGATGCTGCCTGAACTGCTGTGCTCTTCCAGCACCACTAATCCAGAATCTGGTTTCCAGCATCTGCAGTCATTGTTTTTACCCCAAAGTAATGAAGAAGGCATTTGGTATACTTGCCTTTATTGGTCAGTGCAATATTAGTCAGTTAGGATATCATGTTGCGACTGTACAGGACATTGAATGCTGCAAAAATATTGCCAGATTTGGAGGGTTTGAGCTACAGGGAGAGGCTAAATAGGCTGGGACTATTTCCCCTGGAGCATCAGAGGCAGGGGACGTGACCTTATAAAGGTTTATAAAACCATGAGGGTCATGGATAGGGTAAATAGCCAAGGCCCATGGGGAGGGAAATCCAAAACTAGAGGGCATAGGTTAAAGGCAAGAGAGAAAAGATTTAAAAAGGGCCTAAGGGGTAACCTTTTCATGCAGAGGGTGGTGCGTGTATAGAATGAGCTGCTGGAAGAAGTGGTGGAGGCTGGTACAATTGTAACATTTAAAAGGCATCTGGATGGGTATATGACTATCTGGTTGGCATGGACGAGTTGCATTGAAGGGTCTGTTTTCATGCTGTACAATTCTACCATTCAATGACTTGGCATAATTTATCTTAAATTGTACATGGCAAGATGAAAGGTTTTCTGTCAGGTCTGGTATTTAAGTAGCCAAGCTTTGAGAGTGACTTCGACATATAAGATAGCAACAAAAGAAGAATAGCCAATTAGTGCTATTGCCAGAACTAAAGTTGTCATCGGCCCTTCGGAAGGAGAAGAAAAATATTGTTCATTGTCATGTGTACTCAAGTACAGAAGTGCAGGAGTACAGTGAAATGTTTTACAATGTCACCTCTTTGGTACAAGTGTCTAGGTACAAATCTTAGTCACAAAAGACAAATAAGAAAGAAAATAGTCACATTACTTTACAGAAATAAGTCTCAGTTAAAAGGATAGTCATTACAGTCAGATAAACAAATTACACAGAAACATTACATTGTGGTAGCGAAGTGCAGGGGCTTCAACACATGCTCTGACTAACTGCACCCAGCACAAGTCCAACAACCATCTCCACTCGACACCAACTCTCAGCTTCTCAAAGGTAAGTTTTCTCTGAGAATCGATTCCTCTGACTGGGCTCTACTCCAGGACTCGATTCCACTCATTGATCTGCATGCTGGGACTCCATTCCCCTCGCTGGCCTGCGCGCTGGGACTCGATTCTCCTCGCTGGCCTGCGCGCTGGGACTCGATTCCCCTCGCTGGCCTGCGCGCTGGGATTTGATTCCCCTCGCTAGCCTGCGCGCTGGGATTTGATTCCCCTCGCTAGCCTGCGCGCTGGGATTTGATTCCCATTGCTGGCCTGCCCGCTGGGACTTGATTCCCCTTACTGGGCTTCGGTCTGGGACTTAATTCCCCTCACTGGGCTCCACTCTGGGACTGTATGTCCCCTCACTGGGCTCCATTCTGGGACTCTATCTCCCCTCACTGGGCTTGTTCTGGGACTCAATTCCCCTCCCTGGGCTCTGCTCCAGGATTTGATTCCCCTCCCTGGGCTCTGCTCTGGGCCTCGATTCCCCTCCCTGGGATCTGCTCCAAGATTTAATTCCCCCCTCCCTGGGCTCCGGTCTGGGACTCGATTTCCCCTCCCTGGGATCTGCTCCAGGATTCAATTCCCCTCCCTGGGCTCCGCTCCAGGACTCAATTCCCCTCAGTGGGCTCTGCTCTGGGACTTGATTCCTCTTCCTGGGTCTGCTCCAGGACTCAATTCCCCCTGACTGACTCCGCTCTGGGATCCGATTCCCCTCACTGGGCTCCACTCTGGGACTCTATCCCCCCTCACTGGGCTTGTTCCGGGACTCGATTCCCCTCCCTGGGCTCTGCTCCAGGATTCGATTCACCTCCATGTGCTCCGCTCTGGGCCTCAATTCCCCTCCCTGGGATCTGCTCCAGGATTCGACTCTTCTCCCTGGGTTCTGCTCCAGGACTCAATTCCCCTCACTGGGCTTATTCTGCGACTCGGTTCCTTGCACTGGGGTCTGCTCTGGGACAAGATTTCCCTCCCTGGGCTCCGCTCCGCGACTCGATTCTCCTCGCTGGGCTCCGCTCTGCGAGCCGATTCCCCTCACTGGGCTCCATTCAGGGACTTGATTCTCTTTACTGGGCTCCACTCCAGGACCCAATTCCCCTCTCTGGGCTCTGCTCTGGGACCCGATTCCCCTCTCTGGCTCCGCTGTGGGGCCCAATTCTCCTCACTGGGGTCTGCTCTGGGACCCGATTCCCCTCTCTGGCCTCGGCTCTGGGGTCCGATTCCCCTCTCTGGGCTCTACTCCAGGACCCATTCCCCTCACTGGGCTCCACTCCAGGACTCGATTCCCCTCTCTGGGCTCTGCTCTGGGACCCGATTCCCCTCACTGGGCTCTACTCTGGGGCCCGATTCTCCTCACTGGGGTCCCCTCTGGGACCCGATTCCCCTCTCTGCTCTGGGGCCTGATTCCCCTCTCTGGGCTCGGCTCTGGGACCCGATTCCCCTCACTGGGCTCTGCTCTGGGACCCGATTCCCCTCACTGGGCTCCACTCCAGGACCCGATTCCCCTCTCTGCTCTGGGGCCTGATTCCCCTCTCTGGGCTCGGCTCTGGGACCCGATTCCCCTCACTGGGCTCTGCTCTGGGACCCGATTCCCCTCACTGGGCTCTGCTCTGGGACCCGATTCCCCTCACTGGGCTCCACTCCAGGACCCGATTCCCCTCTCTGGGCTCTACTCTGGGACCCGATTCCCCTCTCTGGGCTCCACTCCGGGACCCAATTCCCCTCACTGGGCTCTACTCTGGGACCCAATTCCCCTCACTTACTTCACTCTGGGACTGTTTTCCCGAGGGTCTGGGATGTGCCTCTGGGGCACGCCAACTCCTCCATTCCTTTCTGGTAAGGTGAAGTCATTAGTTGAAAAAAAAATCAGGAAGGAGGAATAAAAAAAGAGAAAAGAAGAACATGAAACCAGGCCAAGCAGAGGAGCCTCAGCTGGAGCACCTTACTCTGCTGCCATCCATTGGAGGACCATAGGGCTTCTCTCATTTGAGAGAGATTACTTGTGGTCAGTTTAACCTTAGGATCTTCATATCTCAGGTAAGGGAGGAGGGTAAAAGGCAGGAGGGACCTGCATGCTAACCTTCCCCTGTTTGACATCACTGTGGTCTTGATGTTGTCCTATCACAGCTGACCTTTCCAATCATGTTGTGGGCAGTCAATTTTCTCCATGTGCTTAAATAGACTGCCTCTGCTGACCAATATCGAATGTTTCAGTGAGATCAATGAAAGCAAACATAGCAGTCCCCATTCTTCACAGTATTTCTCTTCCATCTGATGGACTGAGAAGATCATATCAATTATAGATTTTCCAGTTCTAAAACCAGACTGCAGTTCAGGATAGATGCAGCATTACATGGGCAACATAGGCAAATCATTTTCCTATGATGCTCAGAGATACCTTGATTGTACAGGATCATACCCATATATCCTGGAGCACTTCCCCTTCCTTCTCACAGACATAGGGATTTCTTGCAGATGTTTGGGGAGTGTGGGTTTCCTGTTCTTGGTACGTTCAGGCAATATAGCATCATCACCTGGAGCTACATCCATGATAAGTCAGTCAATAGCTTTGCTACGCTCCTCCATGTTAAAGCCTCAGAGGATCTCTGAGGAGGTTTCACTCCCAGATATGTAGCTTACAGGCTCATTGCCAAGTGGACACAGCCAGTCATAAATGAAGCAAACCTCTAACTCTGGGTGAATAGTCCAATTGCTTCATGACTACCTCAGGAGAATCAGAGGCTCAACGAATAAATGGTTACAAAAATTCTGGATTGGAGCACAGAGGCCATCTGATATCTAACTGTATCATTTTCCTGTCAAATCCTTCAACCAAACATTGTATTCTATACTTCCTTGGACCCAATCAGAGAAGGTTGAGAGAGGAACCCTCATGCTTGTGCAGAACAGAGTCTTACATAACTTTTGCCTGAGCTTACACCTTTAAGAGGACACTCCAATTCCACTGCAGAGCAATTGCACAATGTGGGAAAGCACAATTACAAATAAGAAGCCAATTGCTCTATAGACTGGGTTCCATGGGATCTCTCCATTGGCGGCAAGGACAATGTATCTATCTGGCTGACCAGCAACCATCTCAAGGTTAGTGAGTTGCTGACCTGCCACAGTCCATCTGCTTTAACGAGTACGCGGAGATAAAAGCCTGTGCTGACCAAGTGGACAGAGTCCATTGCACAAGGCGAATAAACAATGCAACCTATAAGAAAGAAGAGTGCCAGCTCTTCAATTAGCAAGTTTCAACATCACAGCCATGCACACAGTTTGACAGCTAACTTGCAGCTGATTGATAATGTATAGTGTACGCAAGGCAGGTGTGACTGACATGGTCATTGATTGGCTGAGCATTTTAAAAAAAGAAATTGCTAGGCAAACTCCACTCTTCAGTACTTTCTGATTATATGTCAAATGTTTATCGTCTGCCATACTTTGCTTTTATCTGATCACCTCTACAAAGTTAGTTGATAGCAAGTTAGAAACTGAGCCCCACAGGTTTTACAGTGGCAGTGCTTTCATGATCATAGAACAGTTCAGTTTTTAAATCTCTCATTGATTTGGTAACAGTCATGTCATAAACACAAAAATTGAAACGGATTGACAATGTGATTGTTTTGTTTAATACCCCAAACCAAACCTCCTGGATGGACTGGCACAAGCGGAGCCATGTATTGTTAACTTTCCTACAAATTGTGCTGTTAAATGAAAATCATACACATTTGGTATGCAGCAGATGTACTGACATGAGTGTCTGCGCTTTCCTAACATGAATGATGCAATGATTTCACTCATTGAAGTTTACTAAATGCTATTTTCACCTGCACTACGCATTATTTTTAGATGGATGATGTTATCGATGACATAATCAGTTTGGAATCAAGCTGCTTCAATGAAGATTCCGTCAGCTGTATAGAACCACCTTCTCTCATACATAACACAGTAAGTACCGTTAGAGGAATGCGAGGTATCTTTAAAACCCGATAAGTGGTCAAGAAGCAGCAAGGTTCCAGCATTACATCTACTCCAAATGTTTTTATCCTTCTTCTGTATAACTTAAAATGGCTGGAAATGTTTATTCTTGCCATTCTCCATAATAACTCTTTCACGGCCATGGAGGAAGTATTTCAAAGAATCAGAATAAGATGGAGAAGCAATTCTCACATTTACTCACAGTGATCTTCAATTTTTTTTTAAGAGGGTAAACCTGAACTATGTTTATATTTTGTGGTAGGTTATTTGGTTTAAATACTCCAGAGCTGCATCACTGATATTACACTATTGCAAGAATGTGTTGGAGAGGATTAAAATCAGTTTGATTCTTTGTGTGTTTCAAAGGGTAGGATTTTGTGAACAACATCATTTCTGACATCATAACCAAAACTGAAGGTAACTTTTGCTTTCTTTCAATATGAGAATATTGGCCTGGTTTACTTTCAGTGTGTATAACTGAGACAGGTATATTTTTACTTCACTTATAAAATTCAAAAGGGGAGGATGGCAGGGCTAAGCCTGCACCCTAGGTGGAGTTCTGGCAATGGAGCAACAATCATGAAGGTGTATTTACTATTGTACAAACCTAGTGTAGATCAGATTGTTCCTGGCACCCCTTACACATCTCTCCACAGTGCCAGCATTTATTACAGGCTCATTTACAATCTCCTTTTACTTTGTCAAATCCTCATCATCTGAGGAGAACTGATACAAAACAAAGAACTGCAGATGCTGGAAATCTGAAACAAAAACAGAAATTGCTGGAGAAATGCAGCAGGTCTGAGTTCTGAAGAAGAGTAATTGGATCCGAAACATTAACTCCATAGATGCTGCTAGACTTGCTGAGTTTCTCCAGCAATTTCTGCTTTTGTTCATGAGGAAGACTGATGTTGCTAATGCTCTGCCCTGCAATGTTGCAGCGCCATACTGTATAGTGCACATCAGACCACTGCTATTGCTAACACCTTCTGAGGTGTGTTGGTACAGCATCTCAAGACTAGTCAAAGCAGTGGGTGTGTATTATAAGAAATCCAATGGTATACTCACTCTAATGGAAAAATTAGGTCAATTGTTGCACTCCTCTGCTTCTCTCTGGGGATGGCTCACTGGTCTCATCGCTCATGAACACAAGAAATCGGCCTTGTCATTGAAGATCCACCCAAATGTGGCTTCAAAATCTCTTGAATTTGCGTTGGGTATGATGACAACACCTTGGGAAGTGAGCACAGTCTTGAAATACTCTTCTCCTGTGGTTTCATATTACTTGTGTATTTGTGATATTAAACATTTAAGTTTCAAAATTGTCTGGCGTTCTGAAGGAGTGTTTTTTGTTCTCATGAGTCATAGAGACATAAAGATGTACAGCATGGAAACAGACCCTTCCATGCCGACCAGATATCCCAACCCAATCTAGTTCCACCTGCCAACACCTGGCCCATATCCCTCCAAACCCCTCCTATTCATATACCCATCCAAATGCCTTTTAAATGGTGCAATTGTACTAGCCTCCAACACTTCCTCTGGCAGTTCATTCCATACACGTACCACCCTCTACATGAAAAAGTTGCTCCTTATGTCTCTTTTATATCTTTCCCCTCTCACTCTAAACCTATGCCCGCTACTTCTGGACTCCCCGACCCCAGGAAAAACTTTGCCTATTTATCCTATCCATGACCCTCATCATTTTGTAAACCTCTATAAGGCCACCACTCAGCCTCTGACACTCCAGGGAAAACAGCCCTAGCCTGTTCAGCTTCTCCCTATAGCTCAAATCCTCTAACAGTGGCAACATCCTTGTAAATCTGTTCTGAACCCTTTCAAGTTTCACAACATCTTTCCGATAGGAAGGAGACCAGAATTGCATGCAATATTCCAACAGTGGCCAAACCAATGTCCTATACTGTCGCAACATGACCTCCCAACTCCTGTACTCAATACTCTGACCAATAAAGGAAAACATACCTCACGCCTTCTTCACTATCCTATCTACCTGTGACTGCACTTTCAAGGAGCTATGAACCTGCACTCCAAGGTCTCTGTGTTCAGCAACACTCCCTCGGACCTTACCATTAAGCGTATAAGTCCTGCTAAGATTTGCTTTTCCAAAATGCAGCGCCTCACATTTATCTGAATTAAACTCCATCTGCCACTTCTCAGCCCATTTGGTCCAGATCCTGTTGTAATCTGAGGTGACCGTCTTTGCTGTCCACTACACCTCCAATTTTGGTGTCATCTGCAAACTTACTAACTGTATCTCTTATGCTCACATCCAAATCATTTATGTAAATGACAAAACGTAGAAGACCCAACACCGATCCTTGTGGCACTCCACTGGTCACAGGCCTCCAGTCTGAAAAACAATCCTCCACCACCACCCTCTGTCTTCTGCCTTTGAGCCAGTTTTGTATCCAAATGGCTAGTTCTCCCTGTATTCCATGAGGTCTAACCTTGCTAACCAGTCTCCCATGAGGAACTTTGTTGAATGCCTTACTGACGTCCATATAGATCTCATCTACTGCTCTGCCCTCATCAATCTTCCTTGTTACTTCTTCAAAAAACTCAATCAAGTTTGTGAGATATAATTTCCCATGCACAAAGCCATGTTAACTATCTCTAATCAGTCCTTGCCTTTCCAAAAGAATATACTTGCTCAGGATTCTCATTATCTCATTTCTGAATCCATTTTCCAGTCGACCCCTTTACCTACAAACATCTGCCTCCATTCAGCTTTTGAAAGTTCTTGCCTAATACCGTCAAAATTGGCCTTTCTCCAATTTAGAACTTCAACTTTTAGATTTGGTCTATCCTTTTCCATCACTATTTTAAACCTAATAGAATTATGGTCGCTGCACCCAACATGCTCCCCCACTGACATCTCAGTCACCTACACTGCCTTATTTTCCAAGAGTAGGTCAAGCTTTGCACCTTCTCTAGTAGATACATCCACATACTGAATCAGAAAATTTTCTTGTACACACTTAACAAATTCCTCTCCATCTAAACCCTTAGAACTGTGGAAGTCCCAGTCTATGTTTGGAAAGTTAAAATCCCCTACCATTACCACCCTATTTTTCTTACAGATAGCTGAGATCCCCTTACAAGTTTGTTTCTCAATTTCCCTCTGACTATTAGGGGGTCTATAATACAATCCCACTAAGGTGATCATCCCTTTCGTATTTCTCAGTTCCACCCAAATAACTTCCCTGGATGTATTTCCATGAATATCCTCCCTCAGCACAGCTGTAATGCTATCCCTTATCAAAAATGCCATTCCCCTTCCTCTCTTGCCTCCCTTTCTATCCTTCCTGTGGCATTTATATCCTGGAACATTAAGCTGCCAGTCCTGCCCATCCCTGAGCCATGTTTCTGTAATTGCTATGATATCCCAGTCATTGTGTGCAGTTATTGAAACTTTGCACTCAAGAAAGTTCAGCAATAACATCGAGTATGGCTGCTCCAGAACCTGGCTGTTGTCCTCAATGAAAGGGTTGATGAAGTCACTGGGACTATTACGTAGGGCATCAGTCAGCTCCTTAATGCATCAATATGTGGCAACCTGTGAGATGTCAAGTGTATTTCCCATTGGTTTCTACACTCCTGTTGCTAGAGTAGAAATTGAGCATTGTTGTAACTTTGAGGGTCACTGGCATAGGTTTCTCACCAAATCCAACAGTTGCACTTCTTGATGACCAAGCCAACATATTTCCATGGCCATTTCTGAGGGTCCCTCACATGTCTTTGACATTACCTCTCTAACATCTGGCCATGATTTGTTCTTGCTGTCTAGATGCCATGTTGTGCTAATGCCCATCTTTACTGATGCCTTTCCCTGATGTCAGTATCTGGACCAGCCTTTCCCACTTTGCTGTCTAGAGGTATCTGTTGTTGTACAGCAAAAACTCTCCTTTCTCATGTTGTCTCCTTCAGTTCTTGTATTTGGAGGAATATTGGATGAATGAAACCAATGCTTATAGCATTAATTGCAATGTGTAAAGTGGGCAGATGTACCTACAAGAGCATGCTTGTTCATGGTTCTCATCCATTTAATGCATTGTAGATATTTTTTAAAACAACCTGTTCAGAGATGTTCTTGCAGGTAAGACTTGAACCCAGGCTGTTTAATGAATTATAAGCAATTACCTTTAAATTGGCTAATTGTGTGCAGCATTAACTGCATATGTTTGAAACATCCTCCCCACTTTAAAATCAATGCCATATTAGAAAGTATAAAATGAGACATTAAAATTATAGCACATTTTACGTTCTAAATCTGACCTTGATCCATTTTATGCCTGAGAAGTGAGTGCAATAAATTCCAATGTTTACCATTATGCTTTTCATATTGTAACCGATTGATGGTTTTAAATTGTTCAATAAAATATGAAACACGATTCCAAAAATCATGAAACCATTATTATTTTATCAGTTGCAATGAACGACAACAGCAAATAAAACTGAACTTAGTTCAGTCGCATGCAACAAAATGGTAAAATTTGTCTATCCATGAAGCATAGTACTCATGATAGTTTTTTAGGTGATATATGAGTTCTTTGCAATCATCTTCAACTATTCAAAATTGCAATGATTTGACAAATTATTCCTAGGCATTGAGTTTTACAGTCATAGTTACAAATGGCTCCCAACTTATTGAGTGCAACTTGAAATGAATTTTTCCAGAAGCAAAGAGGCAACTTGCTGTTACCAATGGCAAGACCTGAAAAGTAAAATCTCTAATGTTCAGCTGAAAATATTTCTTCTAAATATCAGATAGTGAAACACTGCTTTATTGATTGTTCACCCCGCTGTTCAACTTCTATTGAAATATTTTCTTGCAAGCCAGTAAACATTAACAACTGTACAACTGACATATCATCAAAGAGCTGAACAACCTGCACTGAAAAAAATGGTCTTAATACATGTATATCAGACCAGTGTTAAAGTCCAAAAAGTCAGAGTTCGTTTGTTTATGTGAACTGAGCATACGCTCAAATTTCTGTTCACTTTGAAGCTCTGTGAAAAGAAGAAAATTAAAATGAAAGAGAAAAGCAAAACAATTACTATTGTGGAGTTTATAGAATCACAAAAAATAAAACTGGTAAGAAGTAAATTTTCGTATTGCTGTTTGGGCTATACTTAGAATAGTCAGGAGCATTTTAGAGAGCTTCTTATTAAGAAAAATGCACAAAATTAAAATCTGTAATGATGGTGGAGTATATTACTACAGAATAGAATCGCTGTACCGAATGTATTGCCCTAAAATGGTAACAGTGTCAACATTTGTGCAGCACATGCAAAACAATGGCTTTACTTATTCAGAGAACAGTACAAATTTAGAACATTCTTGGAATTCTTTTTAGTTTTCTATATTATTCCTTTGATATTCATCAGTAAGTATTTATTATTTTCTGTAAGCCTACTTTAGCTACTTTGAAAATACGTTTGACATGACGAATACCATTACCTTTTTCAAAATCAACTCAAAAGTAGATTTATTGAAGTATTAAAATATAAAAGTGAATACAGCGCACAGAAGTGCAAAAATGACAATGTAAAGTTTTTAATCAATATGTAAAAAAACCTGCAGTTATTTAATATGCAGTTTAGATTTTTTTTGTTTCTCATGAGGCCTTTCAACTTTCAAAGGTTATTAATGGATTATAAAGTAACCAAAGAACTTTGAAGAACATGTTAATCCTTTTGTGATGTAATTACAGGCAGCAATCTTGCAATGAGTTTTATTCATTGATAGTAGCATAAAATGAGTAGGTAGTTATATTATTTAAATCCCCATTTAAAAAATAATTTACAAAGCAATCTTAAAGCATTAGCCAGAAATTTGCATTATTTTCCATGTGGAATGGCAGTTCCTAAAACTGTAAATTTAACATTGTTTATAGGAGATTAAACTGCATTTGTTAGGCTGCTGTATTACTACAAATTAAACTTAACGTGGATTCTATTCGTATATTATTTTCATGACGAGTAGGTTACACAGAGTTAAGTGCAGAGTTAGATGTTGAATGCAGTTTTACATTTTAGTACAAAGTTCCTTTCTCAGCAAAAATTCTCTGTTTAATGCTCGTCATGCTTTCTGGAAATGGCGAAATAGTGTCAGCAATTACTCAATATAAAAATAATAGACAGCCATTACAGAATTTTTAGGGAGGTTTCACAAGTTAAAGGTAAACATTAGAAGCTGTATATATCAAATACATGAGAGAAATTATAGAAGATAAAGTTAAATAATCCCATGTCACTGTTTAGCAGAAAGCAGAAACATTCTCTTATGTGTGCTGGCCAACATTTATCACTCAACTAACTTTAGAAACACAGACCTTTCAGTCATTATCTTATTGCTGTTTGTGGAAGTACGCTGTGCACAATTTGGCTGTCATGTTTTTTCAATATAATGGTGCCTGACTATAAAAAGGTAACTTCAGTCCCTGAAAGGTTCTTTGGGATTTTCAAGTGCTGCAGAAATGCAAATTATTTCTTGTGTGTGACTTTAAATAAAATAAATAAATTTAAAGGAACTTGATTCCATATTTTGTTGACACGAAATCTATTCTGACTAATTCTACATTTACAAAATATTTAACCTTTCAACCTTATCTCACTGATAATACTCTCATCTCTGAGCTAGGGGTTGATGATACGAGATCCAGTCCATTGATTAAACATTTCAGTGTAACACATTTATTCCTCAACTAAAACTATTAATAGGTTATTTGATAAATTATAAATGACATGACACCAGGTTATAGTCCAACAGGTTTATTTGGAAGTATAAGCTTTCAGAGTACTGCTTTTCATCAGGTAACTCGTGGGGCAGGATACATAGGACACAGA
Organism: Hemiscyllium ocellatum; assembly: GCF_020745735.1. Lineage (NCBI taxonomy): Eukaryota > Metazoa > Chordata > Chondrichthyes > Orectolobiformes > Hemiscylliidae > Hemiscyllium > Hemiscyllium ocellatum. The sequence goes on from NC_083419.1 coordinate 32,587,429, forward strand.
ATTTATAAGTAAAAGATTAAAGTGTCAAACAACTGATGCAATGTATTAGACACCCCTCCTAGATAGATGTTAAGTCTTTAATCACTTAGAATGGGAATGCAGGTTTCAATTGATTAAAATGTAAATCCCAGAATGTGCTTCAAGTCACAGCCCTGAGATAACATAAAATTTTATCATTTTATAAAAAAGGTGACATCTTAGCTCAGATAATGCATTAAAGGTTCATGTCTATCTGTATCCTAACCTGGAGTCAGACCGGTTTTATTACCAAAGTTGGAATTTATAAAATGTCACATTGACTGACTGTCTACAGATTATGTGCTTTTTGAACAAAATAGAATGTATCTGCAAATCCAAATTCACCTCATAAACTTATAGGTGTGTATGGTTGCATGTGTATATATGTAGGAAAGTGTGTGTGCGAGCGAGTGTGTGTGTGCAGAAATGTAATGGAGTGTATGCCTCTGAAAGGGTGTGCATGTGAGTGTATGTCTGTGTGTGTGAGAGAGGATCTGTGTGATTTTGTTTGTGTGTGAGAGTGTGTGTGTATGCATCCATGTGTATGAGTGTTTGTTTGAGAGTATATAGTGTAGTGGGGTCACCTGTAGTGTGACATGAACCCAAGATCCCAGTTGAGGCTGTCCTCATGGGTACTGAGTTTGGCTATCAGCTTTTGCTTGACAACTCTGCATTGTTGCGTATCACAAACAGGAATGTCATAACTTACCAAAGTCCGCCTTGGAGGACGTTCACCCAAAGATCCGATGCTTAGTGTCCTTGACCACTGAAGTGTTCCCCCAGTGTGATCTTTTACTTACAAATTTTGTGTCCTATGTATCCTGCCTCTATGTATCCTAGACAAAGGAGCAACACTTCAGATAAACCTGTTAGACTATAACCTGGTGTCATGTCATTTTTAACTTTGTCAACCCCAGTCCAACACCAGCACCTTCACATCATTGGTAAGTTATGACATTGCTGTTTGTGAAAATCTGCCTCATGGGTTCTAAACTTCAAGAATGTTTCATCATGTATAAAACACTTTAGAATATCCTGAGGCTATGAAGGTATGATTTGAATATAGAATCTTTAGTTTCTTGCTTTGTAAGACCATATTTTTTGAACAGGATTTATACAGTAAAACCCACTATCTTTGCAGACACTTTTTTTTAATATCCAAAGAGTCTAGCCATCAGGATCTTGTCAGCTCTTAGTTTCATGAGTTTTCTAGTACTTTTTCCTTTCCTAAGTGTGCTTATTTTTGGTAGGTCTCTCCTTTTAGCTCTCTGCTTTTCTATGATTATAGGGATGCTTCTTGTGTCTTCTACTATGAAGGCAGATACAGAATATTGGGTCGAGTCTCTGCAATTTCTTTGCTTCCTGCTTAATTGTTTGCTCAGTTCCCCAGTCTCACTCTCTTAAAATAAATGTTCTATGTTGCTATGCTTTTAGTTTTCAATATACTGATAGAAACTGTTCACTCTACTTCTAGATTTCTTGCTGCTTACTCTGATACTTCAATTACTCTTTTTTTTAAATTCACCCTTATTTCACTTCTAGCATTTTTCCAATTTTCTTGTATACCACTAATCCTTGCAGCACGGCAAAACTTTTCTTTCAATTTAATAACAACCTCAACTTACTTATATCACCACAGTTAGTGCATTCTTTCAGACAGAATTTCTTTCTCAAATGGAATATATTTTTATCGAGAGCTGAAAAATGTGTTGCTGGAAAAGCGCAGCAGCTCAGGCAGCATCCAAGGAGCAGGGGAAAATCGACGTTTTGGGCATAAGCCCTTCTTCCAGGGCTTATGCCCGAAACGTCGATTCCACAGTTCCTTGGATGCTGCCTGACCTGCTGCGCTTTTCCAGCAACACATTTTTCAGCTCTGATCTCCAGCATCTGCAGTCCTCACTTTCTCCTATATTTTTATTGAGCATTACAAAGTATACCTTTAATATCTGCCAAGACTTTTTTAATGTTCTATCTTCAAACCTATTTGACAACTCTGTCTTCATATCCTGGTGGTTGCTTTCAGTTAAATTTGTGACACTAGTTACAGAAACCAAAAATGAAATTCTATCCTGTTATGGTCATTCTTACCTATAGGCTCCTTTATTTTGAAATGCTTTATTAATTCTGTCTCATTACACATTACCAGGTCTAAAATAGCCTGTTTCCTGATTGGTTATAGAATATATTGTTCTGAGAAACTACCCATAATACAGTGTACAAATTTGTCCTCCAGGCTATTTTATCATTTTAATTTGTCAAATGTATGAGATTAAAATTTCCCACAATTATTGTAATACCTTTCTTACAAATGTCCATTGCTTCTTAATTTATAATTTATCAAACAATGTGAACGGTAGGGAATCTATAAACTACTCCTACCAATGATTATTTTTTTTCCTTTTGCCATTTCTTACTTTCAACCAAATCTACTTTACATTTTAATCCTCTGCACCAAAATAATTTCTGGCCACTGTATTAATCTCATCCTTTCTTAAACTGAGCCACTTCACCTTCATTTCTTTTCTTTCAGTCTTTCCAAGATACCAGATATCATTGAATATATAGGTTCCAGCTGTGGTCAGTTTGTAATAATCTGTCTCTAATGGCTGTCATGCCATACTCATTTATTTCAATTTGTCATATCAAATCATCCACCTTTTTATGAGTAGATTCAGATGATGAGTATTTAGGTCTGTCTTTTTATCATTTCCTCCCTACCCAAACTTTATTTGTGAACATACATTTGTGTTCACATTCTCTGCCTCTTCTTGACACATTCTGGTTATCACCAACATCACTAGTCCACTCTACAAACTTATTTGTTCTCTTAAATTTTCTCAAATCTCCTGTCATAAGAATTCTCTCCATATCCAAACTTACAAGCTGATCATATCTCTATTCAAATGGAGTAAGGAAACAGGAATGTAGTTGTAGTAGTGGACAGTTTATTCAGTGGGATAGATGCAGTTCTCTGCAGCTGTGACTATGAACCTTGAAGGGTAGGTACCCTCCTTACTGCTGCTGTGAAGGACATTTCTTCACGGTTGAAGAAGAACTTTGAGCGAGAGGGAAAAGGTTAACCTGTTGTGCTTGGTGGGGGAACTAGTGTCATAAGTACGATGAAGAAAGAGATTTTGTTGTGGGTGTATCAGCAACGAGAAACTAAATTAGAAAGCAGAACTACAAAAATAATCATCCCTGGTTTACCACCTGTGCCATGAACAAATTGGTATAGGATAAATAAAATCAGAAAGTTGAATGCACAACAGGTGTGTGAGAAATGGATGTCAATTCATGGAGTACTGGCACCAGTATTAGGGAAAGCTACAGGACTGGATCTTGCCTTCAGCTGAACTGTAAAACATTTTAAATTTATTTTTACTGTAAAGATCAAATAAGTCATCATTGTTTTCCAAAAATACAACCTGTTTTATATTGCATGACTGATATTATTGAAGAAATTTGTTCAGCAAATGAACTGAGTGCTGCCATTTCTTTTTCCAAGAGGATGGTTTATAATTGTGACTTAATTATTGACTTCTACTCAACTACTTAGCTTTTTGAGAGAGAAATAGTTCATGTTAAAACTGAGAGTATTCAGAGTGAATGGGTGCAGCAAAAGTTAAGGCTCATTTGTGGTGCAGCGATAATGTCCCTGCCCCTGTAACAGGAGGTCTGTGTTCAAGTCCTATCTGTTTCAGAGGTGAGTAATAATATCTTTGAGCAGGTTGATTAGAAAAATACAACACAAAAGTGTTTGGAATTTAGGAGGCAATCTTGACTACTCAGAGCACTTCATGAGATCTAATAACTGGACATGGCAAGAAATAACTCACCTGGAATCACAAAGCAACATAAATACAGATTTAAAGTATCATGTCATAGAACCAAGAATTAATAAATTGCTTACTTCAGACATTATGGTGCGTACCAACCTTTTTAAAACTCAGGTCCAGTATTTATAACAAAATAAGAACTGTTTTAACAGAAAATCTGACTCCAGGTTAGTGTTTTAGTTTGGTAATGAATAAAGTTAAAATTGTAGCTATAAGAATACCCAGGATGATCAGATATAGAAGACATAGGGAGATTTATGTGAAATGTGGTAACTTAAAAGGCTACAACTCAAAGGAAGATAGGATTAGAATGAGTAACATAATTATTTCTATTTCTAATTGAACATCACATTCATATTTGAATTGTTATGGAGAAATAAAATACTGTTTCACAAGGTAACACAATCATATTCATTTCACCAGTTGAGTATATAACAAGACTCATTTTCTGTGTATATATAACAATCACCATAGTTCCATCATACTGACTGACTGACTAATTGATTGATTCATCCAGAGATTGTTGCTTTACATATTGCAGTGGGGAAAGGACTTCTAAACAGTTGTTTCAGCTGTGCCCTGTAATGAGTTGATTGTTTTCAATCTAGGCAAGGTGCAGTTGATATTGTTTTATCAAGAAAGCTGCCAAAGACTGACTAAGTAGATGGTAATTGCTCTTAGTAGCACAAGTTATATTTACTGGTTTTCAGGATTCTCATGTTCTCAAGCTGAAGCAAATCCAAAGTATGGTTTATAGGAATAATATGTGAATGTCAATACTGAAAATATATAGTATATGGTGTATTAAATGGTAATTCATTGACATTATTTTAGAAACTTTGAGTTTATACCTATTGTCATTTGTTTTGCTTTACCAGATGCCATTATCCAGTAATATTTTGGATGTCTATAATGATCAGGGCGTGACTCCAACTACTATGGGACTCACTGGTACTTCTTGCTCTCCTAACCTTTCAGTGAAAAGGGAAATCACAGCTACACAACCTGGAAGTAAGTGCTGTATTATTTAGTAATACATTGGAAATTTCCAATGTTGTTATACTGTTTGATTTTCGAGATTTAGTTCTCCATCTAGAAAATCTGTAAGAGGTAGAGGATAATTCTTACTTAATCTCATTTAGTTTGAAATTAATAGCTTTTCTACTTTTGTTTTCTAAATATATAGTTAATGCTATCTCAATTGGGTTAGTGTGGCTGATGTAAATAAAATATAACTATGTACTGTTTTTCAAAGCAGTGTCCTGTGTAAAGTCTCTATGCAGACAGAATCAATTTAAGCTTTTGTTGATAGCATGTTTCCTGGTTGCTGTGAACAATGAACACCAAGGCTGTTTATTGACTAATTCTTGTAATGGTAACAAATCAATTTGATACAATGAGATCATATCTGCAAAAGATATTTGTATTAATGGTGCAGAAATTTACTGTGAAACAGTGGTCTTTTATGTTTAACTAACATCTGGCTTTATGGAGACAACAACATCATGATAAATTATCTACTTTCACTCATTTAATATGGAGCTAAAGTTCTCTAAGCTGTTATGTATCTTTGTTCCCCCCTAAAGTCAGTTATTTAATGTACACTTCTCTTTTAGACACAGAAACTAGCATATTTTTATTTCTTTTTAAAAATCTCAGTAGAGGAAAGAGAAATATAACACTTATTCTATGTTGCCAATTGCCGATTTTGAAACTCCTTCCGATCTCTTGTGAAAGAGAACTGAGTAGTATCTTTAATGCCAAATACTACTTTTTCCCCTATAATTGTTTAATTCTTTACGAAGTTGTCCTTTAGAAAGTTATCAACCAGAGATCGTTAATTGTAGTTTAACTTCTAGCAGTGTCAAAACCTGTTTTAAGAGTCGGAGAGATGTCCAGCATGAAAACAGACCCTTCGGTCCATGCCGACCAGATATCCAATCTAGTCCCACCTGCCAGCACCTGGCCCATATCCCTCCAAACCCTTCCTATTCATATACCCATCCAAATGCATTTTAAATGTTGCAATTGTACAAGCCCCCACTACTTCCTCTGGCAGCTCATTCCATACATGTACCACCCTCAGTGAAAAAGTTGCCCCTTGAGTCCCTTTCATATCTTTCCTCTTTTGCTCTAAACCTTTGCCCTCTAGTTCTGGACTCTCCCACCCCAGAGAAAACACTTTTTTCTATTTATCCTACCCATGCCCCTCATGATGGTATAAACCTCCAAAATGTCACCCCTCAGCCTCCGACGCTCCAGGGAAAACAGCCCCAGCCTATTCAATCACTCCCTATACCTCAAATCCTCCAAGCCTGGTAGCATCCTTGTAAATCTTTTCCGAATCCTTTAAGTTTCATGATACCTTTTCGATAGGAAGGAGACCAGAACTGCATGCAATATTCCAACAGAGGCCTAACCAATGTCCTGTACACCTGTAACATGACCACTCAACTATGGTGAAACGTCTTCTCTAATAAGAGGTCTTCATATGCAAGAATGCAAAATTCCTCTTTTTTAGATTCTTAATGCTTTTTACAAAAATTCCTAGTAAAAACAGGTAGTTCTTCTATAATAGTTGAGGTATTGTACAACCCTGCACTATAGAAAAAATGTGCCAACACTTTAAGTGCTATTTCTAAAACAATGTAATTGCTTTACAGCCAATACATGTTTTAAAAGTTCCTGTTTTTGACAGTGTCCCTAATTCCTCAATTGTACTATGGAGAATTCATGTTCACAAAACGTGTCATAGCAGAGCGATCTGTATAGGCATTATCAAGGAACTGTCCTTCCCAATTTCTGCCTCCAGTTCTTTTAATATTTGCTATGGTACAACAATGTGCTGTCTAACATGTCAGATTACAGTCGGGTCTGAATCTGACACTACAATTTTTGTGTTGGTGAAATATAAACTGTGCTTTTGCACCGATAGTTGAGGAATATCAGGATACTTGATAACTTAGTACCTTAATCCGCTATTGGCAATGTTCTCAATAATTGTATTTCTGGTCACATTAAAAATAAAACCCTGAATTCTAATAGGTAATTCTACTTTGGCTTCTAATCACTCCAATCTGGTGCTCTTCCTCTGTTTGCCTTTTGACTCCATTTTATCACTGTGATATGGATATGTTGTTGAACTTTCTATTTTTTTTTAGCTATAAATAGAACATCAAACACTTGACATTCATGTCTTCTAAGAAGTCTACTGAAGTCAAGCTTGCTATTATATTCTGTATTTGAGGATTTTTGTCTCAACATCTCCAATTTTTTTGTTTGCCTAGAATTTTTGTTTAACTTTGCTTTTCTTCCTACATTCCACTCCTCACGCTTTGAAATCAAAGCTTTTATATTGTTGTACGTTTTTCATTTTGTATCCCGTACAATGAACCTTTGCCTTTAGTGACTCCTTCGTACAAATGGAGTTGCTTTTAAAATGAAAAGAGTTTATTTTAGTTTGTGCCAGAAATGTGTATTCTATTACCAAACTCTCCTCAGAAATTACACCAAGTAGTCCATCCATTTTATTTTTTTGCATGGTCTGACAGTAGGAAAAAATTTCAATTGCATTGCACCAATTTGACATGAAAGGTGGTTTCAGCTGGTTTTATAACCATGTTTAGTAACCAAGAATAAGACTCTGTCTAACATTTTTATTGATATCACGCTCTTTTAAAGTCTAATGAACTTAGGAAGCTGGGTGAATGTGTGTGTGTGTGTCTCTCTTTTTTTCTCTCTCTAATATATAAATCAATGTAGAAGTCTTCCAGATTGTGATCTATTTAGAACACTGGTTTATTATTCAAATTTAAAATGGTGCACTTGAGGGTAATTTTTGGTTAACTGGATTAAGATTGGTTGCTGGGATACAACAGTAAAAAAATTCTTTGTTAGATATCCCTGCTTTTAAAAAAAACAACTAAATTAATTTAGGAAAATTTTAAGGATGTAAGTTAAATGCTTCAAGGACGGGCTTAATCAGAAATTGCTTTGAGATAGTTTTCCTAGCTGAATGTATAAATGACGAAAGGTTGTTAGTGTAGGCACAAGTTTGTCAATGTGTATGATTGTATTCCATTTAAAATTGAAATAATGGCTGCTTGAACCTAACCAGTCCTCCATTAACTGGCAGATGCTGAAACACGTGCACTTGTTAAAGAAAGGCAAAAGAAAGATAATCACAACTTGAGTAAGTGTGGTCTAATTCAATATCATTATGCTATATTTGGGTTTAATTATGTTTACCTACAGAACACGAAATTTAACTACATTATACAACTAACTTAGTCTATCTGTTATTTCAAAGTTGAACGAAGACGAAGATTCAACATCAATTATCGTATCAAAGAACTTGGTACCTTAATTCCAAAGTCAAATGATCCGTAAGTATAAAGAGGTTCGAGAATCCTATTTTAAAACTCCTGATCTTGGATTTCAGTTACGTTTCTGCAAAAAAAAAATCATCTGTATAATAACTTGTGCAGTGAAAAACAATCACTTCAAACTTTTTAAAGTCTTATTTCCTCATCTGTGCTGCATGGTTTGACCTGTAATCGCTTTAATTATTTTGGTTTTTCACAGTTTAATGATAAAATAGCTGTAAAATGCATTATTATCGTAAGGGGCTAATGTATGTCTATCCTAATTAATTTTTATGCAGATGATCCTTGATGTTTTTCTTCTGAAAACAATTTAATGCTTGTATTTGCGTTGAACAACAGGATGGTCATGATAGCCGTAAATTACTCATTTTAAGAACCCCTACCAGTTTAAAATTGGGTCCAAAAATAGTAAGACTACTGCTTGATAGCAAGTTCAAGTATTTTCTTTATTATATTAAATGACATTTGAAATCTGACAGGATACCAATGTTAAACTGTTGAACTTAATGGGTTGTGTTCTTAGCCTTCAGGAATTAGCAGTCAGTTTGAAGTGATGTCTGATGTATGTTGACCGTTGAGGCTTGATTTTAGTTGCAGATTTTTGGATTAGATATCATCTTTTTTTTCCAGGCAGACAAGCTCTTCAAACCTTTAACCAAGAATTTAGAACTTTAACATTTATCATTTTGTTCTAACTTTTTAGAGTAAACATTATGAAATGGCTGAGCATTTAATTATTTTAAATGTGTCCTTTTTTGATAAAATTTTGCTGAGGCAGACTTTTATTAAAAGATGACATTTTACGCTGCAGTGATGTGCGTTGGAACAAAGGTACCATTTTGAAAGCATCTGTGGAGTACATAAAGTGGCTTCAGAAAGAGCAACACCGTGTGCGAGAATTAGAAAACAGGCAAAAAAAACTGGAACAAGCTAACCGACGACTGCTGCTACGGATTCAGGTATGTCAGAAACCTAAAGGCCAAAGATTGTTTATACTAAGCAGTTGCTTGAACAGAGGGAAGAAGAACCTTAGTACTGCCAGCAAAGGAAGACTAGTTGTTTTTCTGAGTGAAGAAAGAAATGAGAAGCAAAAGTTGCAGATATCACTGGCAGAGATGCCTCACAGCCTCTTCCCTTGAAGGTGGTGATGAGCTGCCTCTGAATCACTGCAAACAATGGTGAAGCTTTTCCCAAAGTGGTGGGTGGTAGGGTGCTTCAGAAATTTCAGCTTGTGGCATTAAAGGAAAGAGAAGATGGTTGGATGTTGAGGTGATGTATGAGTTGGGAGAAGGTAGGTTGTGGTGTGCCTAATGTATGCTGCCTTTGCTCTAAATGGTGGCAATTATTGTTTTAGAAGTGACAGTGGGTTCAGCAAATTTGCTTTGATAGGTGTTGCACACTGCTGTCATGGTATCCCTATAAATTAGAAGAAACAAATTTCATTAAGAGGGCACTGCTGTTGGGTCTGAAAAGTGTCAGATTTTTGGATTTTGTTGGTGCTGCGGTCATCCAGGCAAGTTCATAGTATTCCACTGTGCTGCTATGTTTTTGCAGCTTGTAAACAGGATTTAGTGGATCTGGTGAGAGACTGAGACCACATTCAGATTTGCTCTGTAGCTGCAGTACATGTACTTGGTACAGTTAGTTTTGGTAAATCCTGAGCTCCCAGCAACACTTCCCCTACCTCCTGGTTATACTGTTGAATTTCAAGAGGAAGGATTTAGTTTCGTGTTGGTGCTGGTCAATGCCTGACACTTGCAGTAAAATGTTAACGGATAGCATCCTGCTAAATGCCGATTTTGTTATAGGACATAGAGTGCTTAGTTTGAGGAATTACAACTGGATTTAAATACTAATATTCAGCAAGTTTTCTCAAATGTTGACTTCCCTAGTTATGATGGAGAGAAAATCACTGAAACAGCCGAAAATGATAGGGCTTGAACATTGCTAATTTTGTACTTGATATGATCCCAGCCAGTGGCGAATCTTCTCCGATAACTTACCAATTTTTTTGGCAAGGACTTCTTGACAACACTTAGTGAAATCCCTTTTTAAATAAAAGGCAGTTGCACTCCTCTCTAGAATAAAGTTCTTTTGATCGTCGGACTAAGGCTACATTAAGTTTGTAATCTTGTGATCCTGGGAAGATCTGATTAGATTTAGATGGGCAATTATGGGCGTGTGTTTGTTAGTATTGACTATTTCCATTGCTCAATAGACTATTGAAATATATAAAAGACACAAAATTTAGTTTGTTGTCCAGGGTTCGTTGATAACTAAGCAAAGCAGTTTTCTGTTGGATGTCAATGTGCCACTTTGAAACACGTTAGTTTGAGCCATGGTTGTTTCACAGTTCTGGGTAGATTTAGATTAGATTACTTGCAGTGTGGAAACAGGCCCTTTGGCCCAACAAGTCCACACCAACCCACGGAAGCGCAACCCACCCATTCCCCTACATTTACCCTTTTACCTAACACTACAGGCAATTTAGCATGGCCAATTCACCTGAATTTTTACACATCTTTGGACTGTGGGAGGAAGCTGGAGCACCCAGAGAAAACCCACACAGACACGGGGAGAAAGGCAACTGACTGTGTGGAATTTGCACAGAGTCAGGAATTGAACCCGGGTCTCTGGCGCTGTGAGGCAGCAGTGCTAACCACCGTACCGCCCACGAAAACAGGTAAAAACAATGACTGCAGATGCTGGAAACCATATTCTGGATTAGTGGTGCTGAAGAGCACAGCGGTTCAGGCAGCATCTGAGGAACAGCTATAAGAGTAGTCTAACTCTCTCTTCAGTTATAGGTTTTTTAAAAAAAAAACTGGTGTGCTTCCTTGCAGTTCATGGACCCATTTTTTGTTTTCCCTACAATGTGGAAACAGGCCCTTCAGCCCAACCAATCCACACTGACCCTCCGAAGAGTAACCCACTCAGAACCATCTCCCTCTGACCAATGCACTCAACACTATGGGCAATTTAGCATGGCCAATTCACCTGACCTGCACATCTTTGGATTGTGGGAGGAAACCCATTCAGACATGGAGAATGTACAAACTCTACACAGCATCCGAGACTGGAATTGAGTCTGGGACCCTGCTGCTGTGAGGCAGCAGTGCTAACCACTGAGCCACCCCATTTTAAGTGATGTCTTCTACAGAACACCACTTAATTTTTTGGTGTACTTTAGTTCTGGCCCAAATGACGAACAGAGTCGTGTAAATAAACCGTCTTTGTGAAAATAAGGCTTTTAATGTTCTGCTTAAAGTTTTCTTATCTTTCCTTTGCTAGAGTCTATTGCTAGATGTTTGAATGAAATCTGAAGGAAAAACTTTAGTCAATAAGCAGACTTAATACAGAATTTGCTTTCTTGGCCTGAAAAGAATGCAACTTCTGCATTCTACAGTTAAAGCCTGGGCCTGCTACTTGTCCCTGTAGGATTTTGTTGTCTTGTTCCCACTCCATAAAGTGTAGTATTGGCGCTCATCTGTCCCCTCTAGAAAAGGCTCCTCAGCAGTGGCCGTTGGGCAGGCATCTGAGGTAGGTTCTACCCCCAATGGATATGCTGGTCTTGATCAAGCCCATCAGGTCTGGCACATGTGTATAGGGACTGCTGAAACTCATTGCCCCTGTGCCATTCCAGAGATTCTGAAAGATGCAATCCTGTCTTTGCTACGTTTAGTTAATATTTAACATGTAAAGGTTCATCCCAATTTTATGATGGTGAGAGGGAAAGGACAAATCTCTCATGTGTAAGAGTCTGGAAATCTGAAGGTGAAGGGCTTTTTTGGAGTTGAGGATGGGAGACAGCCATCATTTTTAAAATTTCTTTAATGTAGCTGGGTTTTCTGGCATAACCAGCATTTATTGCTGTCCCTTGAAAGTGGTGGCTGTCCCCCATTTTTGTTATTACTTATGAATAGGACATGGGCAAGACTGGCTAGACAGTACTTATTGCCCTTGAAGGTGGTGGTGAGATGCCACCTTGAACTGCAGCAGTTCATGTACTATGTGGTTTGATCCACAATGCTGTTAGGGAGGGAATTCCAGGATTTTCAGTCAGGAAGGTGGTGGTCCCATGCATTTGCTTCCATAAATCTTCTGGATGGATGTATTTGAGGTTTCGAAGGTACAAGGGATAAAATCTTTGGCAAAATTCAACATTGTGTAATATCAGTAAGATGCATTGTTGCTATTGAGTGTCTGTGGTGGAAGATGTAATGTCAATTAAACAGGCTGCTTTGCTTGGATGGTGTCAAACATAAGATGCTGTTGAAGCTGCACTCATCCAGACAATGAGTATTCCATCCCATTCAGACTTGTGCCCTTTTAGATGGAGTCAGGAGGTGAGTTACTTGTAGCATTCCTCACCTGAGCTACTCTTGTAACCACTAGTTATTTCGTGGGTCCAGTTGTTTTGGGTCAATTATAAACCCAACTTGTTAGTTTGGAGGGGGGGTGGGGGGGGGGCGGGGGGTGGTGGTGCTGTGGGCAGTATTCAGTAATGATAAAACAATGTCAAGTGAGTGTCAAAAGGCTGTGGTTAGATAATCTTTTATTTGAGGCAGACGTTGCTTGGCATTTGTGGTGTGAACGTTACTTGTGACTTGTCAGCCTAAGCCTGGATATTCTGATCTTGTTGCACTTGAACGTGGATTGCTTCTGTATCTGAGGAGTTGGGGATATGCTGAACATTGTTCAATCATCAAACATTGCCACTTCTAACCTTATGATGGAGGAAAGGTCATTGAAGCAGCTGAAGACTTTGAACCTAAGGAATTCCTATAGTGGTGATCTGAAGATGACTGGCCTCATAGCAAGATGGTCTTGGCTATGTGCCAGGTATGACTCTACCCAACACAGACATTTAATTGTGTTTGGGTTTCTTGATGTTATAATGAGGCAAATGCAGCCTGGATTAGATTTGATGCTCTCTCGCTCATATGCAGCTCTACTGTCCATGTCTGAACCAAAGCTGTAATGAGGTCAGGGGCTGAGTGGCCCAGCAGAACCCAATCTGGGTATTGCTGAGAAGGAGCTGCTTAGCACTGATGACGACATCTTCCAGTACTTAACTAGCCAATTACTGCCTCAGCATTGGCTTTGTCCTGCCAAATGTAGAAGATATACCTGGGTAACTTTCCACATTCAGATCGATGCAAGTGATGTAACCTTTTAGTAGAAGAGCTTTAAGGGCGTGGTTACTTCTGCAGCAAAAGTCTTCAGTTGAAGAATGCATCAACAACCGAACTCATGTGACCACAGTCTGACCTGGGAAGATGAGTGAGGCAGCAGTAGTGACAGGAAGGTTTTTGTTTTTTTGGATCAGATGGGGTGAGCATTTCCTGAAGTTCTATAATTCCATTTTGCTTCCTCAGGACAAAAATGTCAGTGGCTGCTGACTCTGTTTTTCTGCGGCACGGCGAACATTTCGAGTTGAGGCACACTGGTGCCAGTGATGTTGGTATGTCAGGAGATGTGGTCCTCTGTTGAACAGAGTTAAGTAGAGCTTGGCAATCTTGTTTGTCAAAGTAATAATCAGTGTCCAGAAATAGGACTTGAAGAAACATGTGGCTGGAAATTATGATGCAGGAGGGAGGGCTTTAGATTCCTGGGTCAATGGAATTGGCTCTGGAGAAGATAGCACCTGTACAAGCCAGGTAGTTGCATTTGAACAGAGCAGACACTGTTCCTTGTAAAAATTTGTTAGTGGTCTTGGGGAGTGTTTTGAAACTAAAATCAACAAATGTGTGGGAATCACAATATCATGATGTACAAAATACTGGGAGAGATTATTAGCAGTAGAATAGACAACAGTAAATTCAAAGTTGGATTTGGAATAAGGGAGAAATTGAAATTTTGTAAACAGAATTCATCGTGCACTTGAATGCACAATAGAGTATAATAACTGAAGAGTTACAAGCACTCTGTTTGTCGTTATAGGTCTGCTTCAAGGAGGGGAATTGGGTGTTACATATTTTCAGTGTTCAGAAAAGAGGATGTGTAGCAGTATTAACGAGTATCCTTGAGTTTAGGAGTGAATAGGTTTTCCTACAGCTAAGGAACAAACTGCATTCTCTAGGTAGTCTATAGGCCACAGACTATGACGACATGTGCACACCATATGTCCCAGATGAGCCCATTCAGGAAATCCCTGATGAAGGGCTTTTGTCCAAAATGTCTTCCTTTCATCCTTCCCTGTTCCCTCTGCTGCCTGACCTGCTGTGCTCTTCCAGCACCACTCTAATCTAGACTCTAATCTCCAACATCTGCAGTCCTCAATTGTGCCACATTCAGGAAATGCCAATACCTGTAAATACAGGTCACCCAATTAAACTTTGGGTAAATTACTGGAAAGAACACTAGTTATGATTAGCTGCTACTTGGAGAGACACATTAATTGGGGATAATCAGCACTGTTTCTTTCAGGGAAGGTAATGTGTTGCTAACTTCAATATTTTGAAAGAATAATGAGAATTGATGGAGGTGGTGCAATAGATGTTTAAGCAATCCTTTAAGGAATTGGGCAAGGTTTCACAGACTTAAGAAAAACACTCATGGGATACAAGAAACAGAGTTGGATCCAACATTTACTCGGCAGGCAGCAAAAGGTAATAATTATGTTCTTTGAGGATGTAACTCTGAAGATGGACGAGGGAGATACACTACATCTACTGGATGTGGACTTTCAGAAAGCTTTTGATAAAGTCCCATATAGGAGGATAGTGAGCAAAACTAGGGTGCATGGTATTGGGGGCAAAGTACTAACTTGGATTGAAAGTTGGTTGGCTGACTGGAAACCAAGAGTAGTGATAAACTGCTCCATTTCGGAATGGCAGGCAGTGACCAGTGGGGTACCGCACGGATCAGTGCTGGGACTGCAGCTTTTTACAATATATTAATGGATAGAAGATGGTATTAGTAATAACATTAGCAAATTTGCTGATGATACTAAGCTGGGTGGCAGGGTAAAATGTGAGGAGGAGGATGATAGATTATAGGGTGACCTGGACAGGTTAGGTGAGTGGGCAGATGCAGTTTAATGTGGATAAATGTATGGTTATCCACTTTGGTAAGAACAGGAAGGCAGATTACTACCTAAAATGGAATCCATTTAGGTAAAGGGGCAGTACAAAGAGATCTGGGTGTTCTCGTACACCAGCCAATGAAGGTAAGCATGCAGGTACAGAAGGTAGTGAAGAAGGCTAATAGCATGCTGGCCTTCGTAACAAGAGGGATTGAGTATTGAAGCAAAGAGGTTCTTCTGCAGCTGTACAGGGCCCTGGTGAGACCATACCTGGAGTATTGTGTGCAGTTCTGGTCTCCAAATTTGAGGAAAGACATTCTGGCTATTGAGGGAGTGCAGCGTAGGTTCACGAGGTCAATTCCTGGAATGGCGAGACTACCTTATGCTGAAAGACTGGAGTGACTCGGCTTGTATACCCTTGAGTTTAGAAGACTGAGAGGGGATCTGATTAAGACATATAAGATTATTAAAAGGATTGGACACTCTGGAGGCAGGAAACATGTTTCCGCTGATGGGTGAGTGCCAAAACAGAGGACACAGCTTAAAAATATGGGGTAGACCATTTAGGACAGAGATGAGGAGAAACTTCTTCACCCAGAGAGTGGTGGCTGTGTGGAATGCTCTGCCCCAGAGGGCAGTGGAGGCCCAGTCTCTGGATTAATTTAAGAAAGAGTTGGATAGATCTCCAGGATAGTGGAATCAAGGGGTTGTGGAGATAAGGCAGGAACAGGATACTGATTAAGGATGATCAGCCATGATCATATTGAGTGGTGGTGCAGGCTCCAAGGGCTCCTGCACCTATTGTCTATTGAATGGAAAGCCGTTCAAGTAGTGCTGCATAAGGCTCAGCTTGGTTTCCTTGCTATTTAATATTAAATTTGGAACTTAAATGTTGGAGGTATGATTGAGACACTTGCTGACAATAAAAACATTGGATAGTTGATGGAAAGGATACCTGTCAACTGCAGGAAGAGATCAATGGTTTGCTTGCATGAGCAGAGAAATGTCAAATAGAACACATTTTGGAAAAGTGTATGCTTCTAAATGCAAGAAGGGCAAATGTGGTGAAATGGAACATGCAACAAATACATGGTCATTCAAAAGGGGTTGCTGTATTGAGTGTTTGTACACAGGCCCTTGAAGGCATTGGAGAAGTAGATAAGTTGGTAAAGAAGATGCTATCCTTCACTAGTCGAGCTGTTGAATACCAATGCAGGGCTATAATGTTGAAATTACAGAAGGAACCTCAGTCCACAAATGAAGTCTTGTGTATGGTCTAGTTATGACAGTACAGAAAAGGTACAATCACTCTTGATTGTATGGGATTTACAATAATATTATCATGGCTCGAAAATTGCCAGCTCTGAGGAAATTGGCTAGACTAAGGCTCTTTAGAATAGAGCTGAAGGCTGAGTTAATTAAGATGTATGAAATAAAGTGGATAGGTATACTTGTTTTTCATTGGTGATATCCATTTACTAGGGATTGTAAAATGGTTGATGGAAAGATTAGACTAGACACCAAGGAGAACTTGTTTCACTCTTAGGGCGTGGTAGTGTTGAGAACTGCAAACATTACACCCTTGCTCAGAAGTGTGTGCCTAAACCTGTTACACTCTGACCAGTCAGTTTCCCTTGGTGAGGTGGCAACATGGTGAGACGACAATGTTTGGGCTTTGGTCAGTAAGGCACTTATAAAGGGAACACTTGTGCTTAACTTGGGTTTTAAGTAAAAATTAGGTGGAGCATAATGTAGTTAATGTGTACAGTATTTTGCAAAGGGGTTTGATATAGTGTCACATAGATTTTGAAGTTTTGTAACTTCTGAAATCTAGGGAAAAGTGTAGAGCCACCTAATTTGGTAGAAATAACTTGGAGACAGAAGATAACAACATGTCCTACTCTTTAGGAGTAGAGACCTAGATGTACATAAACATAAATCAGTGTCTGGAATAGGCCATTTGGTTCCATTTCTTCCTTTGCTCTGATATTGCTATTTGTTCCAGGCAGAAGATTTTAACAAGGTGGATATGTCTCTAATAGATGTAAGTTTGGACTGAGGTTGAGATGAATATTGCAATTAGACCTTCCACAAATATGTCAAAAGGGTCAAATTTTAGTCCTTCAGGTATTTGGCTGACACTATTACAATTTAGTCCACATTTAACTAGATAGCTGAACAATGGAAAGGCCCTACACTCCAGTTTTAAGGATTATTTCCTCCATATTTTAATGCAAGCTCTAGTTTGAATTTTGCATTTTGTAAACTACAATGCATCTAAGATGGCGTTCTCTTTTCAGGAGCTGGAAATGCAAGCTCGGGTCCATGGACTGCCCACTGTGTCATCAGCCATTAGTCCAACTGAGCTGGTAACTCACATTGTCAAGCATGAGTCCTACCAAGGGGACAATAGCCCTGATTATCTGCAGCAGCCAAGCTTGTCACAAATGTTGAGTGAACTTAATGAGGCATCCTGTAACTTCTTGGATCCATTGTCACACTTTACAGACTTGTCATTCAGTGCTGCTTTGAAACCGGAAAACCGGCTCGATAACATTCTATTAGACAATACAATCTCTCCACTGGCATCTGATCCACTGTTGTCTACAACATCACCACCTGGTGCATCTAAAGGAAGCAGTAGGAGAAGCAGCTTCAGCACAGATGATGAACTGTGAAAAATATCCTTCTGTGGTGCAGTGAGGAACAATGATCATTTCACTTAAAAATGATTAAAACATTAAGGTGATTTGCTTACTGCTTGATGCCTTGAGACATTTTCACATCCTGGCTGTTAACATTTTTACTTTGAAGGTTAGAATATTCTCCACACTTTTTATTTCACTTTTGCTGCTATTAAAAATCCTTCACAAGGGAAACTGATCCAGTAATCACATGGACAAATAAATCTAGTGTTCTGATGGGACATAATCATATGCACAGTTAATAGAATGCTTCAACATTCTTTTTCACAAGGTGTATTTGCAAACAACTGATTCTTTGTATATTCAAGCACATTTAAGCAAAACTTTTATTTTCAATCAGGCTTTTTTGAGGACAGAAATATGGGAATGTTCGTAGTAATGGGATATGCCAAAACAGTCAGAAACTGATGCTCTACTATTTTATGTAGATGCGATATTGGCATGTCCTGTTTAGTTAGAATGGTTACAGACATTAAATAGTTTAGTGATGGGTCAGCTGAAATTGCATTTTTCTAAATGTAAAATAAATATCCCATTTTAGGAATTGGAAATTCTTTGTATCCCTGCCCCACAACTCTGGCTTTGAGTATTTGAGTTCAGGTTGCATTTTCATGCTTTAAGGAGGTTAATCTCCGTTCTGTTGATTCTTGTATGACTGTGTGGACAAGAATCCAGCTTTAGTTCCCAATTTTTGTTTTAGAATAATTTGAACAAAAGGGAGATGGTAAATTAATTATTTGAGAAATAATAAGTATGATATAAAATGTTGAACTTGTATTCTGCCCCTTTTCTGGACATATGGGGAGTTATGTTGCAGCATTACATGTGAAACCCCTGTTCAGTGTAATTAAGCTACATATTAGTTAGAATCATAATACATTAAAGTGAAAATTGTAGAAAAATACTTGAGTATATTTTGTTTAAAAAATTGAAGGCCCTCATAATAATTTCTAAGGAATGTTACTTGTTTATTTTACAAACAGTTAATGATGTAAAATTTTTTGTTTCATAATATGCTTTAGTGATCTTCCTTGTGAAGTATTTCATATACCTCAGAAGCCATAAATTTTTTTCATTTAATGTTAACTCTGCCTTCCCCTTCATTTGTTTAACCAAATAGATCAAATAGAACATTAAAATATTTGCAATGAGCAGAAGGGGCATTACAGTAACTCTTTAAAGAATTTCCCATTTTTCAACACCAGATTGCATTTATGCTGCAACTTCAATATATTGAAGCACTTAAGGTGTCTTTACAATATAAAGTAAAACATGGGACATGTAGCTGACAGCAAAGCATTGAGGAAGGTGACCAAAAATCTTGGTTAGTGCTGTTTTCAGAAAGACATTAAAGGGAGGTGGAGAACTAAGGGAAATTGAGGAAATTCTGGACTTAATTCTTAGCTCCCAAATCTTGGTTGGGGGAGGTGGGTAGAGGAAGACAGGTGAGGCACCGGGCCAGTAAACGGCAAAGTCAAAAACAAAATTGTAGACTTTGAAGGTGAGAGACTTCGGGAAGAAGACCTGCAATCATGAAGAATGAGACTTTTAAATTTGAACATGATTTTGGGCAACAGGTATCATAGACCTACAAGGACGGAAAAGATGGGGATCAAGAGTTGGTGTTGGATGAGATATGGACAGTAAAATTGAAACCTCTGACCCCTATGATTTGATTATTTATCTCGTTAGTTGTGGCTGAGGATTGTTGAAGATTTTGGGACTTGTTGAAACAGATGTGAAGTATAATTTTTAAAAAAATATCTATCTATATTTGCTACAATGTGGAGTGGGAAATGTGATATCTTAGTGACATTGTTATCCTTGGTTTGGAAGGCTGTTGTTGAACTTGCAGCATTTGATAGTAATGCAAACTTCAACTGAGTGAATCATTTAATGTTAGCCCAATAAAATGTGGTGGGGGGGGTGGGAAACACCTGATTTGATCTTGAAGTACCTAAACGAGTCCTTGCTTTAAAGGCTGAGACAATAAGTAATTATGGTCAATGAAAATTTAATGGAAGAAAATGTTTTGCTATTTATCAGCTCTACGTAAAGGAGTTTGATACTTTGTCATGCATAATATGTAACAATGTTAGTTCTGAAATGAAGATATGAAAAGATTTGAAGCTCAGTAGAACAAAGGTGACTAAATAGCTTGTGCAACAATATTTTGGGTTGACCATTGAGAATCTGATCTTTTCAAAGCTTTAAACTAATGTGTATTGTCATTGTATTATTTTGTAAGCAATAATCTTTGTAAAATTTGTATAGATTTTTAATCTTTCATGTAAAAGATTGTGATAAATTCTTTCTGTACATAATTTCAATGGCACTAGAAAACATTACTAAAAACATTAAACTCACCATACAAATTTATTTGAACTTTTTTCTTCAAACTTGACCTTTCTGGTGTTCAAAGGTAATGCAGCTTCAAAGCTTGGAAAAACAAATTGCACAACCAAAGACCGAAATTTGCTTCAAAGACAGGACACTGGAAAACTCCTCAGGAAAGAACTTGAGTGAAGAGCTTAAAAAGGGAATTGGGAGAACAGGAAGGGACCATGAAATGACCTTGGCAAGTAAGGTTAAAGAGAATCCCAAGGTATTCTATGCATTTAAAAACAAGAGGACAACTTAAAGGCAAGACCACTCAAGGAAAAATGAGAACTTGTATTTGGAGGTGAGCATGTGGACAAGATCCTAAATAAGTACTTCATATGAATATTCACCAAGGAGAAGGATATGAAGGATAATGAGGTTTGTGTGAAGCATGCTTATAGGGCATTTTTTTTTTGTTTTTTTTTAATCAAGTGAAGAGCATTAAGGTGGAGAAATCCCATTTCCCAAAAGTCTCAAACCCAGATTGTTGAGGGAGGCAAGAGGTAATTGCAGGGGCTTTGAAGATTTTTGCATTTTTGCAAGCCACTGGAGAGATTCTGGGGGACTGATGAGTAACTAATGTCCTTCCTCCCTCCAAGAAAGGAAATGTGGGTAATCCCAGGAAACTATAGACCAGTGAGTCTCCTTGATTGGTAATCTATTGGAGAAAATTCTTAGGGATGGAATTTGCATTCATTTGGAAAAGCACTGCTTTAATCGGGGACAATGAATGTGGCTTTGATCAGGGCAGGTCATGTCTTACTAACTTGATTGAAGCTTTTGAGATGATGGTGAGCATTGTCTCCATGGATTTTGGGAAGGCTTTTGACCAGGTCCTTCATGGTAGACTCATCAGAAGATTAAGATGTATGGGATCCATGGTGACATGGCCATGTAGATTGTGAACTGGCTTGCCCATAGACAGGGGAATGGTGGAAGAGTGGTTTTCCAGGCTGGAGGTCTGTGACTAATGGTGTTCTGCAGAGATCTATAGTGAGACCTCAGCAATTTATGATTATATGTAAATGACTTGGATGAAAATGTTGGTGGGTTAGTAAGTTTTGCAGACAATACAAAGATAGGTGGAGCTGTGGATAATGTAAAACGTTATCAAAGGATACAGCAGGATATGGATCAGCTGCAGATATGGAAAAAGGAATGGCAGATGGAGTTTAATCTGGGTAGCTGAGAGTTGCTGCACTTAAGAGATCAAATGTTGAGGAAATATATAGTTAATGGCAGGATCCTGAACACCATTGATGTACAGAGGGATTTTGGGGTTCAAGTCCATAACTCCATGAAAGTGGCTACACATATAGGGTGGTAAATAAGGCACATGGAATGTTTGCATTTATTAGTTGGGAAATTGAATACAAGAATCCTCTTTCAAGGATGCATCCAGAATCTGCAGTCCTCAGTTTCTCCTAGTTGATCTTAACCTACTGCAAATCCTCTTTCAAGGATGTACTCCTCTACATTGGGGAGACAGACTGCCTACTTGTGGAACATTTCAGGGAACACCTCTGGGACACCCACCCCAACCCAATCGCCCCGTGGCTGAACACTTTAACTCCCCATCCCACTCCGCCAAGGACATTCAGGTCCTTGGCCGCCTCCATTGCCAGAACCTGACCACACGACACCTGGAGGAAGAGCGCCTCATCTTCCGCTTAGGAACCCTCCAACCACATGGGATGAATAGATTTCTCCAGCTTCCTCACTTCCCCTCCCCCCACTTTATCTCAGTCCCAATCCCTGGATTCAGCACCACCTTCTTGACCTGCAATCATCTTCCCGACCTCTCTGTCCCCACTCCATCTCTGGCCTATCACACTCGCCTCCTTTCATCTATCGTATTCCCAGCGCCCCTCCTCCTACCCTTTATCTCAGCCTGCTTGGCACACCAGCCTCATTCTTGAAGAAGGGCTTATGCCCAAAATGTTGATTCTCCTGCTCCTCAGATGCTGCCTGGCCTGCTGTGTTTTTCCAGCACTACATATTTCCAAATTGAATACAAGAGTCAGGATATCGTATTACAGCTTTATGAGACATTGGTTAGGTCACACTTTTTGGAGTGTTGCATTCAATTCTGGCTGTCATATTACAGAAAAGAGATGGAGACTTTGGAGAGCGCATGTAAAAGGTTTACCAGGATGCTGCCTGGATGAGAGGGAACGAGCTATAAGGAGAGGCTAGAAAAACTCAGGTAGTTTTCTCTTGAGTAGCAGAGGCTGAGGGGAGACTTGGTAGAAGTCTAAAATTTGAGCTGTGCAGATAGGGTTGCCTTTTGAATTTTTTTCTTCCCCCCCCCACCCCACAACAAGAGTTGAAATGCCTGAAACTAGGTGACCTACTTTTTAAGGTGAAAGGGGAAAATTTCAAAGGCGCTGTAGTGGGGAGTCTGGAAAATACTGCCAAGGGTGATGGAGGTGGATACAATCAGGGTGTTTAAGGGACTTAAGTGCATGAATATGCAATTAATGGAGGGATATGGACCAAGGGCAGGCAGAGGGGATTAGTTTAATTTGGTGTCATGTTCAGCACAACCTTAAACAAAAGGGCCTTTCCTGTGCTGTATGATTGTGTTCTAGATCTGGAGGGAGAAACAGTTAATTGTGACCAGAATAACTCGTCAGTTCTGAAGTTCTACTGCACGAGGCATGACTTTTATTTAGTTTCTCCATCCACTGATAATGTCAGACCTGTTTTTTTTTTCCCCAGCTCTGTTCATTACAAATTTCCAGCATTAGCAATACTTAGCATAAAAGCAAAAATATGCTTTACTTAAAATGTAAATGCCACATTTGGTGCACTAACCTTTTCCATGTTAAGATTTGATGCATTTTAATTTTGGAATGTTTTTGATGTTACCTTTTAAACATATTCCAAAATTTAAAACGTAAAACATCAAAAGCTGCTTTATTTTAAAAAAAATTCTTAGACTGCACAAAAATATTTGTACTTTAGTCAATAAGCCTCTTGTTAATGGTGTTTGAATGAATGTACTCAGTACATCAAAAGCAGGGGCACAAAAGAAAATTGGTCAGACATTAGACATGGCAATGTTATCAATCCTGTGATGTCCTCATGAATGGATGGGAGTTGTCAAACTTTGAAGACTAATTGATCTGCCTGGAATGTTCACAGTTTGGCACACTAACCTCTACACTGCTGAAGCCAGGCAGACACCAACTGCTACTGTCTCCTTGACCATGACCTCACCTCCATGTACCAAACCACCATCGCCCAGATTATCCACAACCTCTATTAGGATCTCCAATCCACAGCCTCCAACCTCATAGTCCCGGAATCCCGCACTGCTTGGTTCTACCACTTGCCCAAAATTCTCAAACCTGACTGCCTGGTTGACCCATAATCTCTGCCTGCTCCTGCCCCATCAAAATTCTCTCTCCATATCTAGACACTATCTTTTCCCCCTTGATCCAGGAGCTCCACACAACTGTTCGGGTCTCCACCTCCTCCATGACTATAGTTTCCTGGCCCCCATGTCTTGTCTTTACCATGGACATCCAGTCCCTGTACATGTTCATCCACCATGATGAAGGCCTCCAAGCCCTCTGTTTCTTCCTTTTCTGCCAACCCAACCAGTACCTCTCCACTGAACCCCTCATTTGGTTGGTTGAACTGGTCCTGGTCCTGACCCTCCATAACAACTTCTTTTGAAACCTTCCACTTCCTTATGACCAAAGCGGTAGCCACGGGCACCTGGATGGGCCCCAGGAATGCCTGCCTCTTCATTAGATATGTGGAACAGTCCATCATCATCTTCTGTAGTAACAATGGCATCATTACCACCTTTCTTGCTGTCACATTAGTGACTGTCTCAGCACCACCTCATGCCCCCATGAGGGGGTTGAACAGTTCATCACCTTCACAAACACCTTCCACCCTGGCCTCCACTTCACCTGGATCATCTTGGGCATCCCCACCCTTTCCTGGACCTCTCCATCTCCATTTCCAGCAATCAAGTCAACACTGACAAATACTTCAAACCCACCCACAGCCACCTGGACTGTATCTCCTCCCACAGCCCCTCTGTTTTAAAAAAACATGTCCCTTACTCCCAATTCCTCTGCTGTATCTGCTCCCAAGAGAAGCAGTTCCACTCCAGAACATCCAAGATGGCTTCCTATTTCCAGGACTGCAATTTCCCCTCCCACATGGTTGAAAATGCCCTCCAGCACATTTCCACTTCTTGCACCTCCAGGCTTGAATCCCACCCCTTCAACTATGACAAGGATTGAACCCCTGGTCCTCACCTTCCACTCCACTAATCTCCAGCTACAGTGCATCATCCCCTATTTCTACTACCTACAGTCAGACCCAACCACCAGAAATATAGTTCCCTCCCCAACCTTATCAGTATTCAGCAGAGATCATTCCTTCTGTGATTCCCTTGTTAGATCCTTGTGGATCCAACCACCCTCCACTCCCGGCACATTCCCTTGCCACCATGAGGTGTAAAATCTGTGCCCATACCTCCACCCACTTTCTCTCCATCCAAGATCCCAAAGGATCCTTCTACATGCGGCAGAGACTTTCCTGTACCTCCAAATGCCTCCCTACTGTTTCCGTTGCTCTTGATGTGGTCTCTTCTACAGTGGGGAGACAGGATGTCAACTGATGGAACATTTTAGAGAACATCTTTGGGACATAGTTTGGTGCATATGTTTGACATCCATTCAGCATTCCTCTGACTATTCTCTTGTCCTGACTCATTTTGAAATTCTATTTTCATTGTACTTGCACATTGTCAGTTTAATTCTATTCCATTGAACCCGTGAGAGTTAGTTTCATGAAAATCTGCCTCCCAGAAGGCCATGTAAATACAAAATGCTCTCCCAAAAGTATCTTCAGACATATCTTCTCTGTCTGTACAGTATTATAATCCCAGCTGACGTTGCTACCGAATGAATCAAATCCCAAAATAAAACTTTTTGGCATGATAATCTTCATTGTTTCAGTGACCACATTAAAATAAAACATAAAGAAGACTACAGATTTTCTTTGATAATGAACAGTTACTTATTACAAAATAGGAAAAGATAAAACAAGCCAAGCTACCTAAATATAGGGAACAGTTTGACAGATGTTAATACGTAAGACAGAGTTTTCAACCCACTTCCCAATGCCAACATTTCATAGTTTCACATCAAAAGAAGCTATCCTTATATCTTAAATCTTTAAATTTGACTCAACTGATTTTATCTAGCTCTGGCCTGTGAACTGTGACATCTTCTCAAAACTGAAATCTTATATTTTCCCAGTCTTGTAACAATGAACCACAAACAGTACAGTACAGGAATGGACCCTTTGCTGAAATGTGACACATTTCTAATCTTAAAAACTCCTTGCCTCCATGTCAACCATACTCTCTATTACCCGCCTATTCATATATTTGTCAAGACGGCTCTTAAACATTCCTATTGTACCTGCTTCTACCATTTCCTCTGGTCGCTCATTCCTGGCATTGGTGTAAAAACTTGCTTTCATTTTAAACTTTCCACCTTTTTACCTTAAACCTATATCGCCTCATAATTGACATTTCTATCCTAGAAGAAGACTCCGACTATCCTTGCGTCTCATTATTTTGTAAATTTCTATCAAGGCTGTCTCTCTCAACCTCTGATGTTCGAGTGAAAACAAGTTTGTCCAATCCCCCCTCTTATCTAATACCCGCCAAACCAGGCAACATCCTGGTAAACCTTTTCTGCATTCTTTACATCCTTCTGGTACTGTGGAAACCAGAACAGTACACAATATTTCAAACCTATATTCTGTGTTTTGTTTTTTTTGTGTTTTAAGATACTGTCACGACTCTTACACCAAATAACCTTGTTCACTATATTTGTAATAAATACACATGACAATAAATCAACTCAAATTAAATAAAGTAAAATCAAAAGTGGCCTAATCAAAGTTGTATACAGCTACAACATGACTTGTTAATTTTTATACTGTATGCCCCAACCGATGAAGGCAAGCATGCCATATGTCGTCTTCACCATGTTATTCACTTGTGTTGCCACTTTCAGGGAACTGTGGATATGTATGCCTAGATCCATCTGTATGTTAATGCTTCTAAGAGGTTTGTGATTTACTATTTCCCTCCTGCATTAGATTTTCTAAAATGCATTACCTTGCATTTGTCTGGATTGAATTCCATCTGCCATTTCTTCACACAAGTCTCTAGCCTATTTATATCCTGCTGCATCCCCTGGCAATTCTCCTCACTATCCACAGCTACCCCAATTTGTGCATCATCTTCAGATTAACTGCCAGACCATTGACATTCTCAGCCAAATCAATCATATGTGTTATAGGGTTCCCAGCACTAATCCTAACAGAACTCCACTGATCACAGATATCTAGTCAGAAAATCACTCTTCTACCATTACTCTGTCTCTTATGACCAAGCTATGTTCTGTACACATTTTACCAGCTCACCATAGATCCCTTGTGACTTCTTCTTCTGTATCAGCCTGCCTTGAGAGATCTTGTTAAAGTCCACATAGACAATATCTACCACCCTGCCTTCATCAATTACCTTTGTCGCTTCCTCAAAAACCTCAATCAAGTTTGTGAGACATGACCTCTCCTGTGCAAAGTCATTCTGCCTATCACTAATAAATCTGTATTTTTCCTAATGTGAGTAAATCCTGTCTCTAAGAATCTTTTCCAATGATTTCCCTACTATTTACACTAGGTTCATTAGCCTGTTATTTCCCAAGTTTATCCCTACTGCTCTTTTTAAACAAAGGAAAATAATGGCTCTTCTCCTGTTCCCTATGACCTCTCCTGTGACTAAAGAGGATCTAAAAATTTCATACAAAGCCCTAGTAACTCCCTTCCTCATCGCCCTACATATTCTGGGATAGATCACTTGGAGGTCCTGAGGACTCTGTCTAAGTAAATGTTTTTCAAAACACCCCATACCACCTCCTGTTTTATATCTGCATGCCCTAGAATATTAATATACTCCTCTCTAAATGCATCATGCACCAGGTCCTACTCCTTTGTGAACCGATGCAAAGTATTCATTAAAGACCTCACCACTTCCTCCAGCTCCACACACAAATTTCCTCTTTTGTCGCTTACTCCTTATATACATTATAAAACACTTCGGGATTTTCTTCAATCCTGTTTGCCAATGATATTTCATGACTCATTTTAGCCCTCCTAACTCCTTGCTTAAGTTGTTTCCTCCTTTATACTCTTTGAGGGCTCTGTCCTAAAACTTGTGTGTGCCTCCTTTCTCTTTTTGACTAAGTTCACAAGTTCTCTTATCTAACGTTCCAGAATTTTGCCATCCCATCCTTTGTTTCCTTTGAAACATAGAATCCTAGAATCCCTACGGTGTGGAAACAGGCCCTTTAGCCCAACAAGTCCACACCGACCCTCAGAAGAGTATCCTACCCAGACCCATTCCCCTACCCTATTATTCCACATTTCCCCTAACTAATGCACCTAGCCTACACATCCCTGCACACTATGCGCAATTTAGCATAGCCAATTCATCTAATCTGCACATATTTGTGACTGTGGGAGGAAACCAGAGGACCCGGGGAAAACCCATGCAGACATGGGGACAATGTGCAAACTCCATGCAGACACTCGCTCAAGGATGCAATCAAACACAGGTCCCTGAAATTGTGAGGCAGCAGTGCTAACTACTGAGCCACCGTGCTAGTCCTGAACACTAATCAACATGCCTTTAAAAAAACTACCACATGACAGATGTGGATTTACCCTCCAACATCTGTCCCAATCTACATTCCCCAGTTCCTGCCTAATATTGTCGTAGATAGCCAGTTTCATATGTTAATCTGAGGACTACTCTTATCCTTATCCAGAAATAGTTTTAAAATACGGAATTGTCATCACTGTATCTGAAATTCTTCCACACTGAAACTTTTATCACTTGGCTGAGATCATTCGGGCGGCATGGTGGCACAGTGGTTAGCACTACTGCCTCATAGCGCCAGAGATCCGGGTTCAATTCTGACCTCTGGCAACTGTCTATGTGGAGTTTGCACATTCTCTGCATGGGTTTCCTCCAGGTGCTCCGGTTTCCTTCCACAGTCCAAACATGTGCAGGTTAGGTGAATTGGCAATGCTAAATTGCCCATAGTGATAGGTGAAGAGGTAAATGTAGGGGAATGGGTCTGGGTGGATTTGTTGGGCCGAAGGGCCCATTTCCACACTGTAAGTAATCTAATCATTCCTCAAAACCGGTTGTAGTATGGCTTCTTCCCTAGTCGGACACAGTGGGTACACCTAACAAAGTCTCTATTCCAAGCCCCTGGCACTAAGGGAGTCCCAGTCAATATTGGGGAAGTTAAAATCACCCATCACAACAACACTGTTGTTTTTACATTTTTCTGTAATCTATCCACATGTCTGTTCCTCTATCTCCCACCGGATGTTGGGAGACCTGGAGTATAATCCCATCAAAGTTACTGTGCCTGTCCTATTCCTGAGCTCTACCCACATTGCCTTGCTGGATGAACCTTTCTAGGTTTCCTCTTTCGGGTCAGCTGTGATATCCTCCTTAATCAGTAACATAACTCCTCCACCTTTTTACATCCCTCTCTATCTCACTTGAAATATCCTAATCCCAGAACATTAAGCTGCCAGTCTTGTTCCTCTCTTAATCAAGTCACTGCAATAGTTCCATCGTAGTTGTATGCACTAATTTAACCTTTAAGTTCATCTGAATTACCTGTCACATTGTTCACAATAAAACAAATATACTTCAGACTGCCAATCCCTTCATATTCAGTAACCTGTTCTTTGTCTTAGCCTTACTGGCCTTAGTCTCTGACTCCTTCTCAGTCATCTCACTTGCTGACCTACTGACCTACTACTTGCCCCCTGCGCCATACTCGTTTCAATCCTCTTGAGTGACACAAGCAAACCTCCCTGCCAGCATATTGGTGTCCTTCAAGTGTAGGTTGCACCTTTTAGTACAGATCCCATCTGTCCTGGAAAACATCTCAATGAACTAAAGCTCTGCCTCCTACACTAGCTCTTTAGCATGTACTTAACTGTAGTGTCTTCCTATTCTTAGCCTAACTGGCATATGGCACAGAAAGTAATCCTGAGATTATGACCCTAGAGGTCCTACTTTTCAACTTATTACCTAACTCCCTTTGCAGGATCTCATCACACTTCCTGCCTATGTGTAGCATGATCTCTAGCTGCTCACCCTGCCTTTTGAGAATGCCTCACACCAGCTCAGAGACATCATTGACTCTGACATTTTTTTAATTTTCAAAAATATACTATATTCATATTATTTATATCTATACAATTGGTCATGCCATACATACATATACATTCCATTTCTTTACACACAGAGATAGGAATTAATCATTCTTATGTACAGGTCTGTACGTTTACCATCCATATGTTTAGCTTAGGCTTCAGCGGAGCCCACTTACTACATGGGCCCCCTGTTCTTTGACAGGCAGACGTTACACGGTGGTTTTTCCCCACTGCGCCTCAGCGGCAGCTGCCCCAAGCTTCAGCATGTCCCTCAACACGTAGTCCTGGACCTTGGAATGTGCCAGTCCACAACACTCAGTCAGGGTCAGCTCCTTCAGCTGGAAGACCCACAGGTTTCAGACAGACCAAAGAGCGTCTTTGACTGAGTTGATGATCTTCCAGGCACAGTTGACGTTCGTCTCGGTGTGCGTCCCACGGAACAGACCGTAGAGCACGGAATCCCGTGTCATGGAGCTGCTCGTGACGAACCTTGACAAACACCACTGCATTCCTCTCCAGACTTCCTTTATGTAGCTACATTCCAGAAGGAGGTGTGTGACAGTCTCATCCCCTCCACAGCTGCTTCGAGGGCAGTGTGCGGTGTGGCTGAGAGTCCGGGTGTGCAGGAAGGATCTCACAGGCAGAGCCCTTCTCACCACCAGCCAAGCCATCTCTTGGTGCTTGTTGGAAAGTTCTGGCGATGAGGCATTCTGCCAAATGACTTTGACAGTCTGCTCAGGGAACCATTCGACAGGATCCGCCCTCTCCTTTTCCCGAAGGTTCTCAAGGACACTATGTGTTGACCACTTCCTGATGGACTTGTGGTCAAAGCTTTCTCCACGAAGGACAGGTGATACGGAATGGTCCAACTACTTGGAGCATTCTGTGGCAGCAAGGTCAGGCCCATCCTTCGCAACACTGGGGACAGGTAGAACCTCAGTACATAGTGACACATGGTGTTTGCATACAGGGGATCCATGCAGAGCTTGATGCAGCCACACACAAAGGTGGCCATCAGGGTGAGGGTGGCATTGGGTGTGTTTTTTCCCCTGTTGCCCAGATCTTTATACATCAAGTCCCTTTAGACCCAGTCCATCTTTGATCTCCATATAAAATGGAAGATGGCCCGGGTGACTGTGATGGCACAGGTTCTGGGAATAGGCCAGACCTGTGCCACATATAACAACACTGACAGTGCCTCACACCTGATGACCAGGTTTGTTCCCGTGATGGAGAGCAATCACGCTTCCATCTGTCCAGTTTCTGCCTCACTTTCTTGATACGCTCCTCCCAAGACTTGGTGCACACCCCAGCCCCTCTGAATCAAATACCCAGCACCTTTAGGTGGTCAGGCCTGACAGTGAAGGGGATGGAGGATTAGTCAGCCCAGTTCCCGAAGAGCATGGCCTCGCTCTTGCCTCGGTTTAACTTAGCCCCTAAGGCCTGTTCGAAATGGTCACAAATGCACATGAGTCTGTGCACGGACAGCGGATCAGAGCAGAAAATGGTGACGTCATCCATGTACAGGGAGGCCTTAACCTGTAGGCCCCCGCTGCCAGGAATAGTCACCCCTCTCAGGCTCGCATCCTTCCTGATGGACTCGGCAAATGGCTCTATGCAGCACACAAATAAGGCAGGAGAGAGAGGGCAGTCAGATCTGACTGGGAAGCTGTCTGATTCCCACCCATTGATTGAGACTGCACTGACAATGTTGGTGATGAGCAGTCTGATCCAGTTGCAGATTCCCCCCCAAAGCCCATTTTGGAGAGAACATCTTCCATATACGTATGTGATATACTGTCAAAGGCTTTCTCCTGGTCCAGGCTGATGAGGCAGGTGTCCAGCCCCCTGTCCTGCACGTAGGTGATCGTATCCCTGAGGAGTGTAAGACTCTCAGCGATCTTCCTGCCCGGTACAGCACAGATTTTGTCAGGGTGGATCACCGATCCCAGAGCAGACTTGACCTGATTGCAATGACCTTTGACAAGATTTTGTATTCCGCATTTAATAGTGAGATTGGTCTCCAATTTCTGATTTCCTCCCTCTCCCCCTTCCGCTTGTAGATGAGGGTGATGATGTCTTTCCTCATGGTTTCACTCATGGTACCTGCCCGAAGCTTACAGGCATACACCTCCAGCAGGTCGTGGCCAATCAAGTCCCAAAGAGCAGAATAGATCTCGACCGGTAAGCTATTGCTTCCGAGAGTTTTGCTCTTTTTGAAGGACTTGAGGGCCTTGGTCAGCTCGTCCAGAGATAGTGGCTGGTCCAGCCTCTCCCGTGTTCTGTCGTCCAAGACCTACGTGATAGAGTTCAGCAATGACTGGGAGGCCACGCTGTTGGTCGGCTTCGAGTCATACAGACTGGCATAGAAGAATTTGCTGATCCTCATGATGTCAGCCTGAGATGACGTTACCGAGCCATCTTCTTCCTTCAGACTGCTGAGCACGGAGCTCTCTTTGTGCACCTTCTGGAAGAAGAAATGTGAGCACGTCTCGTCCTGCTCCACAGAATGGACCCTGGACCAGAAGATTATCTTGGAGGCCTCCAAGGCAAAAAGCGAGGCTTGCTGGCCTTTCACCTCCCGGAGCTCCTCCGTGACATCGATCCCCATCGAATGTAGCAGGAGCAGGTTCAGCATACTTTCCTGGAGTTGGGATAGTTTTCCCCGCCTCTTTCTGGCCTCATGAATATCTTTGAGGATGAAGAACCTCTTGATTTCCTTGACTCTAACACAGAGGAGGCAACACAGTATCTTGAGTCTTTGTTGTAACTGCAAAAACGCCTGTCTGTTCCCCTAACTATACAGTTGCCCCATCTCAGTTGTGGTGACTGGGCTGATATCTCTCAGAATCCTCCTCAGTCACTTCTCACCAGCGCTCTTTGCCAGTTTTTAACCAAATGTTCTTGGGCTGGAAATTGCACAAACTAACTTTTGACTAAGATGACTTATTCCTGAACTATTCTATACTCCTTCCTATGAGAGAAATTATGTTGTGCTTCTCACTCCATCATATCTCCTCTAAAACTGCACAAAAATTTCTATTTGCCAGATATCCTAAGCTGAAATCTAACTATCCTAAACCAAAACTCATCTAATGGCCCTCAATGTTATATTTCCTGTCATAAATACAGGACAATACATACCTACATCCATTAATACTGCAGGGGTATTTGTTCTCCAATATTTGTGAGATTATGTCAATATTCCAGAAGAACTGACTGACCTAGACTTAAAAAAAACTTCACCAACACTGATATGCCACTAGATTGAAATCTAAACTCTAAAAATATATGTAGATATGTATATATCAGAAACTTTCATCACAATCCACACGTTTCTGCAAAGAGGAATAGAAATGTATTTTAATAAGCATTTTCACTTCTGATCAAAACATTTTAACAAAGTTTCTATGTTACATTAACATGAATATAAAAATGAACAGATTAACATTCAATTGACAATAAGATTCATGACATTCATTTTGTCAGGAGAAAACAAGATGAAATGGGAAATTGCATTCGTAACAGCCTTGAGAACTTTATGGGTTCAAGATTGAGATTACACAGGACCCCAGTGGATCCTTGGAAGCTGCCAGTCGCATGAAAATTTAATGTAGCTGTCATCCTGATTGCCACTCCTCAGATTGCGAGTCTTGATCCAGCAGATGGCTGAGTTCTGTGATGGTCTCCTAGGATCCACTGTCAGTAGCAGCAATTCACCTTGTTGATCTGGAGGTAGTGGTATCGAGGAGGATAAGCTCTATGCCCCATCTTCTGCATCTTGAGTAGAACTAATAGTATGAGTTTCTCCTGTGGTATCTGCAGCTGATTCTGGGCATGTTGACGAATTTGTTCCTCTCTGGTTTCTATCTGACTTTCATTACAATGTGTCCATGATGACGATAAATCTTCTTGTGGCTGGATTCAATGGTCACAGTTCCAATGAGCTCTATAAAGGAAAGGTCAGAAACAGAGCAGGTTCTTACTAATGTGGGTAGTCAACATTTGCATCACATGCAAATCACAACGTAACATAGTTCTGAATACAGAGGGGCATCGAAGACACAGTCGATGAGGACCATGCAATGCCACTACATGGACCTTTGAATAGTGGACCTTATTCTGATGTACACAGACAAGGCATGTTGCACAAATATTAGGAGATTGATAGTGTAACCTTGATCTCTCCCTATCCTCAACGCCCAAGTCATCCAAGAAAGGCAGCCCGGCATATAAAGCACATTGGCAAATACTTACAGTTAATCATAGAATCCCTACAATGTGGAAGCAGATCATTTGGCCCATCAAGTTCACATCAACCCTGCAAAGAGCATCCCACACAGACCCAGCCCTTACCCTATAACTCCGAATTTCCCCATGGCTAATCCAAACATCTTTGGACTGTAGGTGGAAACTGGAGCACCAGGCAGAAATTTATGCAGACATGGGGCAGAAGTTGCAAGATCCACACAGACAGTTGCCTGAGACTGGAAGTGAACTCAGGTCCCTGGCACTGTGAGGCAAGTAGTGCTAACCACTGAGCTACCATGCTACCTGAAAAGGGAGTGAAAATCAGCTTTGTGTCCTTGTGTAGTCTATGAGACCTTGTTGTCATTCTAACAAATGGGACGCAAAAGGCAATGAACAGAAAGGATTAAACACCTGTCAGCATACACCATTGAACACATTTATATACTTCAGGCTTTTTTTTCTACATTTTTGTGATTTAGCTTCCATCAACTGACTGAAACCACTGGGAATTTAAACTTTGTTTTTTTCTATGAATAGCTTAGACTTTAGTGTGTTCAAATTTAACAATTACCATTTAATTGCAATAAAGTTTATAACTGGAGAATAAATGGAATAAGCAACATGTTCCCTTGTCATTTTCAAAAATGGAAAATAGCTTGACTAATTCAGATGAGTCATAGATTGAAAACAAAGAGCAAGGCCACAATAAAGCAAATTAAGACAAAAGCAGCACGATTCTTAAAAAATAACAGAGAACTGATACCATGGGAATCTGCAAGGTGTTCATGCAACTTTGTCTCTTAAAGACTTTATTAGGTTCAAGTTATTTGAATGAATGAATCAGATTTGTCTCACTGTAAACTTTTAAATGCAATGTTGAATGTGGCCAATGAAAATACTTCCAGCTACATTGCCGGGACCATTTTTTAGTTAACAAGAAGGATTCACTGTGGTCAATATGTGGTCAACTGTAGGGAATCTAATGTATCAAATGTAAAAAAATACACAATGTCTATACAATTTGAAAATGAACTTAATCTGTCAGGTTAAGGTCGATGATAAGTGAGTTCAGTCATATTTATTTCAGTCCTCTGACATTTCAATAAACACAGTTTCATTGACATAATATGAACATAAGTAACTTTATTTGTCCCCTGAATAATTATTCAATTGTTGTTTGATCCACCAGTAAGGTCTGAAAACCAACAAGATAAATGTAAAGCTAATCTATTTCCATTGATCTATTTGCATTAGGTCAACATCTAATTTAAAAGATTGTTTATTTATTAAAATATACAATGGATTGAGAACAAATGCAGAAGATATAGATGTATGTGTAATAGACAAGAATGTCTCTTTTATATTATTTCATTTAAAATATCCTGACTCTGTAAAAGTTTCAAAGTGAATGTGGTTTGAAATGAGCTCATCAAGGATAATTAATGAAGTTGATTATTAAAGTTCATTAACTGTCTGAACATGAATTTCTCGAAAAAGTACTCATTCATTATCTTTTAAAATATGACTAAAGGCAAAACATAATTAGAAAAGTGCAGTGTAATTCATTTCTTTATTTTTGCAATTTAAAACTACTGTTATTAACTTAATGAGATGCTCTTTCAGAACATGTTTAACATGGCATGAAACAGCTCCTCAGGTGGTTTTCTTCCTTCTTTATGGGGTCTGTCACATACTGCAATGGTGAAAGCAGTAGAATTCTTACCATTACCTTTTAAATTTGCCTTCATTTAAATGTCATTGCCTTGTTACTGTAATTGCTCTCTATCAATTACTGATGGTACAAAGAGCTTACAATGATTGGCTAATAGCAATCTAAACCTCTGTCAATTTCCAAGATCTAGGTCAATTAACCCATTCATGTATCCACATAAAATTTATTAAACCATCGTGAAACTTTTATGTAAGGCATATAGTAGAACTATAATGAAATATGCTACACATGCTAACACTTTTTGACTGGACATGGTTCAAGTCTGGCCCAGGCATCACCCCAGTCTCTGGTATCTTCTACTTCCTTATTCTTACTCTGCAAGTGCAAGTGCAAAAACCACATGTGAGGTAAATGAACACAGAACCTTTACATGCAAATAGAGAAAGTAGAAGCAGGTGTGACCCATTTGTCCTTTAGAACCTTCTCTACCATTTATTCAGATTGGTGATAATCTAATGTGACCTTAACTCTACTTTTTTGCCTCCTCCCTGTAATTTTAGTCTCCTTTATTGAACTCAGCTTTATCCTCCACCGCTCTCTGAGGAAGAGAATTTACAGAATAATGACGGTCACAAATGTTGTTTCTTCCCCTTACCTTTAAACCATATGGATGCAGCGAAATCGACGTTTCGGGCAAAAGCCCGCTTTATTCCTGATGAAGGACTTTTGCCCAAACCGTTGATTTTGCTGCTCCTTGGATGCTGCCTGAACTGCTGTGCTCTTCCAGCATCACTAATCCAGAATCTGGTTTCCAGTATCTGCAGTCATTTTTTTTTACCTTTTAAACTATAAGTCCTAGTTCTAGACTTTCTCCTATTAAGTGAAACATGGTCTCAGGAGCCACCTATCAAGTCTTCCCAGAATCTTACATATTTCAATATGATTACCTCTCTCTTCTAAACTCAAACAAAAACAGGCCTGACCTGTCCTAAGTTAATCTAGTCACCCCATTTGCCAGCACTTGGACCATATCCTTCTAAACCCTTCCTATTCGTGTACCTATCAAAATGCTTTTAAATGTTGTAATTGTACTGGCCTCCACACTTGCTCTGGTTTTCTTAAGTAAGGAGACCAAAATTGTACACAGTACCCTACACTTGGTGTCACCAATATCTAGTACGATGTTACAAAGTTTCCATAATTTTAATTTTCCATTCCCTTGCAGTAAACAACATCATTCAATCATTTGCTATGTCTGCTTGTAGTCAGTAATGTTTAGTGATTCAAAGGTCAACCAGGTCTCTCTTACCACAGAGTTCTGTAACCTCTCTCCACTCAACCAATATACTATTTGTCTCTTCTTCCTGCCAAAGTTGACAAGTTCATATTTTACTGTATAGAAATGCCAAAGAACTGCCAACACTGGAGATCAGAAACAAAAGCAAAACAAAGGACATTCAAGTATAATGTAGTAAAATGTGAAATGGAAACACAAATTTCTGGGGAAACTCAGCAGGTTTGGCAGCATCTATGGATAGAAAGCAAATTAATATTTCTGGGTTCTACCAGACTTGGAATGTTTTCTCACCAATTTCTGTTTTCGTTTCATTGATCAATATCCTTTTTTTTGCCCACTCACTTAATCTATTTGTATCCCTTTGTGGGTTCCTCATGTCCTCTTCACTATTCATTACCCCATCCATTGTTATGTCATCAACAATTTAGCAATCATTTGTTCAGTCCCTTCATTCCAATCATTGACAAATATTGTAAATAATTGAGACCCCAGCAGCAATCCCTCTGACACTCCATCAGTTTCAGCCTGCCAACACGACAGTATTAAATTACCCTTACTCTGCTTCATGTTAACAAATTAATCAGTAATCCATGTTGATATATTTCCCCACACCATGAGCTTTTATTTTGTGTAGTAAGCTTTGCTGTAATACCTTACCAAATAACTTTTGGAAACCCTAGTATACCAGATCTTTTGCCTTTTCTGAAGAACAGTAATGCATTTTTAAACATATTTTGCCTTTCATAAAGCCATGATGACTCTGCTCATTTTGTTAAGATTTTTAAAAAGTTGTTATGGACCAGGCCAGACCACTTCAAAACAGTTCAAGAAGATAGCCGAGACCCTAACTTTGGTAGTTGTTTTAAGCAGGAGTAAGCGGATATTCCAGGAAAGATGCAGCTGGTCAAACCATGTCGTTTTAAACAAAACAGATTTTATTTACAAGATTACCAAATGAAACACAAACAAAAGAGAACAGAATACTGAATACCTATCCTAAAACACAACAGATCATCCCAAATTTAAGATGCTGTTCCCAATACTTGCAATAATACCCATAAACACTCCTTGGCACAAAAGGTAAAATCAAATGCAGGGACTTACGGAGAGAAGTCAGAGAGAGGGAACCAACCTGGAACTGCTTCTTTGTGTCCAGCAGCTTCTACAACACTACTGTGCTAAAACCAAACCAGAGTAAAGCTGAGCTGACAGAACTGGCGTTGTACAAGTGTTTTTGTTTAAACTTAAAAGCCTTTTGCCTGAGGCAGTATCTATTTTCTATAATCAAGGTGGCCCTAAAACCCTTCATCGAGACTTGTTGGAGTCTTTGTCTTTCATGATATCTCTGAAAAATAAATCAAGGACAACATAACCTTGTTAAAGGAGCAGCTTCATCACACCTCCTCCTTTAAAATAAAATGAACCATCAACATCCAAAGATAGCTTCATTTTAAAATCCTTTAATTCTAAATTGTTAGTACTCTACAACACACATACACATTACATTGACCATAAATGTGGAAACGTTGTAATACCAACACCGAGCTCAGAGTCTCCTTCTCAACTGTTGAATATTTCTGCTGATGAACGTTCAACTTCCTGGAGAAATACCCAATTGGTCTTTCTTATCTTCTTACTGTCTTCTTGCAAGAGTACAGCACCAACACTGACATCACTTGCACTGAGTGCCACCTTGAATGACTTTGCCTATTTAAGCATGGCTAATACCGGGGCAATGGTTAATACAGCTTTCAGGCTGCCAAATGCCTTGTGACAGTTTGCTGCTCACTGAAATTTCTTGCCTTTCTTTAGCAATTCAGTGAGTAGAGTAGCCACACTGCTAAAATTTGGTATGAATTTTTGAAAAAATCCACTCAATTCCAGGAACTGCAGTATTACTTCTTTCGTTGATAATAGAGGAAACTCCCCAATTACCTTAGTTTTTGCATCCCATGGGCTATTTGTCCTTGTTCAATAACCTGGCCCAGGGCGGTGACTTGGGCAAATTCAATTTTAAGTAGTTTCAGCACAAAGCCTGCCTTCCGAAGTCACTCAAACAAGTCTGATAAATATTGCAAATGTTCCTTGCATGTGTGTGTAAAAATCACCAGATCATCTAAATATATGACACAGTTGGGTAATCTGTCCATGACCTTATTGTTTAGTCTCTGAAATGTGGCTGGCGCATTTTTTGTATCTAATGGCATGACAGTCCATTTCGGTTTTACAAAAGCCTTAATTGGCTTAATTCTTTCTGACAAACGTATTCTACCAGTATCCTCTGAGCAAATCAAATTTAGAAATACAAATTGCTTATCCCACCTTCTCAACACAGTCTTCCAAACACAGTACTGGATATGCATCAGTCTTTGTAACTGCATTGACTTTGCGATAGGCCACATATAACCATTGGCTACCATCTGATTTTGGTACTATGGGTGAGCTCCAGTCACTGTAACTCACTTCAATTATGTAATCTTGTAGCATGCATTCACCATCCTTTTGAACCTGTGCCAACTTTAGAGGGTTATGCCTATAAGGGTGTTGCTTAATCAGAACAGCATCTCCAAATCCACATAATAGTACTTTCCTGCTTATTTTCACTTATCTCCCCATGTGATAGTAAGAACTCTTTCAGGATATTTCGATTTTCCTCTGGAAGGTAAGTCAATAATTTATCCCAATTTTTGACGACTTCCTCATTGTCCAATTTAATTTGAGGAATGTCCAATTCAGAATCCTCTGAACTTGGTTCTTCACTCTGCATTGTAACCAATAACTCAAGTTCCTTTGGCTTTTCTTTTCTGTCTAAATATTTTTTGAGCACATTCACATGACACACTGTGAGATTTCTTTTTGTCTGGAGTACTTATCAAATTGTTCACTCACTCAATTTTCTTTCAACTTGATGAGGTCCACTAAACCTTGCTTTTAAAGGTTCATCTAGCACTGGGAGTAACACTAACACCTTATCCCCTTTAGCAAAGTTGCGAGTTTTTGATTTCTTGTCTGCTTCCTGTCTAATTGTATGCTGTGATACTTTTAAATGCTGTCTAGCCAACTACCCCACTCTATTTAATCATTCCCAAAAATTTGACAAGTAGTCCAAATATGTGGTCTCTGAATTCTGACTTACCAATTTCTCCTTAATCAATTTTAGTGGTCCTTTCACTTCATGCCCATAACCAATTCAAATGGACTGAATTTGGTCAATTAATTTGGTGTATCTCAAAAAGCACAAACTGAATTCCCTTATCCCAGTCATCTGGATAGTCTTGACTATAAGCCGTCAACATGGTCTTTAATGTGTGATGCCACCTTTTCAGTGCTTTCCTTCCCAGGATGGTACGTAGTGGATTTGAATTGTTTTATTCCCAAGCTATCCATAACTTCCTTGAATAATTTTGATGTGAAGTTTGACCCTTGATCTGATTGTATCTCTGTGGGTAGTCTATATCTAGTGAAAAAATTGAGTAACTCCTCCACAATCCTTTTAGCTGTGATATTGCATATATATGACACAGTTAGGTAATCTGCTAATTGTTGGGTAATTTTTTAGTCTCTGAAATGTGGCTAGCGCATTTTTCATACTTAATGGCATGACTTTAAAATGATATAGTCCATTCGGCCTCTGGAAATCTTGTTGCCACACCTAATATTGATAACAAATACTGATTCCAACGTTTTGCTTTAGGTAAGCATCTTATTCAATCAATTAAGACTCTTGTAAAAGTATCCTCAAATGCAGGAATAGGTGTAAAACCTATGGGTTTTATTACTGCCTGTGCTTTTTCAATTAGTTGACATGTATGACATGTCTCGTAAAATTCAATTGCATTCTTGTGTAATCTAAGCCAGTAAAAATGTTTTTGTATTTTAGCTTGGGCTTTTCTTACCACTAAATGATCCCGTAGAGTTAGTTCATGTGCCACTCGCAACATCTCCTTTCCATAATACACTGGCAATACAACTTGATGAACTTCTGCCCATTTCTCATCTGCCTGAATATGTGATGACCTTCATTGGACACTCTAAGCTCACCTTACATAATTGAATTCCTCCTGTGAATTCCCATTACCAACATCTTTTCTGGCAATTGTCCTTCAAAGGCAC
The DNA here is from genome assembly GCF_020745735.1 of Hemiscyllium ocellatum. Taxonomy (NCBI): domain Eukaryota; kingdom Metazoa; phylum Chordata; class Chondrichthyes; order Orectolobiformes; family Hemiscylliidae; genus Hemiscyllium; species Hemiscyllium ocellatum. Next base: position 32,628,403 of record NC_083419.1, read on the forward strand.
ACATTTCCTCATCTTTTAGCATCACAGATTGAGAGAATCCTCTGTGTCTTAGTATTGAAATCTCTTTGCCTGCTTTTCCTGGCCTATGTGAGTGAACTTTATCTTTGCAGGTATACTGTTTAAGATGTTCTGGCGCTTCCTCCTTAACCAACCTCCGACCAGCTTGTACATTCTGCTGCAGCCTTCTAGCTTCTGCTGTGCTTTTCATTACTACTCCAACAAAGTTTACTGGCTTATCCTGTTTTCCTACGTCTGGCTTCCCAGTGCTTTTCCTAACCCACCACAATTTCATGTGGCTCACTTTATTACAGTGAAAACACCAGAGCTTTTTAACTTCCCTTTCCCTTCAAGGGTTTCCTTATGATCTTCACCAAGATCTACCTTTCCCTTTCCATGCAAGGATTTCTCCTTTCCCCAATTTCTATCCTTCATGAATTGAAACTGATTTTGGAAGCCAAAAACTTTGATTTATGGATCATAATCATTAGCCTTTTCAGCTGCTAATCTTGCCATTTTAACTCTCTGCTCTTCCACATGAGCTCTCATTACTTCAGAAAGTGAATGTTTGAACTCTTTTCAAAGTGCCAATTTCTGAAATTCAAACTCCCTCCCTTTCCTTTCTTCTCTCTCTCTTTTTGTTTAGCTAAAGCAATTCATTCTTTTTCTCTCTTCTCTGTTTTTAATCCCAATTCAAGCTGTTTCCTTTCTGTTGCCCTTTCCTTGACTTTTGTCTCTAACTCAAGCCACTTCATTTTCATTTGAATTTTAACCATCACTAAAGATTCTGATGGCATTTCCAGCACATTTAAATGCTGAACTATTGCTGTAATTATCTCTCTTTTCCTCACGGGAGGAGGCAGCTCCAGCTCCATCTTGCCTGCTAATTCCAGCAGCTTGGCCTTAATCACCTTTTGCAAAAGCTCTGAGGTCACTTCTTCCACCCCCAGGAAACTCTTGGTGACTGAAAGAGCCATTGCTAGCCCAAGCACTGTTTAAACCGAATGAATTCAACACACAACTAACACTAACCCAGATACTCCCACTAAGAGACTCCAATTTTATGGACCAGGCCAGACCCCCTCAAAATATTTCAAGAAAGTAGCCCAGACCCTAACTTTGCTAGTTGTTTTAAGCAGGTGTAAAGTGGATATTCCAGGAGATATGCCGCTGGTCAAAACACTTAGTTTTAAACAAAACAGAATTTATTTACAAGATTACTGAATGAAGTACACACAAAAGAGAACAGAATACTGAATAACTTAACCTATCCGAAAACCCAACAGATTATCCCAGCTTAATACTTGCAACAATCAACATAAACACTCCTTGAACAAAAGGTAAAATCAAACGCAGGGACTTACAGGAGAGATGTCAGAGAGAGGGGACCAGCCTGGACCTGCTTCTTTGGGTCCAGCAGATTCTACAACACTACTGTGCTAAAACTAAACCAAAGCAGAGTTAAGCTGAGCTGGGAGAACTGGCCATTCCCCTTTCATTGTATAAGTGTTTTTGTTTAAACTTAAAAGCCTTTTGCCTGAGGTAGTATCTGTTTTCTATTATCAAACTGGCCCTAAAACCCTTCAACTTAGACTTTTCGAAGTCTGTGTCTTTTATGACCTCTCTGAAATATTAACACAACCTTATTAAAAGAGCAGCTTCATCAAAACGTGCCCTGTTGTTAATGTCCTTAAGAATAGATTATAGCATTTTGCCCATGACAGGTGTTAAGTTAACTGTTCTTAAGTTTCATACTTTCTGTCACCTTCCTTTCTTACATTTGATGAGTTATACTTGCTATTTTCCTATCTTTTGGAACCTTTCCAGAAATATTGAAGAATTATAACCAATGCATCAGTTATCCCTGCTAATACTTCTTTTAAGATCCTAGGATAATCTTAAGAAAGAAGTTTTATGTTACTTCTTTCTTTGTACTTCTTATTTTAGATGCATTTCTTTAATGTTATTTGTGTATTCTACAATGAAGATAGTGACATAATATGTAGTACACATTGGTGTCATTTTATTATTTGCTATTATTAATTCTCCAGACTCATTCTGAGTTATTCCTTTCCTTCTTAATCACTTGAAGGTACTCTTAACTTACGTAATTATATTTCTAGCTAGCTTTCTCTCTTACTGTATTTTCTTAGACCTTATTGTTTTATTGTCCAGTTTTAAAAATGCTGCCAATCTCCTATTCTATTATTAATCTTTGTAGAAGTGTGGGTTCAAGACAGGCTTTCATAGGGCTAGGACTTAAAAGTAACACAATTTGTTATACATTAATGCCAAATATTGCCATGCATGGTAATCATTGATATACTAGACTCTAGTGTATAGTTAGGTGAAAGTGAGGACTGCAGATGCTGAAGATTAGAGTCGAGAGTGTGGTGCTAGAAAAGCACAGCCCTTCACCAGGAAAGGCTTTTGCCCGAAACGTCGATTCTCCTGCTCCTCGGATGCTGTCTGACCTGCTGTGCTTTTCGAGCACCACACTCTTGATTCTATTGTATAGTTACATTAGGTAAGGATGAATCTACCTACTTCATTTGTCAAGTTCATGTGCTCATTTGAGTGTCCCAGAGTCTTGACTCTTACATACAGTGACGCAGTCAAATATGGCATGTTCCATCCATATTATGCTATTTATACTCAGTGCCATGTAATGTTGTGACATCATCACAAAGTTTCTCCAGTATCTTGATTTCTGCACAAAACACTCTGAACAAACTTCCGGGCAAAAATGACCAATTTTTTTAAGCTCCCTGCCATTGGAGCTTAGAAAATATCTGACACGATACTGGGCTTAGGTGATTCTCCAGTATTCAGGGTTGATACCTAACATAAGCATTACGTTAGTTATATTATATCTGAAAAATAGTAAAGAATGAAAATAATGAACTGAGAATCATAGCTTCTGGCTCCTGACGTTTCTCCCAAAAATAACCTTCACTGGTATCAAAATAGTTGCTCAGTGATTCCAACAATTCATTCACATCTCATTTATCTACCTGAACACTGGAGTTATTTATTTACATGAATATCTCTGCTGGTAGCCCCTGAAGAACTTGATTTCAAAGGTACAAGAAAAATCTGGTAAGATTAGACTCCCAGTGATTCACTTCAGCTACTGTTATCATCTAGGACTTTTTTTTATTATCTAGGGGATGTTAGAGTTCAGTTGTTCTGGGTTTGATCGAACGAATCTGTTTATTCTTAATGCCCACTGTGTTTGATTAGCTAAACAAAAAGTGAAAGTTGCTGGAAATTTGAGCTGGAAGAATGGAGCAAAACTGTGTATAAATTCCTCTTACATACACGAAAGCTGTTGAGTCATTTTTGCAGAGCCCCAAAATGTAAAATGTAGGAAAGCTGGCAACAGGATGAATAAGGGAATAAAATATTGCTTTCATCACTACTTCATTCTTCACTTAAGGATTCACTTGCATACTGGGATCAATGGATTTCAGGGTCGAATAGCCCATAGGTAGCAGTGATTTGTAAAATGGTGATACTCTTAAATTGTCTCAGAGCAAAAAGCCAGTGAATATTTGAGCAGGTCACAGAAGGCATGTCTATGTTTGATGCAATGCAAAGTCCTCTCAAATAAAATAGTAATCTCATCAACACATGCTCCATTACAGTCAGATAGCTTCGAAGCCACGCTTAAATTGTGGAAGTGTTCTTGCTTCACAACACCATGTCCAGTTCGAGGGAAAAAATGTAAACATGTTTAAAATGTAATCATCAGGGTAAACGTGATATAAATATGACGTCTTCCAAAGCTTTGTCCCCTATGTCCATACTTGCATCACATCCTCCTGTGTTTGCAGTTAGAGAGCCACAGAGTCATAGAGTACAATATAGAAACAGACCCTTCGGTCCAACCTGTCCATGCCGACCAGATATCCCAACCCAATCCAGTCCCACCTGCCAGCACCCGGCCTATATCCCTCCAAACCCTTCCTATTCATATACCCAGCCAAATGCCTCTTAAATGTTGCAATTGTACCAGCCTCCACCATTTCCTCTGGCAGCTCATTTCATATACGTACCAGGCTCTGTGTGAAAAAGTTGCCCCTGAGGTCTTTTTTATATCTTTCCCCACTCACCCTAAACCTGTGCCCTCTAGTTCTGGACTCCCCCAACCCCAGGGAAAAGACTTTGTCTATTTATCCTATCCATGCCCCTCATGATTTTGTAAACCTCTAAAAGGTCACCCTTCAGCCTCCACTGCTCCAGGGAAAACAGCCGCAGCCTGTTCAGCCTTTCCCTGTAGCTCAAATCCTCCAACCCTGGCAACATCCTTGTAAATCTTTTCTCAACCCTTTCAAGTTTCACAACATCCTTCCAATAGGAAGGAGACCAGAATTGCATGCAATAATCCAACAATGGCCTAAACAATGTCCTGTACAGCCGCAACATGACCTCCCAACTCCTGTACTCAATACTCTGACCGATAAAGAAAAGCATACCAAACGCCGCCTTCACTATCCTATCTACCGGCGACTCCACTTTCAAAGTGTTATGAACCTGCACTCCAAGGTCTTTTTGTTCAGCACCACTCCCTAGGGCCTTACCATTAAGTGTATAAATCCTGCTAAGATTTCCTTTCCCAAAATGCAGTACCTCGCATTTATTTGAATTAAACTCCATCTGCCACATCTCAGCCTATTGGCCCATCTGGTCAACATCCTGTTGTAAGCTGAGGTAACCTGCTTTGCTGTCCACTACACCTCCAATTTTGGTGTCATCTGCAAACTTACTAATTGTACCTCTTATGCTCACATCCAATTCATTTATGTAAATGACAATAGGTAGACAACTCAGCACTGATCCTTGTGGCACTCCACTGGTCACAGGCCTCCAGTCTGAAAAACAACCCTCCACCACTACCCTCTGTCTCCTACCCTTGAGCAAGTTCTGTATCCAAATGGCTAGTTCTCCCTGTGTACCATGAGATCTAACCTTGCTAACCAGTCTCCCACGGGGAACCTTGCCAAATGCCTTACTGAAGTCCATATAGATCACATCTACTGCTCTTCCCTCATCAATCTTATTTGTTACTTCTTCAAAAAACTCAATTAAGACTGTGAGACACGATTTCCCACGCACAAAGCCATGTTGCCTATCCCTAATCAGTCCTTGCCTTTCCAAATATATGTACATCCTATCCCTTAGGATTCCCTCCAACAATTTGCCCACCACTGAGGTCAGGCTCACCGGTCTATAGTTCCCTGGCTGTTCTTTGCCACCCTTCTTAAACAGTGGCACCACGTTAGCCAACCTCCAGTCTTCTGGCACCTCACCTGTGACTATCAATGATACAAATAACTCAGCAAGAGGCCCAGCAATCACTTCTCTAGCTTCCACAGAGTTCTAGGGTACACCTGATCGGGTCCTGCGGATTTAGCCACCTTTATGCGTTTCAAGACATCCCCAGCACTTCCTCCTCTGCAATATGGACATTTTGCAAGGTGTTACCATTTATTTCTCTACATTCTATATCTTCCATATCCTTTTCCACAGTAAAAACTGATGCAAAATACTCGTTTAGTATCTCCCCCATTTTCTGTGGCTCCACACAAAGGGCGTCTTGCTGATCTTTGAGGAGCCCTATTCTCTCCCTAGTTATCCTTTTGTCCTTAATGTATTTGTAAAAACCCTTTGGATTCTCCTTAATTCTATTTGGTAAAACTATCTCATGTCCCCGTTTTGTCCTCCTGATTTCCCTCTTAAGTATACTCCTACTGCCTTTATACTCTTCTAAGGATTCACTCAATCTATCCTGTCTATACCTGACATATACTTCCTTCTTTTTCTTAACCAAACCCTCAATTTCTTTAGTCATCCAGCATTCCCTATACCTACCAGCCTTTCCTTTCACCCTAACAGGAGTATACTTACTCTGGGTTCTTGTTATCTCATTCCTGAAGGCTTCCCATTCTCCAGCCGTCCTTTTACCTGTGAACATCTGCCCCCAATCAGCTTTTGAAAGTTCTTGCCTAATACCATCAAAATTAGCCTTTTTCCGATTTAGAACTTCAAATTTTCGATTTGGTCTATCCTTTTCCATCACTATTTTAAATGGAATTATGGTCGCTGTCCCCAAAATGCTCCCCCGCTGAAGACCTCAGTGACCTGCCCTGCCTTATTTCGCAAGAGTAGGTCAAGTTTTTCACCTTCTCTAGTAGGTACATCCACATACTGAATCAGAAAATTGTCTTGTACACACTTAACAAATTCCTCTCCATTTAAACCCTTAACACTGTGGTAGTCCCAGTCTGCCATAACCACCCTATTATTCTTACAGATAGCTGAGATCTCCTTACAAGTTTGTTTCTCAATTTCCCTCTGACTATTAGGGGGTCTATAATACAATCCTAATAAGGTGATCATCCCTTTCTTATTTGTCAGTTCCACCCAAATAACTTCCCTGGATGTATTTCCAGGAATATCCTCCCTCAGCACAGCTGTAATGCTATCCCTTATCAAGAACGCCACTCCCCTCCTCTCTTGCTTCCCTTTCTATCCTTCCTGTAGCATTTGTATCCTGGAACAATAAGCTGCAAGTCCCGTCCATCCCTGAGCCATGTTTCTGTAATTGCTATGATATCCCAGTCCCATGTTCCTAACCACGCCCTGAGTTCATCTGCCTTCCCTGTTAGGCCCCTTGCATTGAAATAAATGCAGTTTAATTTATTAGTCCTACCTTGTCCCTGCCTGCCCTGACTGCTTGACTTGCTTCTACTCTCAACTGTACCAGTCTCAGATTGATCTCTTTCCTCACTATCTCCCACCTTACTAGTTTAAATCCTCCTGAGCAGCTATAGCAAATCTCCCTGCCAGTATATTAGTGCCCTTCCAATTCAGGTGCAAACCGTCCTTCTTGTACAGGTCACTTCTTCCCCAAATGTGATTCTAATGATCCAAAAATGTGAATCCTTCTCCCATACACCAGCTCCTCAGCCATGCATTCATCTACTCTATCCTCCTATTTCTTCCCTCACTAGCTTGTAGCACTGGGAGTATTCCAGATATTACTACACTCGAGGACCTCTTTCTTAAATTCCTGCCTAACTCTCTGTAATCACCCTTCACAGCTTCAACCTTTTCCCTTCCAACTCATTGGTTCCAATGTGGATAATAACCTCTGATTGGTCCCTGTCCCCCTTGAGAACATTCTAAAGCCATGTCTGAGACATCCTTGATCCTGAGCACCAGGGAAGCAACACAGCATTCTGATTTGTCTGTTAACATCTCATTAATCTCTCTAACCCCACAATCCTCTATAATATCTGTGATCATTTCATTCTGGCCTCTTGGACATCCCCAATTTTAATCCCATTATCTTTGTTAGTAACACCTTTAGCTACCAATGCAATAGGTCCTGGAATACTAAAACCTTTGTTATTTTACAGGTCTTCCACCTATAAGAAATTCCTTAAAACTTAGTTCATCTGCCTAATGTCTCATAATGTGTCAAATTTTGTTCTGCAATTGTGCAACACATTGGGGCATTTCATTATATTAAAAAGTGCTATTTAATGCAAATTGTTGTTGCTTAATTGGCAATTCAAGTGCAAATCCAGCAGTTGTTAAAAATATAGTGGAAGCTAGAATATTGACTGTGTCAGGCAAATAGCAGAACTGCATAAATCAACTTGCACGTTCTGGAAATTCACAATCTATTATGTACTTCTACTTTCCCTGAAGTTGATGCTGGTTTTGTGTGTACATTAACAATGTTGTATGTGCTATGAAGACACTGTTACGTGTCAATAATTATTTGGCGAATAGTTTTCTTGTCATTTGAAACCTGGTAGATGTCCATTTTGTAACCAGTATATTATTTTAGCCGGTTAGGAATTAGAAACCCAGAAGATTACTTGCAAACATGTGTTCACAGAAATACTAGAGAGCATAGATTCTAGTTTGTTTTAATTTAATACCTTTTCAAAGATGTAGTTGTAGCTTATTTTAAAAGTGATGAAGTTGACTTCAGAAGTTACAAACAATAAGATCTTGTAAAACAAATTGCATTCAAAAGTCTCAGAAGTTTGAGATTCATATTCAGTTCTTTCAAAGATCCTTTATCTTCTCCTTTTTGCACTTTGTTTTTAACCAGGATGCAATTTATGCTGAGAAATATGAACTGGTCCATTTTTAAAGGAAGAATCAGGACAAACGTTATAAACTAAATGGTGCCATTTGAAAAGGGGTTACAGGAACAGAGCCTTGTGTATACACTGAATGTTTTGAAGATGGTCTGACAAGTTGAGATGCCTCTTAATAAAGTATCAAGGACACTTAGCCTTATAATTAAAGGGTACAAAAGTAAGGAAGTGGTGCTGAGCCTCTATAAAAACTTTGTTAAGCTCCAGTTGGAGTATTGAAACCAACTCTGAGCAATAGACTTTATGAAGTATGTCAAGATTTGAGAAAACATGCAGAGGAACCTTACTTCAATGGCAACAGTGATGAAAGACTTCATTGACTTGGAGAAATGAAAGAAACTATTTGCAGCAGACGTGGAAAGATTAATCATATATATTCAAAGCCTTGAAAAGATATTGATATATAATGAAATACTTTGGTATAACATTTATAGAAAAAGTTTCGATTGGGGCAGCACGGTGGCACAGTGGTTAGCACTGCTGCCTCACAGTGCCAGGGACCTGGGTTCAATTCCTGCCTTGGGCAACTGTCTGTGTGGAGTTTGCACATTCTCTCAGTGTCTGCATGGGTTTCATCTAGATGCTCCGATTTCCTCCCACAGTCCAAAGATGTGCAGGTTAGGTGAATTGGCCATTCTAAATTGCCCATAGTGTTAGGTCCATTAGTCAGAGGTGAATGTAGGGGAATGGGTCTGGGTGGTTTGCTCTTCGGAGGGTCGGTGTGGATTTGTTGGGCTGAAGGGCCTGTTTACACACTGTAGGGAACCTAATAACTTCTAGTAACACAAGATAATCAGACAGCATAGATGTAAGGTAATCCTGAAAACTAATAGGAAGAAAAAATTGAGACAACATGATCTGAAATGCTCTGCCTAAAATGATAATGCCAGAAAAATTCATAATAATTTTTAAAAAAGGATAAATATTTGCAAAGCAAAATAGGATTGGGAAAAGATTAATGGTGTAGAAGTAATTGGATTGCTGTTTCAAAGTGCCAGCTTAACAGCGATGTGCTGATAGGCTTCCTCTGTTCTTCATCAGAAACCTCAAAATATTTGGAACTGTTTCAGAATATTTAGTGTACAGAGTCAAATAAATGAGATCAGTAAGCTGGACTTCTGTAAAAGAATGTGATGCTTAGTCTCATTTTGAGAATCTTTAAAATCCTAGAGGAAAGTTGTATTTCATTGTAAGAGTGGACTCAAAAAGATTTGTTGTAAAATATGCTTTATACTCAAATAACAGAGAGATTTTAAGAGGAGTTTTCCATGTTGGATTTTTTCTTGATTTATAGATTCATAACAATTTATATTTTCAAGTAGAATGAATGCATTATGCATTTTTTTATTAGCTCAAGGGCACACTACATATTGGGAAAAATCTGACTGGATCTGCTGAATTTTCACCTTAGGGTCATACAGCATGGAAATAGACCCTTCGGTCCAATTAGTCCACATCAATTATCTTCCCAAACTAAGCTAGTCCCACTCATCTCCATTGGGTCATTATCCCTCCAAACCTTTCATTTCATGTACTTACTCTAATGGCTTTTAAATGTTGTTACTGTACCTCCATTCACCACTTCTCCTGGCATTTCATTCGACACAAACCACTCTCTGTGTAAAAAAAATTGTTCCTCATGTCAAGTTTAAAACTTTCTCCTCTCGACTTAAAAATACGCTCCCTAATTTTGAACAGCCCCACCTTAGGGAATACACCTTTGTTAGTCACCTTATCTATGCTCCTCATGATTTTATAAACCACCATAAAGTCAGCCTTCAACCTCCTACACTCCAGTGAAAAAAGTCCCAGCCTATTCAGTCTATTTTTATAACTCAAACCCTCTTTTCCCAGCAACATCCTGATGAATCTTTTCTGAACCCTCTCTAGTTAAATAACATGCTTCCTAAAGCAGGATGACCAGAATTGCACACAGTACTCCAGAAGAGGCTTCTGGAGCCATCATCATTTGTGCTAGATAGGACTCCAATCAGTGAAAAGTTTCACCCTGATTGTTATTGAACTCCATTCTGCGAGAGTATCTTGATGCCTGATATAGTCCAGTGCTGCCTTGATATCAAAGGTAATAACTTCCACCACATCTCTGGAGACCAGCTGTTCTGTTCAAATTTGAAGGCTGTGAAGAGGTCAGAAGCTGAGATGGTGCTAACCTTAAAATCATCATTTTTTTCTACGTTTGGGTCAAGATTATAATAAATTACGTACATTTCCCCTTGTAAATTTTAAACCGATATGTGTAGTAGCTACATTCTGCTTCTGGTGCAGCTTGACACAAAAAAATAGCATTGGTGAAGGAAAATTTTGCTTCACAAATCCAACTTATCTAAAATTCCACATGTTCAACCCAGCCAAGTTAATGGAACCAGCTTGAGAAATGTCTTAAATGGTGCCAGAAAGCTCACAATAGAACTGTATGAAAGCACTTCCATAAACAGCTTCAAGTGTAAGAAGGTGTCGAAATGCAAACCAATGTATAATCTCAACATGATGTCCCAACTCTGATACTCAAAGGTCTGAGCAATGAAGGCAAGCTTGTTGGGGATTAATGAGGCCAAGCTGAGCAAAACCCTGGTAAGTCAAACTCTGTGAGCTGTTTCATAATTATATTGCCCAACAACCCATAAAATTGAAAAGATTGGAAAACTTCACATTGACTATTTGCCAACAATCTGTTTTTACGTATGGTGTCTGTTTTTCTGTCATTCAGAGGTAACAACTTAACGCTGATTTTTTTTTCTGACAACTCAAAGTGGATAAGTACAGATAGGAATATCATACTGATATCAAAATCTTGGAGAATTCAATATTTTTAAGGATTGCCTCTCAATTCAATTATTGCAAGAATTAGTATTCTGAAAATAATCAAACATTATGGACAATGGTAAGTTGCTTTGAGGTTAGCTGTAATTAGCTGAGCCTTGAAAAAGGCCTCAGTGTACCTAATCATTTGTAATCGCTGAAATCTGTTCTGAATGGTTGTAGAAGAAAAGTAACCCATGTTTTGGAAACAAATTCCCTCACCATTTTTTCCATCAGGTTTTGTATTACTACAAATATCAGCCAGTATATAGCAAACTATGTGAAAATTAAACCACAATGAAATCATCTGGACATCCATGAAATGTTTCCTGTGTTTACCCATAGTTTGCATTTTGACACCTTCTTACACTTGAAGCTGTTTATGGAAGTGTTTTCATACAGTTCTATTGTGAGCTTTCTGGCACCACTTAAGACATTTCTCAAGCTGGTTCCATTAACTTGGCTGGGTTGAACATGTGGAATTTTAGATAAGTTGGATTTGTGAAGCAAAATTTTCCTTCACCAATGCTATTTTTTTGTGTCAAGCTGCACCAGAAGCAGAATGTATCTACTACACATATCGGTTTAAAATTTACAAGGGGAAATGTATGTAATTTATTATAATCTTGACCCAAACATAGAAAAAAATGATGATTTTAAGGTTAGCACCATCTCAGCTTCTGACCTCTTCACAGCCTTCAAATTTGAACAGAACAGCTGGTCTCCAGAGATGTGGTGGAAGTTATTACCTTTGATATCAAGGCAGCACTGGACTATATCAGGCATCAAGATACTCTAGCAGAATGGAGTTCAATAACAATCAGGGTGAAACTTTTCACTGATTGGAGTCTTATCTAGCACAAATGATGATGGCTGTGTATGTTAGGGATTACTCATCTCAGTCACAGGAGATTGCTTCATGAGTGCCTCTTGTTATTGACTAGACCCAACTATCTTCAGCTCTTTCATCAATGGCCTTTACCTTAGAGATTTTAAGAGGCATAAGAAAAATAGTATCGTCTAGGATGACAGTTGGACTTGTCACATGAGTACTTAGAGAAGAAGGATTTGTGGGATCTGTTTGGGGCTCCATAAGTAATTCATATGGGAGATAGAAGTTTCAAAATAATGACACAAGAGACCAGGTTAGAAAAGTTAGAAATAAAAAGGAATTTGAAACATGACTACAGTGGACAGAGTCAGGGTCACAGTATTAATTTACTCTGCAATTTCAGAAAAGAGTACAACTGAAGCAATATAAGGGCAAATTAAAATATTTTGAACATAGAGTCTAAAGGAATAAGATAATGAGAATAATTTAAGTATTGTGATTAGATCAGAATTCCCAGAAAGCCTGTCAGAGCTGCAATATTGTTATAAGATGAAATTGGCAGCTTAAAAGAAGTAATCCCTACAATGCTACCATAATACTCAACATTAGTTTTATTAGAAAAAAAATACTACAGCGTTGTTATAATTCAGAGCTTAAAAGTCTGATGACACTTGAAAGAAATAGTAGTAAAATTGCATTGATTTAATGCAAGATGACAAGTTTTACATCTATGTGCATGTATCTATTGTAGAAGCATTATTTATTGGCTATAAACAGAACTAGATAGATTTATATAGTGCAGAACTGAAAAACTTTTAGACAAATTTTAAAACGAAGAAAAATAAGAATTGGAAGGATAGATGGTGTTGCCATCAAAATTTAATGTAAAAACAGACCAAACAAGCACAAGATTAGATACCTTGGGGAAAATAATTGTTAAAATGCAGCATTCCATTAAAATTATGCACTAAATTTCAACCTTAACCCATCAATATACCATTGTATGCAATCACCCCACATCAAACAATGTTGCATTTCATCAAAATATTTTAAAAGGCACAGATATTGTTGGCAGTTATTTACAAAATAACAAATTAAATGTTTGAAAGGACAAGATTCAGTGAAAAAGTTCAAAGTCCAGAGTCCATTGAACATTTTTAACAACTTCGACAAATTATGTGGTAACTGTGACTATGGAGCTTAGACATCTACATTTATAACCGACAGAGTTGTTGTTAGACTTATTTATTAATTTTTGTCAGATGTATTGTAGTCCAATGAAGATTTGATTCCAGAGAGAGATTTTCAAATCAAGCTGAAACTAAAAGCAGGAAGACTCACTTCCTGAGAGATAGAAGAAAAATCCTTACTTCAGGGAATCAACATACCTGTTCACTTTATGAAGCACACTACAGAGACTCAAGCCTCACAATTATGGCAAAATAATCTTATCTTTGTAAAACATTAGGTCATTTCAAGAAGCTTTGCAGGCATCAGGCAATCAAAAAGCCAAATGCTTACAGATACAAGGAGGCTAATGTGAAGGAACTACCTCCTTTAGAAAATATGTGCTCATTAGACACTATCACTCCTTCAGGAAGGATATCTGAAGCATTCTTTTTTATATAATATATATTTTTATTAAGAGAAAACAGATTTTTAAATATTACAACAAATACAAAACAATGCAATTCAAAACAGTACAAAAATAGTACAAAACTAAACCCAAATAATAATTTAAAAAATTCCCCAACCCACCCTCCTATACGAATGTATAATCATATATAGAGAAGTATGTAATTTAAAAAAGACCTAAACTCGCTATTTAACTACTTAAATAAATACCTAACAACAAACAAATAAATAATAATAACTCAGCCCAGCCAAACAAAACACTCATACAGTCACAGTTCCTCCTCCCTAGATATTGGACTCATGAAACACAATCGTTACGGCTCTATAAAAGCCTTTGTTAATGTGGCAGATTAATCTGTGTTCAGGTATTTCAAAAAGGGTTGCCATGTCTTGAAAAAATTCTCAGTTTTGTGGTGTACCATATTTGTGAGAAAATCCAAGGGAATATGCTCCATAACAATCTTTCGCCAACCCGACAAGCCTGGGGGGTTTCGGATATCCAACCTAGCAAGACATTCTTCATTATAAAAATATTGAAAAGTTTTTTCCTATGCACGTCTGCAGGAAATACAATGGGTAGGCCTAAAAGGAGCGAAATAGGGTCCTTCTCCACCTCTACACCTAAAATCCTCTCTATTGCATCCACCACAGTGCTCCAATATATTTGAAGCCTGTCATAAGACCAAAGACAATGGGTAAGAGTGCCCATGTAGACCTTGCACTTGGGACATGCTGAAGATAGCCCTGGTTTAAATTTTGACAAATGCTCTGGGGCTAAGTGGACCCTGTGGAGAAACTTCAACTGAAAAGCATAGGTCCTATTGCAAATTGATATCTTCCTTGCATTCCCCCAAATATCCTTCCATGCCTCTGAAGAAACTTCAACACCCAGCTCTCTTTCCAATATCTTGCAGAGTCGATCAGACTCATCTGAGATGGCACCCCCCAATTGGTGATATAAAGTACTGACAGAGAGTGTACTCTTAGCCCTCAGTACCCCTCTTTCTATGTCGGATTTGTAGGGATCAGTCAAAAGTGTGGTCTTTTTTTAAATAACATCTCTAATTTGAAAAAAAACGAAAGAGGTCTCTATTAAGTAACTCGTACTTCCGTACTAACTGATTGAAGGACATCATTACTTCTCCCTCAAATAAATCACCCATGCAAGATATACCCCTAGCTGCCCAGCGTTTAAATCCTGAATCTATCATACCCAGTTGAAAACCTGACATACCCACTAAAGGTGTAAAAAAAGATGTTATGCCAATATTACTTTCCCTCTGTCGAATTGCCCTCCATGCTTTAACAGTATTGATAACAATTGGGTTATGGCTTTATTCACTAACTGTCCGCACTTTGTCCAAAAACAACAAACTGGTAAGGGGGCACCTTGCCTGGGAGGCTTCGATATCTAGCCATATTTAAAGCGGGTCCCCACAAACCCAATCAAAAGGGTCAGAAGCGAGCTTAATTGGCAATCTTTAATATCCGGAAGGTCTACTCCCCCCAATCTGTGAGGCAACTGCAGTTTGGTTAATTTAATAAGGGGCCGTTTATGGTGCCAGATAAAGGAGCTGAACCAACCATTCAGTCTCCTGAGTGTTTGTTTATTGAAAATCAGGGGGAGCATCCGCATAGGATATAGCAAACGAGGGAGAATATTCATCTTAATAAGTGCTATCCGACCCAACCACGAGACTGGAAGTGCCTCCCACCTTTGGAGATCTTGTTTAATTTTTTCAAATAATTGAGTAAAATTGGCTTTGAACAGCCAATCCAGAACTGGAGTAATGAATATGACCAAATACACAAAACCCCCACTGTGACCACCTAAATGGGAATCTACAGTCACTCTCAAGAGCCAACTCTTTTGTAAGACCATTCATAGGCATAGCCTCTGATTTAGCTAAATTAATTTTAGATCCTGAAAAAGTGCCAAACGCGTGAATTCATTGTATCAGGCAAGTCCCTGAGACTGCTGGATTTGGCAAGAAAATTAGAACATAGTCTACATACAGCAAGATCTTATGTAATTTTGACCCCACTTCTGTAGCTGATATATTGAGATCCTCACAAATGGCCTCTGCCAACGGTTCAATCACCAATGTAAAAAATAATGGTGAAAGGGGGCAGCCCTGCTGGCTGCCCCTAGAAATATTAAAATTGCTTGATCGTACCCTGTTGGTAATGACTGCCATGAGAGGTACACTGTAGAGAACCTTTACCTATCTTATGAAAACTTCGCCTAGACCAAACCGGTCTAAAGATTCAAAAAGGTGCGGCTATTCAACTTGGTCAAATGCCTTCTCTGCATCTAAAGAAATCACCAATCCCTGTATTGACTGCTGTTGGCATCAGGAATCCTGATGAAGGGCTTATGCCCGAAACATCAAATTTCCTGTTCCTTGGATGCTGCCTGACCTGCTGCGCTTTAACCAGCAACACATTTTCAACTCTGATCTCCAGCATCTGCAGACCTCACTTTTTCCTCCTGTATGAATCATTAAACATATTCAGCATCGGGCCTGACAGTATACTTATAAATTCCTTATAGAATTTACTGGGATGTCCATCAGGACCGGGTGCTTTTCCACTCTGAAGCTGCCTCACAGCTTCCTGCACTTCTTGCTCTGATAATGGGGCATTGAGAAAGGACTGTTGTTCGGGAGTCACACCCAGGAGTTTCAGATCTCTAAAAAAGGATTCCATTTTGGCCTGCCCCTCCTCACAATTCTCAGACTGATATAATTTAGAGTAGAATCTCTGGAACCACATTAATCTTTTTAGAATCACATGTTAGGTTCTCAGACCCTTCCCTAATCGATGTAATGGTTTGTGGGGTGATCCTCTTTCTGGCAAGGTATGCTAAATATTTGCCCGGCTTGTCACCATGCTCGTATAACCTTTGCTTTGCAAAAGCCAGCTCCTTCATTGCCGTCTGCGTGAGCTCGGAACTTAGTGTAGACCACAGTGCCATAATCCTCTGTAATTTGACAATGAGGGTCTGTCAAAATAGGCCTTCTTGGCTGCCTTCAACCGTGCTTCAAGGAGACATTGCTGCTCGCCCTTCTGCTGCTTCCTATTGGTGTATTATGTAATAACTAAACCCCTGGCATAAGCTTTGGCAGTTTCCCAGAGAACAGATGAGCTATCAAACGAGTCTATGTTGATGTCTAGGAATGCCCGAAATTCCCTAGAGAAATACTCCACAAACTTACTGTCCATGAGAATAAAGGGGTCCATTCATCAGTACCTTGAATCCACTGTAACATCCTTAATCTTAACCATGAGGTACACTGGACCATGATCAGAGATGGCAATATTGCTAATCGTACAGGATGCCACCAGATCCAGGGTTACCGCAGGGATCAGAAAAAAATCAATCCTCGTGTGACATCTATGCGGATCGGAGAAAAACATGAAATCCCTACCTGTAGGGTGGAGATACCTCCAGACATCCACCAACCCTAATTCCCCACACAAACTCAATAACTGTTTAGTTTGTGCAGAGGGTATCGAGGGACCTTTAGGCAACCTGTCTACTGTGGGATCCATGAGGCAGTTAAAATCTCCCCCTGTAATGATGTGCCAGGAATTGAGACTTATCGGTTTAGAAAAAGCATCTACCAAGAATATAAGGGGATGAGCTGGGGGACAATAAGCATTTAAAATGCCATATTCTTCCTCATTTATCAAAGCTTTAAGAATTACAAACCTCCCTTTTGTGACTTTAAACATTCCAACAATTTAAATGAGAGATTTTTCCTAACCAATATAGCCGCTCCCCTACTTCTGGTATTAAATGATGAAAAATAAACTCTGTCAAAGCCATTCTGCTATAATTTCAGATGCTCCTTGTCATCCAAATGTGTCTCCTGTAACAAAGCAATATCCACCTTCTCCTTTCTAAGACTTAAGAGTACCTTCTTCCTCTTAATTGATGAATGACTTCCCTTGATATTCCAGGTACAACATTTAATCAAATCATTAGCCATAATCTTCTGCAATTATATTTAAATTTCCGAGAGGAGGAACCCAAACCACAAATTGCTGAGTCTTAGTGTCGCATGGTCCACCAAATATAAAAACTACATAAACTAAAGTTTGTTAAACTACATTTAACAAACATACAAAATTATTAAAATAAAAAACAACAAAACCCAGAAAACAAACCAACATATAAAGTGCCAATAGCGCTGAGTAGGGAACTCACCCCCTGCCTGGAGGGGGCAACTACCTGTCCCGAACTGCCCATAAGTAGGCATCTAACCATCTCAACCACCTTCACTTCTCCCAGCTAGAGCCGCATCGCAAGCACAAGCTAAAAAGAATAAACACCCCACAGAATATCAATATGAATTTTAAAAATTCTTTAATAAAAAAGAAGGGGAAATAAATACCCCACCCATCCTTTATTATGTCCTAACTTAGAAATTTAAAATGTACATCTTAACCACCGCCAGACATAGTTTGAAACAAATTATTATCAATAGAGGAAAAAAAAGGATAGAAACAAAGCTCCAACCGGATTTCCTCCATTTCTTTTACAGAATGATAAACGCATACACAAGCAATAATATTTATACATACTACAATTGTTTAAATTAGGTTAGTTGTCCACAAAGTCTCTTGCCTTCTCCAATGTCTCAAAGAGATGCATGGATCCATCTAAGGTGATCCGAAGCACTGCCAGATATCTCAGGGACTACTGAATCCAAAGCTCCTTCAATCTTCACTTGACACCGTGATACGATTTTTGTTTCTGGATCAAATTACGAACCTGCGTCTTCAGGGCTTGAATCTCTTCCTTGAATGAACTGGCATCAGCTTCCACCACTGTTACCCTGTGCTCCTGACCCTGTGCTCCACTCATCCGTCCTCTTCTCTAGGTCTCCCAGCTGCTGCTCATGCTTCTGCAGCACGAGAGAGACTGGAGCCAGCTTCCCTTCAATCTGTTTCCCCAACATCTCACGAGATTTCGAGAGCTGGTTCACCAGGTCCTGGAGAGTAATCGGCTCCGAGGCTGCTGCAGGCTGAGCTGCAGGCCCGGCCTCAGATGCTCCTCCTCCCTTTTTAGGCATTTCTGGACAGTTGAAAATACAGGTAAGTCATTTTTAAAATGTTTCTTGGGGACTCCACAATCTTTCCAACGCCCCAAGAAATCCTGATGACCTGGGTTGGGAGGGTTAAAGGACTGTCCTGTTCCTGCTGCGATGCGAAGCTCTGCAGTGTGATCTTCTCAGATGGCCACCATCTTAGATCCCCCAACATATTCTTAAGGGAATTTGATAATCCAAAAGATTCAAATTTGACAGAACTTGTGAATGTCTATAGATATCAATATGGTGTGCCTTATACAGAAACAAGTATCACCACCCAATCAGTCCGGATACTGTGGTTGGAAAAACAGAAGTTGCAGGCTTTATGGTACAAGTAGAATAACTCTTAAGCCTAAAGATATGCTACAAGTAACACTACAACACAACAGCATAAGAACATTGACACTTGTTATGTAATTAACAATCAATATCTCTTACTTTTTGAGCTTGACACATGTCATAACCTCAACATTCTTGTGGAAACTGAAAGTGTTTATCTGGTCCAAGTGAGCAACTGGTTCAGAAACAAACTGTTTCCAACCAGCTGATAGAGAGCAAAAGCAATAGAAAATGTCATTGTGGTTGCTAGACTCGTGGTGGGACTAAAGAACAGGAAAGATTCTATTGAAGTTAGATTCTATTGCCATAAGAAAATGATTTAATACTGTTATGAGGAATGACCTCACAGACTCTACAGATGTAATGGAAATGGTCTCTGCTTCTATTATGACTGAGGAAAACTCAGTAGTCAAAAGACAAGATGACCTTCTCTATACAAAGGCACTTAAAGACATTAAATGTTCCCCAGAAAGGTTAATGGATCAACTCCATTATTTAGCAGAATTGCACTCACCACTCCCCCATGAAGGACACACAAGAGGTAAAAGATCCTGCAGCAGAGAAGTGGGGCACAACACCATTCCCCCTTAGCTGTGTGGCTATATGCATGTGCATTTGCTCCACTGTTCCCTACATGGCGACTCATATTGGCATGCTGATTGCAGATTGGAAACAGCATTCTATTCATTCATACCAAGCAATGTTGATTCTGAAATGAATGGGAGCAACATGTAGCACCCAGAAAGACAAAGGTGGCAGAACACCAACATCTGAAAATTCCAACCAAGCCACACACAATCCTTGATTTGGAACTCAAGCTATTCCTGAAGAAGGGCTTTTGCCCGAAATGGCGATTTTCCTGCTCCTCAGATGCTGCCTGACCTGCTGTGCTTTTCCAGCTCCACTCTGATCTAACCACTGTTCCTTCAATGTTTTGGTCGAAAACTGTGGAACTCCCTTCCTCATTACACTGTGAGTGTACCTACCCCCATGTACTGCAGGAATTCAAGAATGCAGTTCAACTACATCTTTTCAAGGGTAACCTTCACAAGGTATTTTGTATGGACAATAAATGCTGGCCTAGCCAATAATGCCCACCACAAACTATGGTAAGTTGTTTAGCATAGAGTAGCAACAATATATTAGTGCTGAAAAGCAAGATATATACATGATAATTTGAAGATGCATATACACTGACATAAAAAAAATTCTAATAGGTATTGTTGCTAAAAAATAGCCCATATTTATACTAATTAAGGAGGCTTCTGGCATTGATGGAGATATAAATCCTCACAGATTGTCTACATATGTTCCTCCTTCAGATCTCCAGTTAGACAGTCAACAATCTATCAGTTGCCTTCTTCCGACAAGAGGAACACATAGAAGTAGGGGACATCTGCAACTAATGTTCAAAAATCCATTCGAACAGACATCCATTGTACATATTTCTGAACAATGCGTACTTAGTTACATAGTAACATGTATTCATCATAATCTTTTATAGTCTATCAACTTTTAATCATTCAACAGACTGGAAATGTGAATTACTTAAAATGAATTTAGCATAAATAATTCCAGAAAATTCAGCAGTTTAAATTGACATGTTCCAAAAAAACTGAGGCTATCCCCTAAATCTTATACCTTAAACGAAATCTGTATACAGCTCAGAATTGCAGCTGATAACTTCAAGTTATCTTAACTTAAGTGCACTCAAAATTATTTCTTAAAAAGAATCTACATCAACCACTAAAGAAAGATGAAATTATTGCTGAGTATGGAAACCATTTTCTCAAACAGCAAGATCTGAATTGGTCAATGAGATGACTCTGAGTTCATCTATTTGTAGTGAACTTGGGTGAAGTGGAAGTACCAACCAAAGCACAAGGTACCATCTCTGCCACTCTTCAAATAGAGGCACAGCATAACTTGTGCCAGAGACTTGGAATATTATTTTTAAAAAGCCATGGGAACTTCAAAATATTCTAACGGCTTTAGAATATTTAGCGTACATAATCAATTAAATGAAATCAGAAAGTTTGAGGTTTGAAAAAAAAACGTGATGCTTTAGTGTAGTTTTGAAAATCTTTGAAGTCTTATAGGAAATATTGCATTTCATTGAAAGGGTGGATTCAGAAGACTTGTTGTAAAGTATACTTTTACACACAAATAACAGAGAGGCTTTATGGAGGGTATTCCATATTGGGTCTTTTCTTAATTTATAGATTCATGGCAATTTATATTTTCAAGTCGAACACATGCATCATGCAGTTTTTTATTATTTCAAGATCACACTAAAGAATGGGAAAAACCTGCCTGCATTTGTTGAATTTGTTGAATTTTCATCTTGTGGCAGAAGCCAAGCTGAGCAAAACTCTGGTAATTCAAAGTCTGTGCATTGTTTTACAATTATACTGCCCAACAATCCATAAGACTGAATGGATTGGTAAACTTCACATTGACTATTTGCTAACAATCTATTTTTACATGTATTGTCTGTGTTTTTCCATTAATCAGGCGTCACATTTTCTTTCAGCTAGTACAAATTTAAAGTTGATATTTATTTCTGATAAGGCAATGTGAATAAGTACAGAAAGGAATATCCTTTTTTTTACAGATATTAGAAAACTTGGAGAATTCAATAAATTTTTAAGAATTCCTTCTCAATTCAATTATTGCAAGAATTAGTACTCTGAAAATAATCAAACATTATGGACAATAGTAAGTTGCTTTGAGGTTAGCTGTGTTTAGCTGAACCTTGAAAAAGGCCTCAGTCTGCCTAATCATTTGTAATCACTGAAATCTATTCTGAATGGTTGTAGAAGAAAAATAACCCATGTTTTGGAAACAAATTCCCTCACCATTTTTTCCATCAGGTCCTGTATTATTACAAATATCAGCCAGTATATAGTTAGGTATATGAAAATTAAACCACAATGAAATCATCTGGACATCAATGTAATGTTTCCGGTGTTTACTCATAGTTTGCATTTAGATATTTTGCGGTACATACTGTTTACAGAAGTGCTTTCATAGAGTTCTACTGTGAGCTTTCTGGCAGTTTTCAAGACATTTCAGAAGCTATTTCCCTTAGCTTGGCCACATCGAACATGTGGAATTTTAGGCAAGTTGGATTTCTGAAGGAAAACCTTCCTTCACCAATGCTTTTTTTGTGTCAAGCGACACTAGACGCAGAATGTATTTACTACACATATCCTTTCACCGTATTTACAAGGGGAAATGCACCTAAATCATTACAATCTTGACCCCAACACAGAGAAAACAGATGTTTTTAAGGGTAAGTAGAGAGTGACGTCCCTTGACAGTATTTGACTGAGCATGGCATCAAGGAGTCCTCCAAAACTGGAGCCCGTGGGAATCAGGAGACCTCACCATTGTTGGACTCACACCTAACATAAAAGAAGATAGTTGTGGCTATTGGAGTTCAATCAACTCAAGTCTGGGACATTGCTGCAGGAGTTCCACAGGATGGATACTTTTTAGTTAACCCAGTCAGGATGTTATCACTCTCTTCTGGAGCAGATGGGACTTGAATCTGGGCATCCTTGCACAAAGGCAAGGATACTAAACTGCACTGTAAGATTCCTGAGTTTCGCAGGTTACGGTTCCAGAATGAACCATTTAAGCAGCTTTATCAATGTTGTTCATTCCACTCTAAGTTTATAAGTGAGAATGTTTGCTCATGGTATAACTTTCAGCTCACTTTGTGACTCCTCAGATGTCCCCAAATACAGAAATATCAGGACAACATTTAACCATGGGTTGATAAGCAAGTAACATTCACGCTACACAGGTGCCAGTCAATGACCACCTTCAGTAAGAGAGAATCTAACCATCTCCTCTTAACAGGTAATGGCATGACCATCATTGAGACCACATTATCAAGGTCCTGGGTTTACTGTTAACAAGAATCTGAACTGGACCAATTACAGAAACACAGAAACAAGTCAGGGGCTGAGAATTCTGTGATAATAACTCACCTCCTGTCCACCATCTAGAAGGCACAAGTTGGGGGGGGATGATAGAATACTCTAATTGGTTGGATGAGTGGAACCCCAACAACAGTGAAGAAGCTTGGCAAAAGCCAGGACAACAGTGTACCCCATCACCTATCTTAAGCATTTACTCCTGCCACCAGCAGCGCAAAGTGGCAGAAGTGTGTATCATCTACTAGATGCACTACAGTAACTCACCAAGGCACTTTCAAATGTACTTTCTGAACAGATTAACTTTACCAGCTGGATAAACAAGAACAGGGAGTGCATGGGAAAACCACTAGCAACAATTTTCTCTCCAGGCCTCACATCATCCTAAGTTGAAACTATAACACTATTCCTTCAATGTTGCCAAGTCAAAATTCTGGAACTCTCTTCCTAACAACTCTGTGGGTGTCCCTTTACAGCTGAAAAATTGGCTCATCAGTATTTCTCAGTGATGGTTATGGATGGACAATAACTTTTGGTGAAAGAATAAAAAATCTTGGTAATACATACAGAATTTGGCACAGCAGATATCCAAATTCAGAAACCTGCTGCAAGGCTATCTGTAGTTACAATGTTAAATCCCAATGGCAGTAATTATCAGGTAAGACCTCACATCTTTTGTACAGTAGTCAAAGAAGCATCAACACTGATAGGAATCCATGGAGACATTGAGTAGCAACATAATAGAAATTTCTGAAACAAGGAAGACAGCATGGATTCAAAGCAAAAGCTTAGTTATTATGCTACTGGTTAGGGCCTACTGGGAAGGCAATGGCATTGTGGTGATTTCATGAGACTAATGCTATAGAATCCCTGGCAAATGTTTTGAGCTTGTGGATTCAAATCCCATCATGGCTGATGGTGAATTGAATTAATGAAAATCTGGGGCAAAACCTTGGCAACCATTTAACCACCGAGGAGAAAGTGAGGTCTGCAGATGCTGGAGATCAGAGCTGAAAATGTGTTGCTGGAAAAGCGCAGCAGGTCAGGCAGTATCCAAGGAACAGGAGATTCGACATTTTGGGCATAAGCCCTTCTTCAGCAACCATTTAACCACCATCAACTGATGTAAAAACCTATTTAATACGCTATGTGAAGGAAATCTGCCATCCTTTCATGGTCTGGCCTGCTTATGACTCCAGATCTGTGACAATGTAGTCAACTCATGTCACATAATTAGGTATTGAGCAATAGTGTTGATCAGCCACATCATATGAATGAATTAATTAAAAAAAACCTACAATCGCAGGACATGGAATATTTAAATTTTATGTGTGCCATGCTATAGAATCTTGAAGGATGTCTTACCATTACTGTATATGGTTAGTTCTGGGGAAGCAGACAATCTAAAAGAAAACTTTGGTGATTGCCTAATTAAAACAGCAAATGATTTCTTCAGGGGCTAATTTATTTTATATTGTGTTATGGTATCAACTCTAGACTAGACCAGCCTATACCTTTAACATGACTTCACAGCATGCATATTCGGCATAAAGGTACTCACCTTATCTTCAGTCACTCTTTATGTCATGGGGTCAATGTAGTGTGTGCAGTCAGTTAGCTATGTGCATATCAATTTCATTAACATTAAATGCACATAACCAGACTATGTGTGCAAATCTGTGATATTGTAGCCATATCTTTAGAGTTGTTAATTATCTTTGAGACATCGATCTCAGTAAAAACCTCTGTAATATATGTTACGTGAACTAACATAAAAAAAACATAATGAACATCACAATATAGGACTGTGGTTTCATATACAAGTTTCTAAATGTTCAGTATGCCTGTTTCATGATGCAGGTAAACATCATTCAAGTATTTCTGTCGCTATAAGGAGCTTAAGTTAGAAACACTTTTCAGTCATATCCTCTCCCAGTCAGCCCAATTCATCTTAAAGGAGAACATGTAAATTGGAAATACACCAGAGCTAAATAAGCAACTTGTAAAGATAAAAGACAGATTATGGTAATTTAGGCATTTACTTCTTATTGGTATTGAGTCCTGAGAGTGAATTTTAACTGGAAAGAAATAGCAAAAGCTGTTACATGTTGAGAAAATAGAACCCAATATAATTCAATGGTTTCTTGGAGAATAGACCAAACTCAATATTACAGATACTGGCCAGGATTGAATGTGGAGGCAGCTTGGTGGTGTAGAGTAATAGTAGGGAGATGCCCTTTATTGTCTATTAATTAGCCTCTTATGGGGTTTCCAATTGTCACCTTAGAATCCCTTTGTAACTTTATCCTTCAGCTTGTCCTATTCCGATTGGGCAGCACCTGTGTCTGTTAAGCCATCCTAACTGATGTAGTCACTATAATCTGTTAGTTATTAATTTTATTTTGAAGTGTACCTATCTGGTATCATAAGAACCATTGATCAAATGGCTGTGAAGTTTAAAGGCAATATTAAGGTTATTTAAATAAGCCTATGTATGTCCATGCAAATGCAGAATTTTAAATATTTTTAAGGCAGAGTTAGATAGATTCTTGATTACCAAGCAGATGAAAGACCATCAGGGTATGCAGGAATGTGGAGTTGAGGTTTAAATCAGATCACCAATGATCCTAGTAAATGTCAAGCCCGCAACGTGGCCAATTCTTGTTCCTTGTTTGTAGTTCTGTCTGTTTGTATGTAAAGAACTGTGGATAGTTTCTTATAAAGGCAGGGAAAACTGTACCGATCAACACAATTTATTTTCCGTTGCAGATTTCCTTCTTGTCCTATTTAAAAGACAAATAAACAGTTTTGTGATGGATTTGTTTCTGATATTAGTGCATAACACTGTATAACATTCTCAAGAAGAGCTCCACACTGTGGCTAGAATGAAAGTAAAAAGACATTTCTACTAAACTGACGAGCAGGATTTGAGCTTCCTCCAACCACTGGGTGAGGAAAGTTGTGTGTTTCATAGCTTCATTTGTAGGCAGCAAGGTGAGTAACTCACATTTTCCAGCGATAATGTTTGTACATCAAGCCCAGGTTTTATAACACAAAATTCCAAATGTTGGCTCAGATTCCTGTGACTAAAATTATATAGTATAAGATAAAATGATAAAATCACAAAGAAAGACCATAAATGTTGTGGTTCTGTTCGCCGAGCTGGAAGTTTTTGCTGCAAACGTTTCGTTCCCTGGCTAGGGAACATCATCAGTGCTATTGGAGCCTCCTGTGAAGCGCTGCTTTGATGTTTCTTCCGGTATTTATAGTGGTTTGTTCTTGCCGCTTCCGGGTGTCAGTTTCAGCTGTAGTAGTTTGTATGTGGGGTCCAGGTCGATGTGTCTGTTGATGGATGTTCTTGCCGCTTCCGGGTGTCAGTTTCAGCTGTAGTGGTTTGTATATGGGGTCCAGGTCCATGTGTCTGTTAATGGAGTTTGTGGATGAATGCCATGCCTCTAGGAATTCCCTGGCTGTTCTCTGTCTGGCTTGTCCTATGATGGTAGTGTTTTCCCAGTCAAATTCATGTTCCTGGTTGTCTGAGTGTATAGCTACTAGGGATAGCTGGTCATGTCGTTTTGTGGCTAGCTGATGTTCATGGATGTGGATTGTTAGCTGTCTTCCTGTTTGTCCTATATAGTGTTTTGTACAGTCCTTGCATGGTATTTTGTAAACTACGTTAGTTTGGCTCGTGCTGGCTATTGGGTCCTTTGTTCTAGTGAGTTGTTGTCTGAGTGTGGAAGTTGGCTTGTGTGCTGTTATGAGTCCTAAGGGTCGCAGTAGTCTGGCTGTCAGTTCTGAGACGCTCCTGACGTATGGTAGTGTGGCTAGTCCTTTTGGTTGTGGTATGTCCTCGTTCCGTGGTCTATCTCTTAGGCATCTGGTGATAAAGTTGCGTGGGTATCCGTAACCATAAAACTAGATTTGCAACTGTGTTAATGCAGTTTTAAATATGAAGAGCACATTTACAGCGATAGCCTGTTAATCGTTTAGCAACATTGATCACAATAATCTGGTTGATGGATAAACATATCTGCGTATTTTCTTTTCCAGCAAATTTGCCTGAATATTAATATGTACAAATAGTGAAACCACATTCACAGTAGTACATTTCACCAAATTAAACATTTTCAATGATTGCAGTGAACAGAGGACTTCCCACATGTCATTGAAATCCTACCTCTCTAATGCACAATCAACATCAAGGAAGATGCTTGCATTTCTTTCAAATGTGTTACAAGGCAAACAGCTGCAGCCAGGGTCACCAAAGTCTTGCTCTATCATTAGAGAGAGGTAACTGGTGATGGTTTAACCTGAAAGTTGCCATGTCTCAGGTGAGGGAAGAGTTGGTAATGTCAGCCAACTGCAGGAATTGAATCCATGCTGCTGGTAGTTATTACCATAAAAAATGGGAGTGGAAGTAAGGCCATTCAGCCCATCGAGTCCATTCTGCCATTCAGTTATGGCTGATGGGCATTTCAATGCCACTTACCCACACTTTCTCCGTATCCCTTAATGCCTTAATTTATCAATCTCTGCCTTGAAGACATTTAACGTCCCAGGCTCCACTGCGCTCCGTGGCAATGAATTCCACAGTCCCACCACACTCTGGCTGAAGAAATGTCGTCTCATTTCCATTCTAAATTGACCCCCTCTAATTCTAAGGCTGTGCCCACGAGTCCCAATATCCCTGCTTGACAAACAATTTCCCAGTGTCCACCCTTTCTAAGCCATGCATTATCTTGTAAGTTTCTATTAGATCTCCCCTCAGGTAAAAAATGAGGTCTGCAGATGCTGGAGATCACAGCTGAAAATGTGTTGCTGGTTAAAGCACAGCAGGTTAGGCAGCATCCAAGGAATAGGAAATTCGACGTTTCGAGCATAAGCCCTTTATCAGGATCTCCCCTCAACCTTCTAAACACTAACACATACAATCTCAGGATCCTCAGCCATTCATCGTATGTTAGACCATCCATGTGAATCTCCGCTGGACACGCTCCAGTGCCAGTATGTCCTTCCTGAGGTATGGGGCCCAAGACTGGACACTGCATTCAAAATGGGGCCTAACCAGAGCTTTATAAAGTCTCAGTCGCACATCCTGATTATTCTGTATCATAACCCAACTGACCAGCCAACTGAAGTAACTAATCCCTCCCAGCCTGAATAAAACATTCTGAATTGGATCTAAGAAAGATTTTCATAACACTAATGTTTTAAAACAACAAATAGTCTACACATAGACTATACAATATATTAGTGAAACCATCAGAAATATTTGCTTATTTCAAATGCAAACGAAGTACCATTTCTATTATATATTGACATTTTAAATGTCAGTGATAGTTTCAGTACTGCCTTGGCTGAAAGGATTGAATTGATATTTTTCTAAGGCAGGTGCCACAATCTGGAATTAATTATGTTTTAAATTTTACTTTACTGTTATATCATCTTATTTACCTTGCATTGCAGTCACAGAATTCAAAACTATTGAAAGTGGTTAAAAAAAGACCCTAAATTTCCTGAGCAATTCTGATAGTCACACTGGAATATGAAATGGAATCAATTGCACGTGATGTCTTGGATATCTCTGATTGTAAAGGGTAAAGCTCACACCTTCCTCTAACAAGGCAAATTCGAACAGTAAACAGCTCTGTGGCTAAGCCAGCAATTTGGTTTGTCTCCCTTCTTGCTTCCCCAGTTGATTGGACCCTGTCCAGGACTGATGTCTATCACAGAGAAAAAGATAAGGCCTATTGACATTAGAACATAACAAATTGGAACAGGAATAGATGAGATAGCTCTTTGAGCCTGCTCCACCTTCAATATGATCATGGCTGAATTTCAACCTTAACTCTTCGTTCCCGCTCTTTCCCTTGATTCCCTAGAAGACAAAATTCTGTCTCTCTCAGCCTATGTTTGTTCAACGTTGAAGCATCCCACCCTTCTACCTTAGAAAATTCTAAAGATTTCCAACCCTGTTAATAAAGAAATTTCTCCTTATCTCGGTTCTTAATGATTAACCCTCACCCTGAGACTATGCTCGCATATTCTAGATTCCCTAGCCAGGAAAAGGACCTAGTCTGTTAGAATCTTGAATGACTCAATTAGGTCATCTCTTATTTTTCTAAATGCTAGACCATATAGGCCCAATTTAGATAACATCTCATGACTGAATGTTATCTCATCTAAGGGAATCAATCTACAGAATATTTACTCCACCACCTCCAATGTGCTATGCTGACAAGAAGCTTCAGCAGGGAATGCTGGGGGAGAACAGGGGAAGGGGATAGCCTGGACACTTTAAAATAATGCTCATCAGTTTACTTAAAACTGCTACAAATGGTAAGGACGGGAATGACAGCCTCCTTCTTTATCTACTCCTTGTTTGACTGCAAGATTTTCCTTTTAATAATATGCTATGATTCAGTGAATGGTTAATTGTTTCTATGTTGTGACAGTAAAAGAAACACAGACAGGTTTCCTTGACTTCTCTTTAAAAAAGGATTATGTATTGTATTTAACCCAAACTAAGAAAAATAATGTGAGGGTTCATGATTTGATTATTACAGGTAGACAATCCTTTATCCGAAATCCCAAAATCTGAAAAGCTCCAAAATCTGAAGTTTTTGTGAAATTTTAATCTCATTAACAAGGTTGTTTGGAGTGCAAACAGTTAACCCAACTCCACATCCACTCGATGCATGTCACTCAGATGCGACATGGAGGGGGGGATGCGGGGGTGGGGGGGTGGGGGGGGAATGGTGTGGCCCAGCATTGGCAGGCCTCAATTCTGTCTCAGGACCCATTTCTCACAGTGAGTCTGCTGTTTGATAAGTTTTTTTTAAGTTTCACCGTTGAACTGTCACTTATCCTGAAATTCGAAAAATTCCAAATTCTGAAAACCAACTGATCCTGAACGTTTTGGATAAAGGATTGTTTACCTATGTTATTATGAAGCCAGGCTTCTATAATGAACAGTACTATATAAAGGATTGTCTACCTTTGTTATAATGAAGCCGGGCTTCTATAATGAACAGCACTATATATAGCTTTAACCATGTATAACAAAGTTTGGTTTGTATTTCAAGACTGTGTGTGTCAAGAAGGGAAGGACAGAATTTTAGATTCCTTTGTGAGTTGTGTGAGGTGTGAGATTTGTCTGGAAATGTATTTAGATGCATTAAGTAAGGCTTAAAAGAAAGAAAAAATAATAATCTGAGATGAATAGTTCAAAGCTTTAGATAACAAAGATTAGAAGAGAGAAAAAGAAGTAGGCTGTTGCTTAGTTAAAAAGGGGCAGAATCGAGGGGTTAAAAATTAGTAAGAGAAAAGTTCCAGTAACAAAAAGGCTTTAGTGTGTCAGTGAGGTAGAAATTCTAAAAGGCTATTGAATGTGTGAATTAAGGAACACATGTTAAGGAGCAAGTGAGCACTGTTAGAAGGATCTGGTGAAAAGATAATTAAATAAGAGCATTAAGTGAATGCAGAGATTTGACGTACACGCACACACACACAAAATATTGCCAAGTTGGAGGATAGATTAAACAATTTAAAGACCAGTAACGGTGAAGGAAATCATGGAGGTAGTTGATTTGGCTGGCTTCTTGGTTCAGTGCCACAGCAGTGAAATTGTTGATGATTGATTTTTTTCAACTTGTGGATTCAGCAGTTGTTTAGTTGATGCTGCTCTGTCACAGCAAATGGATAACTGAACTGCAGTCTGGGTACAAAACATGTAAATTTGATTGTGGAAGAGTGAGGGTGGGAGGTCTTGCTTCTATAGCATCTCATTTGCATCTATGATGATCTGTAAAGAAAATAGGTCGTTAAACACATACAAAATGTTAGCTGCCTTATCATGTGACCTTCTGTCTGTCTCCAACTGTCCAGTGTCCCAAATATAGTCATGGCTAGTAGATTCCAATTGCTTGGCTTATATTATTGGGTTGCATCAAGGAACATTTGTTTCAAAGCCAGAGTCTCATTGTCTAAATAATTGCACTTCACATAAGGCAAAATACAGCAGGTACTAGGAATCTGAAATAGATGTAGAGAATACTGAAGAAATTCTGCAGGTCTGACAGCATTTGTGAGAACTGCAGAATAGTCATACCAGATATGCAGCATCAATTCTGTTTTTCTCTCACCACAGAGGCCGACAGAGCTACTGAATTTCTCCAGAATTTTCTGATATTTCATCTCATGGCTGTCCTCAAGTGATGAGGTAACCAAGTGATTGCATTGAACCTTTTTGCTAACGGAATAGGAATTTTGGTCTCTATTCATATCTCTTTGAAATAATTGCTTTTGGTTACATTTAAAGCAGGTTGCCTGCATTTCAATGGCTTTGGACTGTAAAAGGCACCACAATGCAAATGTTTAGTTATCATTGAGACTGGAATCTCTAGTCATTTGAATATGGTCTCAGCTTCTAAAAATAATCAGTCAGTGGTTTCCAGTTAGTAAATTCAACAACAATTTTTGATATAAACTATGGCCTCGCAACAATAGTAGTTGAATGAAGCCCTCGCTTGAGTCGAAGATGTTGAAGAGAAAGGATCTGAGGTGTCTTGGGCTAGAGCGCATCTGAGGTTCACTTGTGATGATATATCCACTGGCTTTGTATAACAGAGGTCCAGCAAAGACTGGCATGATCAGTCTTATACTCATGTGTTCGAATCGAGTTAAGGCCTTTGAAGCTTAACCTTTGAACTTCTTAAATGTGTTTCTTTGATAGTCCAGTAGTTTGCTAATATGTAACTGTTGAAGGATCTCTTTCATCTTTCATATGGGATACTTGGATGAGCAAATATGTTACTTTCTGCTATGCTCAGAAATTCACATAACAGGGAGTAAAACCAGATATGTGTGCACAACATGGGTGATAATCGATAAGAAGTTTTCAAAAAGTACCAAGTTTGAAGTTCAAACAATGTTTTGAATACATCTAAGGATAAGGTTGGACAATTGCCTTTAATTCACTTTCTGTAAAGGGGACACAGTCAGTCATTGGCTAAAGACTCAGAGGCAAGATAAAGGAATCACATTTTATGCAGTGAGTTGTTCTGCTGCAGAATGAAAGGGCAGTGAAAGCAGGTTCAATGGTAAATTTAAAAAGGGAATTGGATAAATGCTTGAAAAAGAAAAGATTGCAGGTGTATAGGGAAAGGAAAGGGGGATAGGATGAATTGGTCAGCCGTTTTCAAAGAGACATTGGGCCACAATGATCCTCATGACTATTCTGAGCTGTATGGTTCAATGGAGAATTCTTTGTTATTGGATTATGCTATAGGACTGTCTATACCCTTCTTAGTGGGCTGAAAGGGCCTTAAAATCTTATGCTGAAAAGTGGCAATTGTACCTGTAATTGCCACTCTGGTCTGTCTTAAGCCCAGAGTAGGTCAGAAACCACAGACCAGATTCCTTGCCCTCACTGTGTAGAAGGTGTTTTACACTAAATTGGAACAAGCTGGGACAATGTCTGATATTGTATTACACCATGGAATAAAAATAATTAAAGAACCAAGGACGGAAGAGTGATAAAGGAACAGGTGAAAGATTTGACAGACAAGAAGAGCTGGTAAGAGAAAGGGATGTGAAGGGTAATAGTTGGCAAAAGTACTTTGAAGAAGATAGCGAGTGAGCGAAATTGATAAGGTGGATGTGCAGCTGAAACAAATGTATGAGTTCCTTGTGATTAATTTTACCTATTGTTAATGATACTTGACATAAGACCTGTTACAAGACTTGCAATCCACCAGTACCACCATATATGTTTTATGAGAAAGGAATTTCCATCTTCCGAGTGTGACCACAGAGTCAAAGAGCAAGGACTAAGGAGGAAAGGGATGGTTGATAGTAAGCGTAGTTGAAGCTTAGTGTGCACTTGGGTTAAAAATATGATACTCACATGACTTGCTCATAACAAGCATTCCTTCAATATAGTAAGACACTATGTGAAGAAAGCATGCATAATGAGTGGATGATCAGCTGCCACCAGTTCTCTTGTCGACATTGAAAATGACCCCTGTTTATTTAAAGTAGAACTCTACACAGCAGATGAGAGTACTGTAGCTCTGTTTCACTGAGCGTATTTAAATATTGCCCCATAGGTAAAACATCATCCATTAGTAACAACTGTTTTATTGTCATTTAGGTTGATGAGGATTAAATCATCAGATCCAGGAACAATTTTGTGAATACGTTTTAAATGACTGTCTTTAAAGGAAAATAATTTAGAAAATATTCAGTTATAAATACTCCCCGCTGACCCTTCCTATTTCCCTGTCACATGCAGCTAGCATAGACAAGCTTACCATCAATCATTTCTAGCTAAGAGAAGGAAGAAAAGTGTTTTCAGCAGCTGAGCTTCATTCAGTATCACACATAATAAGGTTACTGAGGCTGCATTCTTCATATTCCATTTAGCTTTGATTAAATGGATTGCTTTTACTTCTTTACAGTACAATTATACACATATGCAGATTCATATTTATATATCTAAATATTTTTATATTGCATTTTTAGAGTAATTGAAAGAGGCAGCAGAGAAGTGTCCTTAAAACCCTATTTATTCTGCTACATTATTTTATTATTAAATGCAATCTTTTAAAGCTTCAAACCATGGATGAAATGCAATGCCTATCATAATTGAAAGTACTGTATTTCATTTCATGACCTAACATTTTTATGGAACAGAATTACAGAATGTTTACAGTGGTGAAAGAGGCCAAAGAAACCACGCAGTCTCCCTTTGTAAGCAACTCATCTATACCCATTCTCCTGTTTTTCCCTGAGGTTTTACAGTATTTTACTTTTTAGATAATTATCCAATTCTCTTTTGAAGGGTTCAATTGAATCTGCCTCAATCACATTCTCAGACAGTGCATTTTAGATGTTAACTGCTCACTGAATTAATAACGTTTCTTATGCTATCATTTCTTTTGTCAATCATCTCAACTTGAAGGCATATATGACTAGGAGCTGCCAGTGTTGGATTAGGGTGTACAAAGTTAAAAATCACACAACACCAGGTTGCAGTCCAACAGGTTTAATTGGAAGCAATAGCTTTCAGAGCGCTGCTCCTTCATCAGGTGGTTGTGGAAGACACAAGTGTAAGACACAGAATTTATAGCAAAAGTTTACAGTATGATGTTACTGAAATTATACATTGAAAAATACCTTGATTGTTTGTTGAGTCTTTCATCTGTTCAAATACCATGATAATTTCACTTCTTTCATGTGTAAATCACAAAACTTTTTTTTAAAGTTGCATTCTCAGGTTAACTATAACAATTGGTGTTAGCTAGACAATAACCTAGTGTTGTGTGATTTTTAACTGAAGGCATTTAGTTCTTGATCTTGCCACAAGAAGAAAAAGTTAGTATCTATCTACTTTGTCCAGACCACTCATGATATATAATACCTCTACCAAGTTTCCTCATAATATTTTCTTTTCCAAAGTAAACAGGCCCTAACTCTTCCAATCCATCTTCATAACAGAGTTTCTTCATCACTGGAACTTTTCTTATGAATGTTTTTTGTACTCTGTCATGCCTTCACATTATTTCTAAAGTGAAGTGTTCAAAATTGGGGACAATTCTTCAGTTAAAGCCAAACCAGCATTTTTAAACTGTTTGCCAGAATGTACTTTTGTACTCTATACAACCTACATATAAAGTCCAGGATCATGTATGCTTTATTAACTCCTTTCTCAACACGTCTAACCAGCTCTGATAATTTGTGTTTCCCCAAATTTTTCTGTTTCTGAAAGCCTTTAGGATTGTATCTGCTATTATTATGTTGTTTCTCCTCTTTTTCTTCAACAAAATTAATAAGCTCACAATGCCCTACATTAAATTTCATCTGCAACTTGTCTGCCCATTTCACCATTCTTGCTATTTATTCTTTTGAAGTTCATCATAACTCCTGACAGTTTATAGTCCTTCCAAGTTTTTTTTAATGAGTAAGTTGATAATTGTCCTATTGTGTGATAAAATATCAATTCTGCTATTTTGACCAAGTTTTGCAAGTAACCGAATAATGCTAACTTAAAATTAAACAAATTAATCGTAAATCAGTAACAATATGAGAAACATTTCTTTTCATGTCCTAATTAATTATGGTCAGGTTTTGCTAGTTCACGTTAACAATCATGAACTCCCTAAGGAATTTCCTGTGGATACATTTTCTGTGTTAAGTCATGTGTTTGTGCGTGTGATTAAATACTGGTAAATCTCTACACTGATTTTAAAATTGAGTGCATTCTGCCTGGAGGGAGTCCAGAATAGCAGGAAGATTTGCTTCAATTCTTAGGGTTAAATTCATTGTGAATCTGAGTTGACAGTTAAACAATAAAGTCATACTGTGTTTTTAACCAAGCCCTGCAGTCTTAAATTCTTCTTTCTCTTTTGAATCTAGCAGTTAATAACAGCGAAGTTACAACAATCCTTTAAGATATACCACAAATATTATCCAACTTGTCAGTTAAATGGCACTCTGCACATAGTCCAAGAAATATAATTAATTTCTTTTATTCTGCCAATGACAGCTGGAGGATAATGTAACTAATGTATTGAATAGAGATAGAGACATGGTAGGAGATGTAGTGTAAAGGCTTATGTTAATATGTAATTAAGACAATCTACATCATCAGCAGTGTAAGATCACATGGCTAATAGACTACTGGGAGATGGCTCCTGTAAATTTTTGTCCAGTTCATAAATAGAAGTTATCATATTCAATAAAAGAGAACGTTTACTGACAGGTAGGTCTCTTGCAATCTGTATTGATGTCAATTTTTGACACAATTACACTACAATCCCAAATAGCAATAATGGAACAGCAGTGATTACACTTCAGAAAGTACTTAATTGACTACAACACAGTTTGGTAGGTTGTGAAAGGCACAATTTAAATGTAAGTCTTTCATTTCAGTTTTTTCAGTCATTTCAGCTATTTCAAGATGGCTCCAGCATGATAGATAATGTTCGTGCTCTTCGGAGTCGAGAGTGTGTTGCTGGAAAAGCACAGCAGGTCAGGCAGCATCTTCATTAGGAATTATCTCCGGCTCCTCAGATGCTGCCTGACCTGCTGTGCTTTTCCAGCAACACACTCTCAACTCTGATATCCAGCATCTGCAGATCTCAGTTTCTCCTTCGTGCTCTTCGGAGCCCATCCACTCCAGGCCAGGCAGCATTTTCTCTATGTATGGTTCGTCTTTTTTATTTCCTTCTTTCTTCTTTATCTTCGAGGCTGGAGCAGTGTTGGCAGGGTGGTGGCTGCAGCATTGGTAGTGTGGACTGGGATTCCTGATATTGCTGCCCAGATCCTGGACCCTCAGCAGTGGTAGGCCTGGATTTTAGATTTCTGGCAGTAGTAGGCACAGAGCACCGTCTCTTAGTGACGGTGGTGCCTGGAGCAGGGATTCCTGGCAGCAGTAGGCCTGGAGCCTGGACTGTTAGCAGTGTCAGTGAGTTGGTGACAGCAGCAGAATCTGAGTCTCCTGAGGTGTTGGTATTGTCATTGCTGTTCCCAGAGTTTCACTCCTTGAGGATCAGAACACTTTCCAGAAGCCCTGTTCGATACTGGAATTTGAACAGAAGATTAAAACTCTTATTTAAATCATTTCTTTTTATCCTTGTTGAACTCAAAATGGTGCTGGATTATGGCAAAAAACACTTTTCACGGTATCTTCAAGATATATGTGACAATCAATGAATAAATCATTCATCATTCAGTTTATCAATAGCATCTCTAAAGCATTATTGAAATCCTGGTAATGGTTCAAACTATTAAATAAGCAAAATTAGAAAACCTATTTGGAAAAGGAACAGATCAAGTTAAAAACTGCTCTTTAATCTTTGCTTCATTAATATCTGCTTCATTGCTACTACATACCAGGATCAAATCTTGTTTCTAGAAGTATTAGTTATTCGAGCCATCCACACTCACTCTTGAAAAATGCCTTGTTTCTGTTCTGCAACCATTTCCACTCCATGCCATTTATTCCATGACACCTCTCTCATCTCTGTTGATCATGACATCTGTCTTGATCTGGACTGAACAGTGCATCCCAGCTGACCCAATCTCTGCTAAGTATGACATCAATGTTCCTCACACGTGGACATTCTCTGCAGTCAGGCACACTTCGATTTTCTTTGATCGCCACTGGTCACTTTACTACTGTTGGCTCGCACACCATGCACTTTGGAATGGAAACAAAATGACGGTTGCAGCTGTACCACATGCGACTGGAACATCTGGGCACGACAAGAAAAGTATCTTTCTAAATAATGTATCTTTGCTCCCTACAATCAGTTATTCTACACTCCTGATTTCCAGTACTTGTTGGTAAAGTGGGCAGAAATACATCATTAAACCATTATGTGAATAATCCAACATACACGGTCACCTCCCATTAGAAAATCACAGCAGTAGCACAGGGGTGGCAGTTCAGCAGTAACAAGACAAAAGAATTCAGTCTTGAATTCTGTCCAGTGAACCCCACTGCTAAGTTTGAATGTATAGTTATTGATTTTTAAAAGTTATTATTTCATAGAAAGCAATTATTGCTGGCTATTCCAATGTTTGTTGCCCATTTCTTATTGGCCTGGAGAAAGTAGTGCTAGTAGTGAACCACTTTCTTGATCGTTGTAGTTTATGTGGTGTAGGTTTACCAAAAACTGTAGGAAACAAGCTCCAGTATTTTTACCTAGCAACTGCGGAGGAATAGTGATATAGTTTCAAGTCAGGATGGCATATAGCTTAGAGAGAAACTTATACACAATGATGTTCCTTTGTTTCTCCTACCCATGTCTTTCTCAATAGTAGTGATTGAGGGATTGGAGGCACTGTTGAAGGAGGTTTGATGAGTTGCATTGGATCGTTTAAATGCACTGCTGAAACTGTGGAGATGTGAATCCTTAAGGTAGTAGATAAGGCATGCTCTGTCTTGGAAGATGTTTATTTTCTTGAGTGTTGTTGAAGTTGCACTAATCCAGTCATTGTCCCATCACCCTTATGGAGACAAGCTGATTAATCTTTGTAATTTCATGGCCAGGATTGGGAGGGCTACAAACCTCTGGAATGCATGGGAGTTGGCAAGGAAGGCAAAGGCAAGGCAAATGTGAAGAAAGCCTTCTTCCTGTCAAAATGCTGAGAGCATTGACTGGCCATACCAAACATCCTAAGTTGGCAGAGACAAATACAACACTTAGGGAGAGGTAATAGGTTAGTGGTATTATCGCTAGCTTGACAATCCAGAGACCCAGGTAATGTTACCTGCCATGGCAGATGGTGGAATTTGAATTTAATGATACCTGGAATTAAGACAATCATATTGATTGATTGTTAGAAAAACCCATCTAACTAATGCCCTTTAGGGAAGGAAACTACCACCCTTACCTGGTCTGCCCAACATGTGACTCCAAACCCACTGCAATGAGGTTGAGTCTTAGCTGCTCTCTGAACGATTAGGGATGGTGCCTAATCAGTTACATCCTCATCCTGTGAATGAATTTAAAAAAAGTACAGTAACACTATCACGCTGGACATTGGCATCTACTTGTCCAAATAACAGACCATGAGAATGTGGCATCAGGGCGGATCTAATGATTGCTGGAGCGACCATCAATATGTCCATTAGCTTGGCCCAAAAACAGCAGTAGCAGCAGAAATATCAAAGGATTTATAAAGTCAGACTGACTCAGTCAGCATCTCACTGCCAACCTGGCGACGCTGAATGAATATGAAGCACAGAATGTCCGCAGTGCCTGGTCTGCTCTTAAATCTACCGTGAATAGCACTTGCAAAGACAAACTGGGTTTCTCTTACCTGGAAAGAGTAAGACTGGTTTGACAGGAATGAGGAAACGATCCAGAATGTACTAAACTGTGAGTGCAAGGCAAAGCTGAACTGGAAGTACTATCAAAAAGGAAAGAAAGCAGATCTATAGAGAAATGAAGGTCCAAGCCCAATGAAAAACCCACAACATAAAGAACAGATGGAGTGCAGGAAATCCAAGGAACTCACCGACAGCCATGATTTGCATCAATCATTCAACACAGCCACAACTATCTACAGTTCAAGAACCCAAGAAGTCTTCTAAACTGAGACTCAGTCCGTGATGAGGATCCCTGTTCAATTTCAGCTCCAATAACATTTTGATTCAACAATGTCATACAGCAATGTGAAATATACCTTTACATTTACTGCAAGCTGCTGTGCAAAAAACGTATTTTGAATTCAGTACAGAAACACTTGAATTCAGTACAGAAAGCCAGATTGTTACAGTGCAGGCAAATGAGCAATTATATTAAATATGTGAAATTGTGACAGTTAATCTCATTCTTTAGAATCTACTCAAGTATTAAAGTAAGATATGTAGAAAATTATTGATGAGGACAAAAATGCCATTTTGTAGATTTATCATTTACTTTTTGTAGGGAAGACAAGAAAAGGGATACTTTTTTTTGAAAAAGGATGATATGTAATAGTGCATACTTGCTCTAGTTAGCTGTGGATGCTGACAACATAAGATTACTGATAAATGATGTAAAAGGCCTGAGTATACTGCAGTTACTGATTACTGTATTCGTAATTGATTATGGATTGTGCTGTGATTGTAGTTGGACACAGAATGAAAAACAGCACAAGACTCTTAATACTCCTCTTAGGAATGCTATACTTATCCCATTAAATCCTAGGTACTTTGCCTTGGGGATACCTTATAGACAGTCTATTATTACAATGCCCATAGTCAGACTTCTCAAGAGAGCTGGAATATACTTGGTTGACAGCTGATGATTTTTGCTGTGGCAGTACCTAACTGATCTGCAAGGCCGAAAAGGTCCAATTCCTTCTTGATAACTTTATAGCAGTATTTGCATGGAACAGAAAACATTTATTTTCCAATGCCTTCTCCTGCTCATTGGACAAGAACGCTTACAAAGACATGTTAATATCGGACATTCTTAGAATGTTATTCAACCTTAGCTGGATTATATGACCTCTTAAAGCAGACTGCAAAGCCAGAATGATTTGTAATGCAAAACGAAATCAATGGCCCAGATACACTGAGGATTAGAGCTCAATATATGAAAACATCTAAAGACTCTGAGCAGTAAAAGCAGACTGTGATTACTGAAACAATCAATTACACGATGCACTCTCTCCTTGTATCACATACTTTACTTTAATTAAGCAATAATGAACAAGAAGGTATAAATTAATTGCTAATTAATGCAAGTAATTTTACTGCATGCCAGAATTAGTTTGGGCACAAGGTGAGGCCAGGTGGTCAAACAAATCCCAAAGTGTATTCACCAGCATGCTTTATTTGTTATTGCTAATTATGGTGTGACAAACTACAGCAATCATGTCAATAATGCAACATTATTCTTTGATTGAAGTAAAATGACAACTAATCTAATTGGTACAGATCCAAAAATGAATATCCTCTGTTTATCCTTTGTTTAAAAATCTGCAGTTTTCAATCCAAATTATACAGCATGAGGCAATCCACAATTTGATGGCAAAGTGTTGTGACTGTGACTTTTGCAGCAGCATTATGTTTAAAGCATATATTACAGAAATAAAGTAAAATTAATGTAATGGTGATGTTACTTCATGAGGAACAACTGTAGCCTCTAATTTGCATATTTCTGCTTGATGATCCTTTCGTGGATGTTATGCTGTTTTGTTTTCAATGTCATGATTTCCATGGTGTTACACTATTGCAGAATTGCCAGTTATCTCTAGCCCAATTTTTTCGCCAGGATACTTGTTTTGACATATTTTGGTTCATGAATTTCTAATCACAGTGAGCAAATTGATGTATAGCAAGTGTGCTAGCATATTGAGAAGTACAGCAGTGTAGTAAATGATCAAAAATGGAATTTAACTCAAAATCCACAACTTGGTAAAGATGCAATACTATCATTTAAATTGATAATTTGACAAGCTAATAGTTACTGCACTGTAAAGAACATTTGCTGAACCTGTGTTAAAGATCATCCATGGAAAATTCATTCCCAACTATAAAATAATGATTTGGATTTGAACTCATATTAGCAGATCACCTGTCTGCAATGACTACCTGAAGACAGTCCCAGAGGTAGTCATTATAGACAGATTTCACTGCATAACTGTTCAGAATTATGAGGTCAGGTGCATTTTAGTTAATGCAAATCTTTTTTTATTATTTCATATTTGAACTTACTGTCAACTTTACACAGTAATGCTTTAGTATTTTTAGTGATTTAAAAATGTTTAACTTTGAGCAACATCCCACATCCTAATCTGTACTATTGACATCTTTCAAGATGGATTATAATTGTGATGAACATTCCTGATGTTCTCAAAGTGTTCCTGTGTGTTTATTAAAGATTTATTTGTACTTTTTAATGCTATCGCCAAGTTCAGATTAAGTGAAGAAATGAATTATCAGAATTTAACTTACATTTCTGAAAGATTTTCATATTGTCTTTATTTAAGCGCCAGAAGAATGTATGCAGTGGTCAAATTAGTCACTAATGTTTAACTTATAGAAATAACTCATAATGGATAGGGAAGTACTTGTCATAGTGTATTTTTATTCAAAGAGTGGTATTCCCAATAGTCAGAGGCCAGGCATACTTTTTGAGTGGTGTTATTGTAGTTAACTACAGAGAAGCCAAAGAAAAAGAATGGTAGACATGAATCACAGGGAGATAGAGATTGAAAATACTACCCTGATCTATATGAGGTTTCATGAAGTCTACAACATCACCAGAAGGCACATTCAGATCACACTGCTATTGTCAACAGAACCTGAACTCAGCTCCCAGCAAAAGTATTGTGCAAAGATATTTGACATAGAAAAGGGGTTGCCTCGCCTTGTGGAGCTTAAAGCAATTGCTTGGGAGATTTAGCAGACTGGAAGTGTATCAGGAAGCTTGTGAGTCAAGGATATGTTATTGTTAATGAGTTGTATGTTCAATAAGTCAGAAAGGCTCAAATGTAGCAGTCAATACTCAGTTCTGGGATTCCCATCCCCACTCTTAGTGTTCCCAATTTTCAACAGCATGGAATATTCCCAATTCCATTGAGGAGTTAAGTCATAAGCTTCATAATGTATATTTCTGGATGAGAAAACATATTTAAAGCTTAGTTCAAGAGATCTTGCCTTGCTACCAATATCCTTCTATTCACCCTGTGACCCTATACTCAACATACTAATGTATGCCTTTCCAAACATCCTCATAGTCTTACATATCCTCCATGCCAACCTATGACACTTTAATACTAAGTTAGCCAGTACACATTCGGACCCGTAGCAATGAGCCATATATAACAATGGCATATTTGAGAAAACTGAAAAACCAGTCATTTATTCATAACTTTCTTTAATAATGCTTTCATGACACCTTTTAAGTATGTCAAAACAATAGAGTATGAAAACATGAAAAGGAGAAACTGCAAGCACTTGATATTTTTTTAGCTTGTGTAAATAAACAGTGAGCAGTTCAGAAATAGATCTAAGAGAAAAAGTTATGAATCAAGCAATATCACTTGGGTACAGGTGTTTCTGCAGACTATTGGATATGTGGGCATTAAGGAAAGAATGCATAATGCGGCTTGGCTGAGAGCTGGGGGCTATGTGGAGGTACATGGATTCGCACGGAAAGGGCATGGGAAATGTGTGGAAGACAGTTTGTGTCCAATCCTGAAACAAATAGTCTATTCTTGCTGACACTTTCCATCAGGGAAACCAAACATACCTGGGCACGACGAGCCAGGAAATTCAAAGATTCCTGCCACTAGCCCCTAAGGTGAAAATACAATCCTTAACTGTTTTAATATTATGAATTAATCAACTACATAACTCTGGAGAGCACTGGTGTGCTGAGCTTGCCAATTTAAAAATTAATCCAATGCTTTTTTTTATTTTATGAAAATATATTGGTTGATAAAAAACAGAATCATATGCAGCAACATCTGTTTATCTGGGAAGCTGTAAACATTCTCCACTTATGGCATTTATGATATACAAACTGACTTACATGATAGTAGGCTGCAAACTATTTACAACGAACAAAACCACTGG
The DNA here is from genome assembly GCF_020745735.1 of Hemiscyllium ocellatum. Lineage (NCBI taxonomy): Eukaryota > Metazoa > Chordata > Chondrichthyes > Orectolobiformes > Hemiscylliidae > Hemiscyllium > Hemiscyllium ocellatum. The sequence goes on from NC_083419.1 coordinate 32,671,332, forward strand.
TAATTAGGATAGGAGACAAAGGCTGTAATGCAATGTACAATATGGAATCAGGAATAAATATAACCCATTGCACAGAAAGTGATCTTGGCTAGCATTGGAAATAAGATAATGGAGAGCTACTGTTACAGGGTCATGTCCATGTGCTATTAATGCTAAAGAGAACTATTGTATAGGGCCAGGATAGGATCTGAAGAGAGGGAAATATTGTGATCCAGTGAAGTAGAAATGTCGGTTGAAAATGCTCTGCTTGATACCTGTAAAGGAAGCCATATACTTATGAAGATTATAATCCTGAGGCATGACTTTCAATACCAAACTGAGTTACCTTGATACTATTTTACATTTATTAATACATTCAAACATTTTAGCTAATGATAAAAATACATCCTTTCCTAAAGTTAAATAGATGTTCAACATTAGAGAACTTACTTTCTAGCATCTAGTCCTGCCACTTAGTTTGGCATTTAAAAATAAGATACTTCCTTGTTTTGTATAATTTGTGAAGGCTGTGATATATTGTTAAAGTATAATCCATTATTTAAGGATCAGTACAAGAAAACTAGATGACACGTCCCTCTTGCTAGATAGTTCATTCCCATTCATCTGAATGGTGAATAGCACAAATATCATCATCTATTGCAGCAGTAAATATTGAAGCTTCTGTCCTCACAGGAAATGTAAGACCTTTAAAACTGATAAAGTGATAAAGTTAGAGTATTTCCTCCTGAGGAAAGGGCAGCACTTTGCTTACACTCAATTGCCACATAAAGATAATAATATACAAATTGACATTACAAAATAAAGAATTTTTTAAAAAATCAGTTTCATTATTAATCTTAAAAGCTTTATAAAATGCAAATGATTTTGTGTATTCATCGTTATTCAACACAACATCACTCATATACAGTAAGCCATTTCCATTTTCTGTAAGATATAGGCTCATGCTTTTAAACAAAACTTCTAATGAGCATAAATGAGAAATATGCATTGAAAAGAATCAGAAGAGCTCCCTGAAGATGTGTCTCGGGCACCATAGTAACCAGACCTTAATCTATTCAGCATCTATGAATCACCTAAATGAAGGAAAGGCAAATTCAAAATTCTTCTATATATCAAGATTGGCTTTCCAGCCTTCTATGGATATGTAAGTTTACAAACATAATGCTCATACAAGTGACTTGAGCATAATAAGCCAAGTAAAGTGAACAAAATCTTTTTGAAAATAACAAAAAAAAGTTAAAACTGCAACAAAATAATTTGGAATTTAAATGTCACACAAGGTGAAGTTAATACCTGAAATGCATGACTCACATTGAAATCACTTTGTTCAGTTAATGCTGGAGTTTATGATATTAAGATATACTTCCTATTATTGTACAAGACAAGAAATATTGTTTTGGGCATTTGCTAGCAATATGCAAAAAAGGAAGAGCATTATGGATAGAAGCAGTGTTTTGAACACATTTACAGATGCATAGCTACTTAACTTGCCTGAAGAAATTCCATTGATTATTCAGTTTGAACTTTTGTAGTATCATAGAATTTTACAGCATAGAAGGAACCCATTCAGTCCAGTCTACTTGTTCCAGCTACCCAGCTTATCACATTTCTATACGCTTGCATGGTATTTCACATTTACCCTTTTCAAAGAATCATTTTTTTTTAAAAGAGAAAATCTCACTTTGCCCAGTAACCTAGAATCATAGTATCTGTGGAACTGTTACATGGTTGATCATTCACAGGCACAAATAATAACATTTCACAATATTTTTATGGACCATTATATCTCACTAGTTACTTTTAAGTGCCACTGCAAATCGTAAATGTAAATTCACAAAATAACCTGGCTCAATAATAAATGAAGTAATCTTATGTTGCTATGGAAACCGTAATTTCATGCTTTTTTTTAAACACGACACGAGTTTAAATGAGAAAACTATCAAAGCAGTTCTTTACCCGGTTAGTTTTAATACTGACATTCGTCATTTTCATTATAGCAATGACCGCAACTAATGATTTTTTCCTTTGTTGTGTTGCACGAAGTTTACAACGCCTTTCTTACAGCTCCTATACACTCAATGCAAAGCTAATGGAAGTTATGCTGTTCCAACGCAGTGTAACTTGAAATACAAAAGACCACTCACGCTATAAGATTTTAGTGATTCTGCTTAGTTAACAGCCTAAATGAGAAAACTAAAATGTCATTCTGACGCTGCAATGACTAGAATGAAAACGTACAAACAATAAATAATTTAAAGTGTTGCAACACAAACACAGTAATCCCTTATGGCCAATACCACTTTTGTAATGAATGTCAATTTTGACACTTTTACTTCCCAATTGAGAATCCCAGATACAGTTCAATGGATTGTCAGTAAACGGTGCAGTTTTCTGGTGCTCTGAAGCCAGCAGCAGTATGATGCCTTCACCACTAGGCGCCTCTCTTGTTACATGTATTTTGTTTGCTTGAATTTTTATGCTTACTATAATAATAAGAAACATGAAACGCTGCTCGAGCTTCCGTTTGCAATTGTTCTGTATTAACGTAAGCTGCATATTCTTTGATATTTACACAAAGCTTTCATGTTTTATACTCAGTTCTGACTACTACAACAAAGAGTATTTAAGCTCAATTTAAAAATGACTAATATTACGTTCTCCATATCTCATCGCAATTTTTTTCCTCCCCTACTTCGATTTATCCTTAGTTTGAGAGATCAAAATGGCTGGATTATAGACTCCTCACCAGAACTAGTAGCTAGACTCTACATCGTCTAAGGTACTGCACAATTATCACTCACAATGTTTTCACTCTCATCTCAGTCTCAGGGTTAACGATTTAAATATTCTACCTAAACTTTGACTGCTTTTAAAAGGATGCTGGAGCCCCCAGTGCAGTACTGAAGAGGCTCTGCACAATTGGAGGTCCTGCCTTTGGCATGGTGTATTATGCTGGGGGTCCATCTGCTTCTCTGGATATCTATAAAATATTCTTGTTGCAATGATTTTTCTGAAGTAACAGATGGCTAATATTTATCCCTCAAAAATCAGATTATTAGGTCTTTATATCACATTCCAGTCTGTGGGACCTTGCTGCGTACAAATTGGCTCCTACAATACAACAGTGGATATACTTCAAAAATATTTAATTGGTTGCTAAGTGTATTGGGATATCATGCAGAAAGTATTGCATAAATACATATATTGTTATGCTTCGTGAGGGTCAAAGAATCAAGATTTAGATTGGTTTGGATTTTAGATTCTGATTTGATTGGTAAGGTGTTCTGATTTTTTTAAAACTGTCTCATTACCATCTCCTTCTGTCGTTTACCTTCATCCCTTTTCAATTTTGACCTCACCCCATCACAGATCTTATGGTTATTTCTACCTTGGTGTACCCCCCACCCATGCCCTTTTCCTAGCCTTTCTACTTGTGGAATACCTTTTGTCTACTTATGCTGAGAATTCATCAATAGGAGCCATTGTGCAGAATCATGTGATAATATCTTGTATTCAAACGTCAGGACCATTTCCCAGTCCCAACACCACACATGTCTGCTGAGCACTCTCTGACAACAGCTCCCTCCATAACTGAGGTCCTGTTATGGTTGGGTACCTGGCAGGCCCAATCAGATGGCCAGCAGGCCCCTAGGAGGAAGCTGGTATTGAAACTAGCAGGAGAAACATGCATATCTCAAGTATGCAGAGGCGTTCTCGGGTGTGAGATGAATATATTGAATGTGAAGAAGCTCGAAGCTGGGAGGATCTTTCAGAATGGAGGGCATGCCCCTCTGGAGGCTGTAGTTCAGCCAAGAGTGCAGCCACTCATCACAGAAACCCATCATTCGGATGTAAGGCCTTTGATGTGATGGTCCCCACAGCCTGTTGCTTGGAGCCCGTCTCCAAAGAGCTGTTGGGCTTCGAGCCGATCTTGGTGAGCTGTCAAACCAGCAAGGTTCCAGTGGAGTTCTCATCATCACCCATTGGTTGTCTCATTGTTTTTACCCAGCCCTGCCAGGCAGTAAGTCCTTGTCATTCACTTACCACCAGCAAGGTTGCTGGGAGGTGGGAATGTGGGACAGTGACCTGATAATCTCTGATTTTGCTCCCTAATCCTGCTTCAAACTTTAACATACAATATCTTTCAAAATGAATGATGTGTTTGATTCTGAATTCTGATCATGTCTAATTTCTGGAAAGGTTTTCACATCGGTCAGTGAACTCACATCAAGGAGCTCACACTAGCATGTTCTACAACACCCCTAATGGAATTTCTCAACTTGAAAGGATTTTGAAAAGCATCAAACACTTGTAAAAATGATCACAACCAAAAAATAATCAACAAGCAATTCACTGGAAGTACTGAATCCCTTTAATGATATTGGTTAGAGGTTCCTTCCTGTTCTTCAGCATGTATTTGGGTTTGTGAGGTTAACAAAGTACAGTAACTGTGGCAGTGAGCTTCAAAATGTGAGCACAGGCATAAAAACAGCATTGCATTCTAATTGGCATCATTATATGTCCATTTTGCATTGTTCTGATGGACAGTAGTTATGTAAGTGCAAGTGCCCTTACCAAGATGGAGTCTGATGTGATTTGCAGCAGAATTGTACGTATATATGCAAGTTTAGCCTCAATAGCACCCAAGAAGCAGCTAACAATCCAATTCTGTGCCAAATGGCTCCTCAAAGCCACCATGTTACTACTTGACTTGGTCAACTTGTGATTACTAATTCAAATAAAGCTACTTTCACCTCCTAAGTCAAATCTGTCAAATAAACTGCTACTATCTTATAAAAATTACAATCATGCCAATGTAAACAATGTAAAATTATACTCTTTCTGATTAATGAAAACAAATCTACTTCATATTTTCATGAATAACATTTTCATTTTTGCGATTTCCTTCATCACAGAACTACCGAGGCATTTTAGCTTTTCTGACATGCAAAGGCACAGCTTCAAGCAAATATGATAGCATGAGCAACAGGAAAATATTTTTGTAATCACTGTCCTTAAAAATGTAATTCTAAAAATAATACTTGACTGTAATGAATTAATTGCAAAAATCATAGTCTTATTATATGCATTCGGTTCCCTGTTCTGGTATCTTCTGACATGCTTTCCACCAGCCTTCTTTGCCCACGTTGAAATCTGATCAAAAAAGCTTTCCTTGGTTGCCTTAATCCAATTCATCCGTGACCATTTCAGACTCTACAAATGGCTGCAACTGACCATTCCATGACTACCATGAACTTTTAATTGCTTTCTCTGACTCTCAATTAACAAATGGGACAAAGTAAGAGCTTCTTCAGTTTCAATCTTATAAATAGACAAGTTTGCAAAAGTAAAGCAAACAGAAGAAATGCACATCTTACTGACTTCCAGTTGAAAAGAAATGACTTGAAACTTGCTTCAGGAAAAAGCATGATTACAGTTCGAGCAACAGATCTTACTCCATCTTGTAGTCAGACGGATTTGGGAAGGAAGACTGAAATCAGGAACTGCTGTACCAAATAAAAAAGAAAAAGACTGATTTTAGTTGACCACCAAATGGGGTGTTAGTGGGGACAGATTTCTTTTTTTTTGAAGAAATGAACTTTATGGATACGTAAGTATCAAGGAAGTATCAGAGATACAATATGACTGGAAGTCCATTCACTTATTCTCAAAAAACTGAGTGAAGGGACTTACTTTTAACAGGATATGGGAATATTCACTGTGGGGTAGGGCAAAGAGATCTCATTAAAACCAGTAGGTGTTTGCAACTTTAACTGTAAGACTACATCTCTGCTGAGAGCTGCTGGTGTAATGTCTAAATGTGGCATGGCCTTTTCGTTTCATTAAGAAATTTGTGGGGAGTAACTTTTATGTAATTGTGTGTGTGTGTGTTTGTTGTCTACTAAGTAATGTTTCATTGATCTTACAGTAAAAGTTTAAAATGTGAAATCTTTTCTTGCAATACTCTCAAATACTGGGAAATTCATACACAGAGTCATAGTCATACAGCATGGAAACAGACCCTTCGGTCCAACTAATCCATGCCAAACATAAACTAGTCCCACCTTCCTGCTCCTGGCCCATATCTCCCCAAACCTTTCCTAGTCATGTATCTATCCAAATGTCTTTTAAACATTGAAATTGTACCCACATTCACCACTTCCTCAGGAAGTTCATTCCACATGCCAACCACCTTCTGTGTTTCTCCTGTCTCTCTTTGACCATCTACAACTTACCTACCTCTCCCACAAACCCTAGCTTTGTATCATTTGGTTTGAACTCCTAACCAACCAGTGTACTTACCTGCTGATCTTCTGCCTGGTGCCAAAAATCCAACTTTTGTTACATTGGTCATTCACTCAGTTTTAGGCAGAATGCATGTGTTCATTAGTCATGGGAGTTATATTTCCCAGGCCTTATGCTGCAGACAACCAAGCAGTATCCCATTTACCTTGGTGTCACACTGACTGTACAGTTCCTTAGTATCTCACTGTCCCCCTACTCTCAACACCTCATCCCTTTAAATATCCGGAAACTCTTAAATGAAAATGTTGAAAATATGGATGAGCAGAGGAATCCTACCATCTCCCAAGGGCTTACTTACAATGAGCATGTGAATTTCACATGTGCATTTACTTTTTTATTGCTAGTTTTCTGGAAGGCAGATATGTTACTAACCTATTGGAAAATTAAATGCAATTCTTTGGTGGCATTAACAATCAGGATTAGCTTTGTTCCCTAAGCTTAGCAATTATCAAGCTTCCTATTCAATTGTTTTGCACTTCATATTTTTACAATTACACAGTTAGGTTATCATATCTCAATGCAGTGACTTTCTCTTAGAAGAAGAGCAACATCCAATTAGAATAAAGAGCACTATCACTCAACATGACATGACACTCAGAAAATGCTAGGAGCAGCAGAAGCAGCAGAATGGAGCTGTTCCACTGTGGAGTAAGAAGCAAAGAAACTGTGAATAATCACTAGATACCAAACGGGATTTAAATCTACAGATTGCATCAGGGAAAAAGAAAATCCACTGAGCAGTTTACTAAGCTTATTTTGCTGTGGCTTTCAGCTCTTAATTAATAATTACATCAAATAGAATTTCCTTTCATGAAAGGTTTGAAAATTTCCTTTTTAATTCATGCAAAGTCCGAAAAGTAAATTCAGTCATAACAATGCAACACTGCTGTGATCTTATAGGTAATTTTCCAAAAGAAAGCTACATTTGATTTTGTCACACCACATTGTATTTTGAATTGTATTATTCTTCAAACAAAGAATCTATCAAGATCTTAACCACAGGAAACTTAAGCAGGTTAAGAAAGTGTTTTGCTGTTTTGAATGAAAAATTACTGGTGTTAGTTTTTCTAGTTTTAGTTTTTGCAGATATAATGATGAAGAAAGTATCATTTAATACTATCCATTTTAAGATAGAAGGCAGAGACTTAAAAAATTGTCCCTAGAAATATAAAGTTTGTAGTTTTTGGCAACCAAATCAAAATGGGAGTACTGATACATTAGTTATGATTTATACAGCCATCAAGCCTTTCCTCACTTTCCAGATTTCATCATCAGTTATGCACTTCGTTTTCTTCCTGCTTACGTCTTCTATCTGTTTATCATTTTTGAGGCCACAAGGTCAAACTTAGGTCCAGCAAATTGATTCTAAAGTCTATAAATGCATGGCAATCAGTTGCTAATTTCTTGTGAGGAAACCTCAACCACTGACAAAAACTGTAATATACCTTATCTACATTTGATTTAATGAGAAATAATCAGGAAAAAGTCAAAACTTGTTGATATTATCCAAGTTTTATTACTATGCCTGAAATATGGCTATGATAATCCTGATGTTCAAAAAGTACATAAAGTACAGAACTGAACATTAATTAACTTAGATGTTGGGTAAAGGGTTGAAGAATGCAAACAGTGTTTATTTAAGTACTACATATAGGCTTGAGAGAAAATGCAGCACAATTTTAGAATCTGAAAGAAAATTCATAGATTTAATAACTAAATACAGATTGAATCTAGTAACTAAATAGGGACATCAAGCGGTTTACATATGTTCATATCTTCATAACGCCATTGGTAAGATGCTGTGCCTCAGAGTTTTGGAAAAGATAAAGGCAAATGGAATTAATCACTTTGAATTTAACCTGGTAATAGAAAACAAAAAATGGTGATGATAAATGGACAAAGATTTGCCTCGAGCACAACGACTGGTGGAGTCCTGCAGGGATATGTTCCTTGTCTTCTGCTGTCTTCCATGTTTATAAGAGTGCTTCCAATAATATTAAGTGTCCTTATTCTGTATTTTGTTATACTCTGTGAAGGACGTTTATTCAGTGACAGACAACAAATGTTTGTAGACACAGCTATAGAAAAAGTGTTCTGTACAAATTGAGATTTGTTTCAACACTATTGAGAAGCATGGTTAAGTATTATCTCTGGTGATAGAACTAAGTGTTTTTTTCTCTCTCTCTTTCTTTGTTCCCTGCCCTCTTTCTATCTGGTTTGCAACTAATAAGCAGAAATGGAAAGAGAATGCAAGAAACCAGAATACTGGATAAGCAGATAGGGAAGGAACAAAGCGATAATAGAAACCAACTGGGAAAGAAATAAAGGAAAAACAGTGAGGGAGTAGAATATCAACATGACAGTCAAACCTATTTGAATCAAAATGTTCTCTACACTGACTAAACTCCTTCCATCCAAACAGACCTGACTTCAGCTTGTGACAGGTTAAATGCATGATATGTTTCCCATAACGAATTAAACAATTAGGAGAAAAAATATTCATGACTGTCCTTAAAAAATAGAATACAGTTTCCTATACAGATCCCAGATGAAATCGTAAGGTCAATTTTCTTACTGGTGCCAACATGGAACAGTATATTAGTGTGTGAGTTGTACAGGGGACTATATTACATGATCCTTCCCTCACTAAGTTTGAGTGCGCCTTGAGGAGTTAAAGCTTAATTTTAATGTACAAATCCAAAAAAAGGGATGTAAAGAAGTAGTTTCCTGAATCCCTCTTGGGATGCATTAAACGTTGAATTCTTCTATTTAAAAAAAGGGCAGTGAAGATTCAGTTCTGAAGAAATTGACTCTATAAGTTAAAATTGCAGGGCACTAGATAGGTGCACTTTCTTTTGCAATGTTATTTTGAATTTTGATTATTAAAGTTGTCCATTCTCCATTTTTGTAAATCTGCCTTGGATCAATGTAGGAAAGTCCAAGGGCAAGCATGTTCAGAAGTAATGCCTAACTCGGTGTTTAGAGATGGAGTCATGTTGGAACTTTACCTGCAGCGAGCCACAACTACTCAAAGTCTTCTCCTGTAATACCAATTCCTGTTCATTTGTGCTCTGTTATCTGTAATGGCTGTCTCTTTGGGGAAATCAGTTGTCTGAAAGCTAGCACCTATGACATGGATGTGTTGTTTTGTCAGTTTACCTATATCATTAGTAAGAGTTTCAACAGCATAGAGTCATTGAGTCATTGAGTTTTACAGCACAGACTCTTCTGTCCAACTCGTTTGTGAGGAGCAGATATCCTCAACCAATCAAGTTCCATTTGCCAGCATTTGATCCTTCTCCCTCTAAACCTGTTCTATTCATGTACCCATCCAGATGCCTTTTAAATGTCATAATTATACCAGCCTTCACCACCTCCTCTGTCAGGTCATCCTATACATGCACCACCCTCTGTGTGAAAAAGTTGACCCCAGGTCCCTTTTAAATCTCTCTCCTCTCACCTTAAACCTATGTCCTCCAGTTTTGAACTCTCCTACTCTGAACAAAATATCTTGGCTATTCACCCTATCCATGCCCCTCATGATTTTATAAAATTCAACCTCCAACCTTCCAGGGAGAAAATCCCCAGCCTATTCAGCCTTTCCCTATAGCTCCAATTCCAGCAATATCCTTGTAAATCTTTTCTGAATCCTTTCAAGTCTAACAACATTGTTTCTTTAGCAGGGAGACCAGAATTGAACACAGTACTCTTAAAGTGGTCTCAGCTATGTACTCTATAGCTACAAAATGATGTCCAGCTCTGTATGATCAATTCTGTTTGGCAGCTTGTGGCCATGGTAAAGGCACAGATATTAGAGTTGAGAACATTTAGTCTTGAAGGACTCCAGAAACTGGAGCTTTTCTCATTTCACCTGAGATAGTTTGGGAGATTTAGTAAAAGTGCTCACATTTCTGAAAGGCCAAATTAAGTCAAGAAAATTGATTTTTTTTTCTGGATCCTTAATCATTGGGTGGAATTTAGCTCTTCTGACAGGTGTCCCATCCACTCGGCTGGAGAACCAGTATGAGCCCTGTATCACCTCTGTCCAGGAGGCCGAATGCTATGTCAGTGGAATCATTCATGTAACTGGTCTCCCAGGCAATTGAGACCTCAGAAACCAAGAATAGAAATGCATGTTGGACAATCAGAGGTTGGTAGCTCTTTATTGCAAGCAACCTTACTGGAAGCAGCAGCTATTGCTGCTAATATTCTGAGGTATTTACTCAGAATCATCACTGAATCCCTGCAGTCAGATGAATAAGCCAGGATAAAGGATAGGGGCAAGATTGCTGCAGTGTTGGGTGCAAGATAGTTGGATATAAGGGCAGAGGGTGGCTTTGACTTGCAACAGCCTTTTGACCATGAAGTCATGTCCCTCAAGTGAATACTGAATACCAGTCCATGAGGGATCCCCCAGTAAGCTCCTGAGAAAATCTACAGGCTGTCCATCAGGCTCACAAGTCAGCCTGAAGAATGCACATCAGACCTCTGCACATTCTGCTAAACCCCCTTAAATCCCAGTGGAGTTATTGACAATTAGTTTTAGATGGTTTATTGATACACTAATTGATATCCCACTGCCAGTAGGCAAGATTCCTGTTTTAGGCAGCTTCCTGCCCCAAGTTAAATTAGGGACAGTATTCCAGATGCTGAAAATCAAACATGACTCTCCAGTTTATCCACCATCATGCCTACTCCAAAATTACTATTAAATTCTCATGAGTGAATATAAAGAAAAAATATATTAACTTTTATCCATTGATACATTTTTATATTTGCAGAACATCTTTAGTGCTTCATAGCGAGCAATTTATTTTTATCAAACACAGTCAATTTTCTTTTGCAGGCAATAGGGTGATAGCCAATTTACCTGGAATTTGGGTTGAACACATGACTTTCAACTCTGAAGTAACCACAGTACCATAATTAGTAATGAAGATGAATTAAATTAAAATAATTACCAAAAGAACTTGGGAGCAGTTAAAGAATTCATTTCCAAACTTACCAGAAACAGTGCTGGAAACAAAATTCAAACTAGCTTTTAAAAATGCTTGAAAAAGAAAGGGAGAAGTAATATTTATATGTTTACGTCATTACGGTTCATTAACTGTGTTGAACTGCAATATAAATCTGAGGGACAATGCAACTTTAACAAACTACAAAACATGCTAATAATAATTCAAATATATTCATCAAGTGATTAGCTTTTTGAACATTTACTTTCCTACCTGTTACACATTAAAGTTTATTGGATTGTCCTACAGACGGAGAAACTTTTCTCCTTCATTCTCACCTGTTTCTTGTTTCCAAGAAATTATGAGTTGAATTTTCCCAGTTCCTGAATAGTGTGAGCATTGATGAGGCTTATGGATAAATATGGTGAGATCAGAAAATTAAGATTGCAAAAATTGAGAAAATAGTCCAATTTTATAGAACATAGAACATAGAACATAGAAAAATACAGCGCAGTACAGGCCCTTCGGCCCTCAATGTTGCGCCGACCAAAGTCTACCTAACCTACACTAGCCCAATAACTTCCATATGCTTATCCAATGTCCGCTTAAATGACTATAAAGAGGGAGAGTTCACCACTGCTACTGGCAGGGCATTCCATGAACTCACACAACCCGCTGAGTAAAGAATCTACCCATAACATCTGTCCTATACCTACCACCCCTTAATTTAAAGCTGTGTCCCCTAGTAACAGCTGACTCCATTAACAGAAAAAGGTTCTCAGTGTCTACCCTATCTAAACCCCTAATCATCTTGTACAAATTTTGTACAGTGTTTGATTGTTGCAACAAGAATCCCACTAGTGAGCATGAAATGCTTATTTATTGTATTAAGATCTCATTGTTACCTATTCACCTTTCAGTTATATGTACTTTGCTATTTCCCAAGTAGCAGAAAGAAACAACATAGCAACAACTCCTGATTTGAATGTCAGAATTGGCAGCTCCAGCTTATCGCTGGATCTCCATCTTGGCTAGCATTTCCCATAATTGCAGGGCAGGCTCTATTGGTAGTAACCACCTGTATTCTTTGTCGACAGATTTTGGCAGTAGACATGAATTTGCCTCACCACTTTATCATAAGATTACTGCAAGTCACTTAAAATACTGTTCACCACTTCAATACAACACTTTGGAGCAACTGCACTGTAACACTGCAGCCAGTGCAGTTGAAAAGAGTGACAGCATCATTTGAGATTTTTTTGGTTGCTCTCTTCACACTCATTTCCTTTGCATCTACTTAATGTCCATGGTACATGCACCTTGCCTTGCCTTTTTGTGCCCTGCCATCTTATTTAGAAATTACAGCCTCACTGAACTACTCTCTTGACTTAGTAATTAGCTTAGACACAAAGCTGGGCAGTTTGTCATGGTTGCAGCAATGATCAGTGAAGGGGTGAACATGTTGCTGTATGGCACTAAGCTATGCCAATATCACACCTACAGTATGTGCCAGCAACCTTATATGGCAAATATAAAGAATATGATTCAAACCAATGGCCTCATTCAAATCAAGGGGACTGTCCTCAGTCTGGGGATACCACTACACTAGCTCAAGGGCATCATCTGATGTCAGTCCAGGGGCTTCTCACACTTAGCTGGTGCTTAGTATGTTCAGGGTCCCAGGTCCTGTATCAATACAGTCAAGGGTGTAGCCGTGGGTCAACTCCAAACAACGACAAGATATAATAAACAAAAACAGAAATTGCTGGAAAAACCCAGCAGTCTGGGACCATCTGAGGAGATAAAGCAGAGTTAATGTTTCGGGTCCAGTAATCCTTGTTCAGAACTGAAGGTAGCAAGAAAAACGTTGGTATTTATGCAAAAGATGGAGTGGGGTGGGGCGGGGGAGGAGAGTAAACAATAGGTGGAGATAGAGCTCAAAGAGTAAGAAACACAGTTGGACAAATACAGGAAGATCAGTCTGGAGGAATGAATAACTGATAATGGGGACTATTAGTAGCTGACAATGGGTTGTGTCTGGTAACAGCCCATGGGATGACAAGGTCTGGTGTGTCGGGGTTGGGGTAAGAACTTAGGAGATGTTGCTCAAGCCCTAAAATAGTTAACCTTGATATTGAGTCCGGAAGGTTACAGAGTTCCCAAGCGTAAAATGAGATGCTGTTATTCCAGCTTGTGTTGACCTCACTGGAGCACTGCAGCACGAGACAGAGATGTTGTCAGGGAACATGATTGTGTGTTGAAGTAGCAGACAACTGGAAGATCGAGGCCATTTTTGTGGACAAAAGGTAGATGTCTGCCAAGTGGTCACCAACCTGCAATTCATCTCCCTAATGTAGAGGAGCAAGAGATTATGCCATGCTGAGTATTAGGAAGAGAGTGGCCCTCCCTTAGACAGGGTTCTAACAAAGTATGGTGATAAGGATGGGTAGACTGTGTAGCTTGATTCTTGTAGCTGCAGTTATAATGATGGTCGATCAGACAAATGTTGATGTAAGATAGCAACACATCTACAAATGTAAGATCCTATTTGGAATGAAGTCTCACCTGTACCACCTATAAGTCCTCAGGAGCTTTTGCTTTTTTTTCATCTCCCTTCCACTACATGTATTGTGAAGGGTTATTTGTGCCTGGCAGGGATAGACCTGCTGCAAAGCTGGTCTTGGTTGTATGAATCCCAGAAGGTGCCAGCTGTGATGAATATTTGCATTACTGCTTGCCATATGATCGAATGAGTGTAGTGCCACAGAGGCCATACATACATACCCCTTCTGTCTTACTTCCTGGGGTGACAAATTGTTTAGGCAGGGTTGTATTCTTCTTGCTGAAGGATGGTCCATCTTGTCCTGTTGGTTTTCATGCTGAAGGGTCTCTTCCTGGCTCTGAAAATAAAAGAAGTTGTGATCTGAAGCCTACCTAGTTGATAGAGGGTATAAATTCACAAATGGTTTCACATTGTGAATGTCTTTTTGAGGCAGAGCATTCTATCTGCTATTATTTATGCTTAAAAGCTTTCCAGAAGCATGTTCAGACAGAAATTAATTGTGCAGAAATCACAGAAGGCTACCTGACCTATGAATTTTGTGCTCATCATGTTTTGTCATATCGCTACAGGAAATGGATCACCCTTTGTCATCATCATACTTGAATCCAAAATAATGCTTCTTCTGATCTAAACAGCAATATGTTTCAGTCACACTGATAGAATATATGGTCAATGCCAAATTCTGGTACATTGTGGTCTGTTGTATTCACATCCATTAGAAACTGGACTAAGACTGAAATTGATTAATCAATTAAGTGTGGTTGGTTTGAACCATTCTGTCAGTTTAAGAGCTCCAGCCACTTCAAACTGGTAAGCAGGAAGTTTCACATTACATGCAACATTCTGAACTGGACTCATCCTCTTGCCATTGCATCAAAGAAATCTTTTAATCCATAGTTCTAACTACTGCCTCTTACCTTTCATTTTTAAAACAAGGCTGTGCAAATGAAAATGGCAGTTCAGTTTAAGTGAAATAATGAATAGGCTGGAGCTGTTTTCCTTGGAGCGTCGGAGGCTGAAGAGTGAGTTTATAGAGGTTTATGAAGTCATGAGAGGCATGGAAAGAGTAAATAGACAAAATATTTTCCCTGGGTGGGGGGGGGCGTCCAGAATGAGAGGGCGTAAGTTTAGGGTGAGAGAGAAGAAAGGTTTAAAATGGACCTAAGGGACAACTTTTTCACAAAAAGGATGGTGCGTGTATGGAATGAGCTGCCAGAGGAAGTGGTGGAGGCTGGTACAATTACAGCATTTAAATGGCATCTGGACGGGTAAATGAATAGAAAAGGTTTAGAGGGATATGGGCCAAATGCTGGCAAATGGGAATAGATTGGGTTAGGATATCTGATTGGTATGGACAAATTGGACCGAAGAGTCTGTTTCTGTGCTGTATATCTCTATGACTCTATGACTATATTCCAGTAAAGTGAAATATTCATTTAGGTTAATCAATAAGAACATAAGCACTGAAGAACTAGGAGCAGGAGTAGGCCATCTAGCCTGTCAAGCCTGTTCCACCATTGAATAAAACCATGGCGGATCTTTTTGTGGCCTCAGGTCCATTTATCTGCCTGCTCACCATAACCCTTAATTCCTGTAATGATCCGAAATCTATCTTTGCCTTAAGTACAATCAATGAGGGAGCCTGAACAGCTTCACTGGACAGGAAATTCCACAGATTTACAACTCTTTGGGTGAAGAAATTCATCCTCAGTCCTGAAATAAAAAATAAAGGTGAATTCTATCTAACAGTGCAAAATAAAAATGAGTTATGTACTCATGACGGTGATATTTGATGAATGTAATTTACAACAGTGAAACAAATTGCAAACTAAATGTTGATATTATTATAAATTAATGCAGTTTTCCATGCAACCAACGCATTTAGAATGGGATTATGTGCTGAGGCAGCATTCATGACACATGCACCTTGTACATTATGGCACCTGTTAAATTTTGCTCTTTTAAGAATTTTATTCAATGTCTGCACCTTCTGTTATACCTCGGCAAGCTGTAACATCACCAGCTATAAAGCCAATTGAATTCAAATGTGTGTTTACTTGTTCAGCAATTGGTTTAGTATTTGATTTGGAAGGAATGCTATATCTTAGGAATTTTATTCTCTAAGATATTCTATTTGGCCCATCTCTGAAATTAAATCTTCCTGGAAATATTTTTTCTGCTGTGATTGCTTCCTAAGGTAATATTGCTTTATTTTTGTTACTTTAACAGTTTTTAATCCTGTAGTATATCAATGCTGCTTTAATCCTTTTTGCTGATTTGTTTTTATATCTGCTTTATAACATGCTGTTTTATTTTCCTTGTCTTAAAAGGCTTTTGACTGTGCAGTATTGCAATACTGATTTCTTGTACTGCCTCCTGAAGACTTTTCCCATGCTTTTGCAGCCAAAACCTCTAGGACTGAAATGGAAGTTTTCCCATAGTCTAAAATGAAAACAGAACTTTTCCACCTTTTTGCCAGCAGCTTTTGTGAACTTGATAAGCAGGAATCGGATGTTTGCGCCAAAAAAACTGGAATGGTGTGGCAATGCGACTGTAATTGCTACTCTTCAAATTATTAGGCTCCTGATACAGAAGTTGATTAAAAGTTAAAGAGAGTGAGGGATATGACAAAGCATGAAAGTCAGATTGCAATTGAATGTAATTCTGCTGTTGCTGAAGACCCACAGCACCTCGTAGGCTCTGAGCTATTAGATCTATCTGTCTTTACACAGTCATATTTATCTTAAGTTGAAGAGCCACACAACAGGATGGATGATATCATCAATGCAAACAGCTGACTTTGTCTCCCCAAAGGCTGTACTCTAATCACTCCTGCCAACATTGTCATGACCAGTTGTGACAGGTCTGTGGGTAAGATGACGTAAAGTAGCTTATTCCTTCTTGTTGGTTCTCTCATTACCTGGCACTGTCTGAATCTGGCAATTATATCACCAAGATCATGTCTGGTTCAATCAGTAATGAAGCTTATAGCAAGTAGTGGACGTTGAAATCCCTCATCCAGAGTACATTTTCTGATCTAGCTACACCCAATCCTCTTTCTAAGAGGTATTCTACATGAATGTGTTAATTCATCAGCTGAGGGAGGTGGGTATTATCATCAGAAGATTTTGCTGAACATGTTTGAGTCATCTTGGGGTCAGAGTTAATGTTAAAGGCTCCTAGGTGTACTCCCAACTGCCAGTATATCAGTGTTACCACTGTTGCTGGATTTGCTGCAGGGATTGGATGTACCCAAAGACAATGGTAGACATGTCCGGAATTTTGTGTCCAATGTATGATTCTGTGTGCATGACAGACTGTAGCTTGACTAGACTGGATATTTCTCCCAACTTTGGAGTAAAACGTATGAGACAGCAGAAAAGTTGACTGTGGGTCCGCTGTCAAATGTAAACCAGACTGTTCAAGAACAGCAGATTTCTATTCTTGACATAAGCGAACAAGATGGCTATTAACAACAACCCAATATTTTTGTGGCCATCAATACTGATACTAGCTTTTTATTCCAGATTTTATCTAAATGAATTTAATTCCATTGCTGCCATGGTGAGATTTAAGTTCTTGTTACCAAATCATTAGTCCTGGATTCTGGGCTACTAGTCTGCTAACATAACCAACATGCCACTGTTGTAGCATCATGTTTAACTCTTTTACATATAGTTAATAGAACATCTAATTCACTTGCTATATAAAGTCCATTAATGTTTTGAAAAATCTTCTCAAGTAGGTGAACTAATGGGGCAGGAGATTCTTTAAAATAGACTGCATCAATGATTGCAATGAGATCTTATAGTTGACCATGATTATATAGCATCTGCTTCAATAGAAATAAAGTGCTATTGGTATATTTGATGCTGTTGTCATTCTTTGAGAAGGTAATAGCTATATAATTGCTAATATTTTATAGTAACTCATCTCCTGTAATGTAGTCATTGGTACTAATCCTTAACCCAAAGCAAATTAGCTGAATGTAGATAATCATTGTAAATTAGATATATTAACAACAGACAGAAAATGACAATGCACTTGGAAGAAATCCATTATAGTTTAGGATTAGTGGGAATTATTTTTGAGAGTGAATGTACATTCATAATGTATTGCAGGGAAACTTTCCCTTCAATTTTCTTAGCTTCTTCACATTCAGCTTTGGTCTTATTAGGACTCAGCAATTAAAATAATCTCTTTTTATATTTTACTGGCAGATTAGTGTCCTCAAAGACCTTGCTTTTTCTGTTAATCTGATGATCCTCTTAGGTAATGAGTCTTTCATGTTCACCTATGCATGATGCTTTGGTATATGCAGCATAAACCCATCAAAATGAAACATGGTTTCAAATGCAAAATTTGAATACAGTTCCCGAGATCTGCTAGAAATTACATTCAGAAAGTGGGTGGGCTCTCTGTTCTTGTGTGATTGCTCTGGAATTGCAAAGAAAAACAAATATTAATGAGGGCTGAAAGGTAAAATATTGTGAGCCTGGAATTTAAATGATTTTGGGTGCGTTTAATTGTTCCACCCCTGAATACTTGGAACCCATTCTGGTTTAAAATCCATCCCCAGGTTTGAAGCAGACCTGTGAACTTCACAATCTGCAGTGCAAAGTTGGTCTGCTGCCAGACTGATCAGAAGCCATTTTTTTGCTTTCTTTTTAAATCAGCCCCTGCCTGGTTTTGATGTGATCTTTGCTAACCAACAGAAAATCTCAGCAGGAATTGATTATTTTAAATAGCTCCCTTGCAATCTCTAAACAGATCAACCTTGCAGCAATCAATTGTGACCAGCGGGTGTGTTCCATAATGATTGTGTGGCATATGTAGAGCTTGTCTACTTCACTTGTACTTAGTTGGAATGCAAGCTGCTGATCTTCATGAAGGAGCTCTCAACTACCAATTATTGTTGAATGGCTCTGTTAAACATGAAACACCATGGGACACAGGAGCTGAGTAATTTCTCAATTGTCCAGGTTGTCTTTAATTTAGGACCACTGAGAATCAAACCTCTGACATCTTCCCCTGAAAGAAAAATATATAATAGCTTGGACATTTCTATGTTTTCTCTTTGCACATAGACTTGGCAGTATATTGTTTGTTAACTACTTGATCTTTTGTGATTGCTAAAATGTAGATCATATTTTGATATAAAAAGTTATCATTATGTCATCTACATCAAATTCACCTTTATCCTTACAGAAATTCTTTAATTATTCCCCATCTAGAGAAGAGATTGCCCACTATATATTCCCTAATTCAGATATCATAGCATAAGCCCTGAAAATAAGCAATAATATGTCCTAATATTTTGATATGAAACATTAATAACAAAGCTGCTTGTGTAAAATTATGAAATGTTTTTGCTTCCTGACCTCTTTGGGAGGGAGATGTGGAGAAGGATGCACCACAGAATAATCATTTTCAACCGCACTGAATGAGACAAATAAAAAAGTAACATCTATAACTTCCTCTCATTGTCCATCACTGATTTATCATTAGTCACATGATAATCATATTATTTACCATTGCCCACTTCTTCCTGACAACATATTCAGATTTGTGTTATATTCAATGATAAACATTGTCATGAATCTACTCATACAAGGTTTAGAACAATGTCTAAAAAAAAGCCTCATAAAATATTGTGGGGCTCAAATGGACCAAGAATGTTATTGCAGGGGAATGCAATGGAAAACCTTTCTGCATTGACATTTATTAAAAGCTAGTACTATTAGTAACATATGAGGTTTATAAGCTCACTTAAATATAAACAAATGAACTATATTCTGGAGTAGATGATGAATTGCAGCACTGTGTTTTCACCAATGATTCTTTATTGCTGAAGTTTAATACAAACTACTTCAATTTTTCAAAGCGTTTACATGCAGGTCATATAGACCCATCTTGTTTTGCCAGGTGGAATGTCTGGGGTCTACAAAGCCTTGATAAAATCCAGCTGCAACTGCCTGATACCAGTTTAGTCTGAAAAATCAGACTGTGCAAACAAATATGTCTTGGCCATAGATATTGCCACATCTGCCAACAATTAGTTATGTATCAAGTAAAAATAGGGGCAGCAGAATAAAAAATATCATATTTCAGTACAATCAAATAAACAAGGGTTCAGCAATAATTATTTATGAAATGTGTGTGACTTGAGTTCATGTAGATGCAGGTCATTTTTGGTTCATTTTTAAATAATCTGTAGTATTTTAGGTGGAATGAATTTTCCAGGGAACAGTACCCAATAATCTGACAGGTGGGCACTAGTATAAAACTGAGAATTAAATTTAATAAAAATGTTGCCCATGTGCCTTCCATTCAGTCTGCCTGCAGGGAAGACTATTTAAACAATCTTTCAGTTGGATGGAAGCATACTGAAGCAACTTGATGTTCATTAAAATCTCCCAAAATGGAAAACTCCATTTTTAAGTTGGGGGTAAAAGTGTTTATTTTTTTTTCGGAATGGAGTTTTGAGCTTCTCAACTGCACTACCCCTCACAATTCCATGCTTATCCATCTTACTTTACCTATGTGACACTATTGGAGAGTGCAATGACGCATCAAATGTTGTCATGATGATGGTAAAATACTTTCAACTACCATCATATACTTTTAAAACATGAGGCTTTAATGGACTAAAATGGCTTTAAAGAAAGACAAAACACTGACTAAAGGGGGGGGGGGCAACATCAATCACCTGACTAGGATGAGCTAAACCCATGAGTCAATATGTGAGATAAACAAAGACAACCTGAACCAAAATTAACAATTTGTCAAAAGACATTTGAATGCAGTCAGGTGTGAAGAAACTCTCCTCTCCTACTTTTGATTTATACATTTCTGGAAGTTTCACATATTGATTTGAATGTTGTCAGCTTGAAAGGAACTATGACGCCAAGTATGGGAATATATAAGTGAACTGTATTTCAGCAAAGGAAAGTTTGAATACAGTAGGGGTGGAAAAAGGATTTGAAAGACATAACTGGATTACTCACACTCTCTCTTTACCTGCTACCCTTATACCATCAAAAAATAGTGCCTGGTGATAAAGTAAACTGAAGAAAAAGTATCTATCGAGAACTCAATGGCATTTACAGACTTTGTCTTTGCTGAGGTGTCTCAGTTTAAAATCTGACAACTTAATGACTCGAGGACCATGGTATTTAAAATTTTGCATACTTGACTTCTCTTTTTTATTCGATATTCTTTCCTTTTTAAATTTGTGTTTGATATTGTGTTTATTATTTTTCTTGTGGATAATAAGTAGTAAAATTACTTTTTCTTTCACTCAAGAAACCTTATTATTGGTTCCCTAATTTTGACTAATATAACATTTTAATTAAAGTCTGGTATTGCTGCTTGCAAAATAGAATTGATTATTTTTGTAACTAAAAAGGAGGGTAGTGGGGAACCAATTCACCAGTACTCGCTTTGTCATTACAGTATATATAGCTTTAAAACTTATTACTAATTTTGTGCATTAGGAAAGTGGGAAATATGAAGTTGCCCCACTAAATGTTTTGTTACTTTTATGTATGTATTCACCTATTATTCAGTTCCTTCTATAATGGAACAATAATTGATCTGTTCAATCCTGAAATTTGGCAGCAGTTCACCTTCATCACCAATCCTTATTTCCCATATGACACCCTTATTACTGAATCAGAAAAAATTGCTCTGTCAAATTATGTATACTCAAGGAACTTTAGCAATCAAGATAAAATAGCTAATTATTTTCTACTCATTCTTTCACAAAATACGCTTTTCTTGTCACTGCCTTACCCATATGATCCCTATTTCAACCCTGACTAACTGATCTTCATTGACAGTGACCCTTAATTTTCCGAGGCCTTCCATTTCCTCAATAAATCCTGCACAATGCTCCTGTTTGTTTTTGAATGTTATTATGACCACTTGGATTTATTCCAAATTGGAAACCCGATCTTGAGTTTGGTTTGGAATTAATCAGACTTCATCCTCCATTCCACATATCACAATACTTTGTCCTCTGAACTCAAGACAACATCTTATGTCTCATGCCCATTAACAGACATCATATCAACTCTGTACTTGCATGTCGAACATGACAAAGGTGCTCTTTATTTTCCATAGGAGTCTGTCTCCTGCCTTCCTATTCTCAACCACATCATCTCTATCAACTGTATTTTTTTAAAAAAAAGTTGACTAAGTTCCTCAAGGTTTCAGCACATCAGCCACATTCAAAATATAGAATGTGATTTATGTCATGAAAATTGAGCAGAAACCATCTTTCCTGAGTTGGCTTGTGCTTTTTGAAACTTCTCACAGCCCAGCCACTCTGTTCTAATTGATCTCCATTACTGTGCATTAAACGAGATTCATTCGCAATCCAGATTCCAAATTGCACTTCCCTGATTACCATTACTCAACCATTGACAGCTGTGCCTCAGCTGCCTTGGGCCTCAGCTTTAGAAATCCCTCCCTAAACTCTCCGTGCAGTCTGTCTTCTACTTCAAGATATACTGTAAAAAGCATCTCTGTTCTAATATCTTCTTACATGATTCAATGTCAAATTTTGTCTTTTAACATTTCTGTGAAGGACTCGGGCTTGTTTAACTATGTTTACCATGCTTTAAGATTTAAGTTGTTAATATTTGTACATTATTTACACTGAATCCTAGGTAACTTGGTCTGGGCATCCTGAGATGCAGCAACTGTCAGACCACAGACAGCCCTTTGGGTCCTATCACCTACCACCTTATACCATAGTGACAGCTTCTTCTTGGAAGAAACACAGAATTCTGCACTCTTTTATGTCATTGCCACAGAGGAGAAAACAGCAGAGAATGGATCAAGGGAGGGTCAGGAAGTATTTACCGCAAGATTATTCACAGTAAATTTTAATCAGCTGAATTTTCTTTTGGTGCTGCCCTTTGTCCAGCAGTGCTTTATCTCTTACTCTCCTGTCATTCAGAAAAAGAAACATTCCTTAATTCCAAATCCTGGTGAAAGGAGCCAGTTATGACATATTTCAAGTCCATCTAAGTATTGAACCATGAAGATTGAAAGCTTGCACAGAAGCTATGAAAGCACAGTCATGGTCCCATGGTGGACTATGTTGTAAACAACAGGAGAAAATCAATCAACCACAATGAATAAAAACTTACAGAAATTGATAGCACTTACAAAGATGAGGAAGAAATGATCACTCAGAAAATCGAATGCACAATCCAGTCCAAACCACAGAATTTGAGATATTTAGGATTATGGGATATTAGCAAGGTATTTTCAATCACAAGATAGAGATTTCAAATCCTAAAACAAATTCAAGAACACAAGCTTCAGACAAGGTAGGTGGTGTCTCACCCATACTGCAGAAAAGAATTGTGTGCAACATATTTTTGCAATCATCCACATCAACATGAGCTAGACATGGATACTGAGAACCTTCAAACTTTAGAAATGGACAGTAATATATCAGATTCTGTGGTCACATTATTACTGTAGAGATTGCAAAACTTCTCCTACCTTCATTAGTGAAAGATGTAGTAAAAATTAGTTTTCTTGTTTCTCAATAGTGATCAGGCTTTTTACACTGGGAGGAATTTCTTCATCTGTGACCACAGTTGCTATTAATCACTCTAAGTAGCTAATAAAAAAACTATTCAGAGAAAAAGAGATCCTTAAGTCCAATCTGGATAAGGTCAAAATTCAATGAGCAGAACTTGTTGATCTGCTTAAGTGGTAGCTGGAAGCTACAAGGGAAACTTCAGTAAGACATGGAAATCCAAGATAGTTTCTTAGTCAAAGCCTGTATGACCAAACTAATGAACTTTTGGATATGTAAAAGGCCTTGGCAAAGCTTCAAGTTGAACATCAGATGTGTATGAACATATAAAAACTCAACAGGAATTTACACAATCTAACTACCGTAATGAGACAACTGAATTCAAATGTAATAAGTGCCTGCGGGCCAAACATAGAGTTACAAAACTCTCATATACAGACATCTATGACTCTTCTTTCTTCTTTGCATCTATTGGATTCTCACACACTTGACACATCAGAGAGACCAATTTATGGAGGAAAAGAATGAGCTCTGTTGAGGAAATGTTCAGAACTCCAAGATCAAAGTGAAAAATTTACTGAAGAAAACTTTTTGATACTGTTAATGAGCAATGACATTATCTTTCAAAATAAAATCCTCTGTTAATTCCAGAGATCATTTGAAATAATTAGTGATTCTACAGAACATAGTACTATCCTGAAATTTCCTATAGAACCTGGTTCAGCACTTTATTGCATTTTTGATGGTGGTGCAGTCCTTTGTTTCTCATGAGACCTCTGAGATATTATTGTCTGCACCTCAGCAGCCTCAGCTCTATGCTGCAGCAAGAGTCAAAGTGATTTCATTAGTGAAAGAGAGTGATTTCTACTCTAGAGATAATGGAGAAGTCTCCACTTTCTTGTCTCCCTTGAGATTCATCCCTTGATCAGAGAGCAAGCAGAGGAAAAGAAGAGTAAGAAGTTCAGTTCATTCTTTTCCTTTTCAAGAGGCTATGACCACATGGATCCCAAAGTGTTCTCCTTTGAATCCGTTTATCCTTGCCTCAACTTCACTGCTGCTACTTTCAAGTCTTCATGAGTGTCATAGTGTGAGAACTGGCCAATTTAGAAATGTGCCAATTCACTTCATCAAAATATTTTCTTTCAAAGAAATAGCACTAAAGCACATATATCCTATTTGCTCTCTAAGAGGGCGGAGAACACATTTGGGAGATTACTGCTTGAAGAAGAAATAGTTGTGTATTGGAGTGAATTTGAGTAAAGAGTTAAATGCTTGATGTTAAATGTTAATGGTAAAAGAGGTGCCTAAAGAGAACTTGCAACAATGTAGATTCAACAAAATTATACCCTTTGAGGATATGCACAAGGAGATATGTCTTTGTGCTGCTGAATCACATTGAACTGTTGTCGAAGTCTGTGGGGCTCCAAATACTTTTTTTCTACCATCTTTTGTAAGTAGTTATATTCAATAAAGCCTCTCGCAGTCCACACACCAGAGAGTAGATCTCACAATATGACAGTCATGATGTTTTCTTAGTACAATATCCATGCTATAAAAAATTATTTTTGTTAAGCATGGTGGAAAAATTGATGAGAGATATTGTAAAGGTATCAGCAAGACAAGCAAATAAACTATTGATTACGTCTCCATTGCATGGCCCACAGTCTGAGGCTGAATTGCTTTTCTAAAGTCTGCAGTCCAGTTTCCATGCTTATACTAATTTTACACAGAAGTAATGCCAATTTTGGCTACATTGACTAAGAAATAAATTAACTTAGGTCATCTAGCAAAGCTTTTCAGTAGGCAGTAACTCACCAAAAGGAAATTGACCCTCAACATATTTTTATTCAGATAGTGGTTTCTTTAGACAAAAATATGGTGTTTCTTTCGTGGTTTTAGCTAAGCATTAAATCCTTATTAATTTATTTATTCAAAGAAAAATTTAATCATTTTGTCTCATCATAACTGTCATGTTTGGTATTCCATCAAAAATATGGAAGCTTTATTTTGCACACACGAACACCATAATGAACTTGGCACTCAGTATTTGGGAAACACACGCTTACTAAAATAAACTTGCCAGTTTAACTGTGATTACTCACTCATTCCAGTTGTTAGTAGCAACTAGTTTTGCTATGGTCTTGGGCACTGTGCCAGTGGAAAAAAACACTCAAAAATCAATTTTTCCCCTCAGTGGAAGTGTTCGAAGTTTAAATATGCAAATATTCACCAAGCAGTGCAAATTTTCCACAACTCCCTCAGGGAGAACAGAGGGAGCAGTGGCTAATTCTGTCCATCTGTTAAATCAAAAACATATTTTATCCACTTCATGCACAGTTGGAACATTGTCTGATTGATAAAAGGATTGTAGTCTATAGTTATTATATCTAGTCCCCAAGAGATAGATTTAGTCAATAGTGATAGACATAGGATTAGCATCTATCCAGTCTATTCTCCACTGAAGTTTGTCAGCCATGGTTCAGTGATAACACTCTTGGCTCTGAGTCAGGAGATACTAAGATGCCATTCCAGAGATTTGAGCACAAATCTGGGCTGACACTTCATTACTAATATCAAGGAAGGGCCACACTATTGAAGATACCACATTTCAAATGAGACATATGTGGTGTCCATAAAAGATCTTCCAGCATTACAGTCAGTTCTGCTATAAATGTGTTTCTTCAACACAAATTGGCTTTAACACAAAGGAAGAATTTAGACCACTATTTATAGAACGCAAACTTTCCTTCCCTGTATTGGTTGTAATGCAATTCCGGCCCGATTAGTTTAAATGGTGCAGCTATTGTGCGATTTTCTTATAACATGAGATTGCACGAAGATTGAATTATCACGTTATATCAGGATCGAATATATTTTAAAAACACAGGGAGGAAATCTCCAATCAAAGTTTATCACTCAAAGCATTATTTAAAACAATTACCTGGTTATTATGTCATGGTAAATTAAGTTGACAACCAGCAATAATAGCATTGCAATTACTGTCAACACAATAAAAAACACATTTTTATTCTGAAAGTCTTTTATCTTTGTTTTCTTTCCCCACCACATGGCAATTCTTGTGAATGGAGCAACAAAAATATTTACTCAGCATTTCCATAAAGGCTTTAATTTCAAAGTCTTCTACCACAATTTCATTGCGGAGCTTAGTTCCTACTTAGTGTGACATTGAGGGGCATGGATAGGATGAATAGACAAAGTCTTTTCCCTGGGGTTGGGGAGTCCAGAACTAGAGGGCATAGGTTTAGGGTGAGAGGGGAAAGATATAAAAGAGACATAAGGGGCAACTTTTTCACACAGAGGGTGGTAGATGTATGGAATGAGCTGCCAGAGGAAGTAGTGGAGGCTGGTACAATTGCAACATTTAAGAGGCATTTGGATGGGTATATGAATAGGAAGGGTTTGGAGGGATATGGGCTGGGTGCTGGCAGGTGGGATTAGATTTGGTTGGGATCTCTGGTCGGCATGGACAGGTTGGACCAAGGGGTCTGTTTCCACGCTGTATATCTCTATGACTCTATGACCCAATGAGGGTTATTTGCTTTTAGTTACCAAGAAATAATATTCCTTTTTGGGGTCACTGTTTACTGTTTTTGTTAGTACTAATGTTTTCTTTAGGATCCATAAAGAGTTTGAAATGTATTCATATCTAAAGTGAGATAAGTAATTGTCATCCTTAGTTTAAGGAATGTACAGAGGCCAGAGAAATAGAGGCTTTGATTTCATGCCCAATATAACCGAATAAGCTCCTTGAGACAGATTCATTTGTTGTTTAATGCATACCCATATTTCTGGTGGTGTGCCATTCAAGTACATGAGCAACTGAACTCAAGGGTAATACATGAAACAGCCACATGGAAAGCTAGAAGAAATTTACAAGCTGGCCTGAACTTCAACAGGGCAATTATAAACTTATCTGTCCCTACAGTTTTGCTTCCAAAGTTTGAATCCACCAACCTTTGCTCTGCCATCCCTAAAAGAATCAAGGAGGCAGCAAATCTTGATGGTCTAATTATACCCCTGCAAACTTGGTCATCTCCCATCTCTGAGCTAAGCACTGGAAACCACATTTAAACATTGTGATAAGCTGACTGACCATGGTTTTGTAAGGTCAGCTGATTTGTTGAAAGGCAAACACTGAAGGAGTAAATCTTTCCAACGCACCACCAGTATTAACGTTTATGTTTATTTTCTGACTACCCTGGAAAAAAATGGAGCCTTGCTATTAAGATCGCTGTTACCCCAAATCCCTATTCTCAATTAATATTGATCCAGTTCTCTTTTAAAAGTGACACCTACCCCTAAAATCAATTTGGAATCTATTTCCTAATTTTAGTTCAGATGGCTTTATCATAAGACCGAAACTATAAAAGGTCATCCAGAAATAGACAATACCAAAGCTACATTTGGGAAACCTGCAGTAGAACTTGACACTTAGTTTTTCTTCAGAGTGTAATCAATACCAAGTGATATCTGTCACTTCTGTTGCTGCACATCTGCAAAATAACAGGAGGTAACCCTGATCTAAACTAGACAAATTCAACTAGCCTTGGAAGACACCCATTCTGGCTTGATCCTAGGCATCTCAGATTTAAATTTACTTTGAAAAGTGCCCATCTATTTAACAAAAACAGTTTCATTATTGTAAATCTGGAATTAACATGAACAGAAATATCATTTGTTAAGGTGGTATAGCATTCCAATTATTTTATGAAAATGTAAAAGCAATTGTAAAATGTTTTCCACTAAAACTGCCTTTGTTACAATTTCTATTTATTCACACAAAGGCTTATAGATCCAGTATTTAAAATTAGTTGGACAGTGTACAAGAGAACATGAACAAGCCTAAGTTAATTTTATAGATGAATTGATGCAAGTTATCAGATTCAAATTGGGTAAAGAGGGTTGTGGTGATACTCCAAATATGAAAGTATTTTGTGGTGTCCACACACAAAAGTACACCCCAACATGGAATTACAACGTGAAACTCCTATCGCTGTCTCCATTCCTTTTCATAATATCCTCTAACTATGATTCTGAATTGAAAAATATTAAATCAATAACTCATTCCATTACAACTACTCTGCTAAGGAGACTACACAAGCTGAGAGAAAAAAGGCTAATAACATTTGAAAATAGTATCACAAAGATGCTCGTGAAAAGGTATAATAAGTGACAGAGACAACTGTGAAGTTGCATTATAGTATTTTATTCCCATGATGCTGTGCTATCATCATTCTAATTTACTCAGTAATTATGTTGTTAGTACACAGAATATTATTTGTACGTTAAAAGTGCCCACTGATTCTTTGCTTTCCAGGCCAAGTGAATCTTAGCAATGTTGTAATCTACCATTAATTAAATGCAAAATACTGCAAAATACTGGAGATCTGAAATAAACACAGAAAGTGCTGGAGTAGTTCAACAGGTGTGGCAGTGTCTGGGGAAAGAGGCACAAAAGTTAACATTTTGATGAGGCTTGTACCAAATACAGAACATTGAACTGTTGAACTTAGAAGTTATTCTCATGACTTAGGGCCCAGGACACATTATATGTTTTTAGATGCATTCTAATTAAATAAGCACGTTTACTCTATTTCAAAACTTCCATGAAGAGGTTTTGGAATCTATGGCATTTTTTGCATAGGTACAAATCATGTTTCTCTTTCAAACACATGCACATGCCCAAAATTATTTTTATTTTCTGTCTATCTATTTCTTTTCAACAGCCATTAACTGGTTTTAAAGTTCAAATCTGATCAAAATGTAAAGTCCATCAACATAAATGGAGACATTTTCAAATATCCCTCAAAGAAAAATTAGAATGAATTAGGGCAAATGAAGCCCCACCAGCCCCACTCCAGTTTGTAATCAATTCTAAATATGACTGCCCAGCAGCCCAAATGTCGGAGGTGGTCTTAATGAGGCAAGTGTGGGACTTCCAATCTGCAGGGACAAGAAACCCTGCCCTCCAGGACTGCTGGCCAATCTGATTACTAGCAGTGCTGTAGTTCCAGCAGTGACAGAACACAACAGTTGCTGCTGTTTGGCCAATAGACTCTTCCATCTGCTATCATCCTCACTCATTATATAATATCTGACAAAGAATGATGGGTTTAACTTTCTGTGTTGTATCATCTATAATTCTATGCCTTAGTTGAACTCCTCAGTGAAAACTGACACAACATACCTCACAACTAATGCATAATTAAATAGTTAAAATTACTTCACAATCAAAACAAGCTGACCATCATTTCAGAGTTGTATTTTCTAATTTGTCCTGACTTGACAGGAATACAACATGGTTGATGTGATCTATACAGACTTTAGTAAGGTGTTCAATATGGTTTCTTATGGTAGACTGGTTAGCAAGGTTAGATTACATGGAATACAGGGAGAACTAGCCATCTGGATACAGAACTGGCTGGAAGTAGAAAATAGCCAATGGTGGTGGAGTGTTGCTTTTCAGACTGGAGGCCTGTAACCAGCAGTGTGCCACAAGGAACAGTGCTGGGTCCACTGCTTTTGGATTTGGATGTGAACATAGGAGCTGTTGTTAGTAAGTTTGCAGATGACACCAAAATTTGAGGTGCAGTAGATAGTGAAGAAAGTTACCTCAAAGTACAATGGGATCTTGATCAGAGGGGGTCAGTGGGCTGAGGAGTGGCAGATAGAGTTTAATTTAGATAACTGTGAGGCACTGCATTTTGGAAAGACAAATCGGGACAGGACTTGTACAGTTAATGGTAAGGTCCTGGGGAGTGTTGCTGAACAAAGAGACCTTGAAGTTCAGGTTCATAGTTCCTTGAAAGATAGATAGGATAGTAAAGGAAGTGTTTGATAAGCTTTCCTTTATTGGTCAGAGCACTGAGTACAAGAATTGGGAGGTCATGTTGTGGCTGTACACGATGCTGGTAGGGCCACTTTTGAAATATTATGTGCAATTCTGGTCTCACTCCTATAGGAAGAATGTTGTGAAACTTGAAAGGGTTCAGAAAATATTTACAAGGATGGTGCCAGGGTTGGAGGATCTGAGGAACAGGGAGATACTGAATAGGCTGGAGCTGTTTTCCTTGGAGTGTCAGAGGCTGAGGGGTGACCTCATAGAGGTTTATAAAATCATGAGGAGCATGGATAGGATAAATAGACAAGGTCTTTTCCCTAGGTGGAGGAGTCCAGAACTAGAGGGCATAAGTTTAGGGTGAGAGGGGAAAAATTTAAAATGGACCTCCAGGGCATCTTTTTCACACAAAGAGTGGTACATATATGGAATGAGCTGCCAGAGGAAGTGGTGGATGCTGGGACTATTACAACATTTAAAAGGCATCTGGATGGGTAGAAAAGTACATGAATAGGATTAATTTAGAAGGACATGGGCCAAGTGTTGACAAATGGGACTGGATTAATTTAGGATATCCGGTCGGCATGAATGAGTTAGACTAAAGGATCTGTTTCTGTGCTGTACATGTCTATGACTCTATAACTTGTGTCCACTTTAAGTTGGAAGGTGAGGCAAAAATGCCTTGACTTGTCATAAAGTATTAATAATCTTGTTATACACCATTGGTATTAAACCAAAAATTCATACTTTCCAGTTCTGAACTGCACTTAATTTTAAAAAAAAGTGTTGGGTGAACAAATTATTTTCTAATTTAGATGGGCCACTTTTTAAATCAAAATGTTGTTGGAACAATAAAATGCCTTTTTAAGGCAAATACTTTATTTTTTCCTGTCCAATTAAGATGACCATTAAAATTTGTGTTTATCAGTGATTGCATTATGTCAAGAATTTTAGGTGCGATGGTTTATTATGTTACAGGAGTTGGATCTCAGAAATTGAAAATATTCTTGTTAACAGAACTGTGTATATGTCAAAGATTAATAGATCTGAATTTTCAAAAAAAACTTTTAAAACAGGTCACGCCATTGTGATAATAAATTCAGTTAACAGAAATGCTATTAATAAAAGAAATCCATCACTTTCTCATATTGGAGACATAAGCAGCCTGATAAATAAAATCCATGTGACAATTAAATAAAATGTTTGTCATTTTCCTTTGCAGATTTTATCAATGAAAAGACTTTGACTGAAACTCTGTTTTGATTAGTCATTACCTTACTTTATTTAACCCATTCATATCCAAAGGAGTTACAAATATACATTTAGAAACAAGGGATATCGTGAATATTTCTAGCAATATTGATTTATAATAATAGTCAGGTGTGCTAAACTATTTGATGGACTACATTTTATATTAAAGTGAAATGTTTTTCCTTTGCATATGTATCACACCCAGACATTTTAGCAGGTAAATCATCAGATCTCCATGGCTTCTTGCAAAGTATTCCAGCTTCAAACATTTGTTGAGCTTATAAAATACATTTATTCTCTGGATATTAACGTTGCTGGAAAAGCCAGTGTTCATTGCGAGTTGCCCTTCAGATCTTGATGACAGGCTTCCATCTTGCATTGCTTCAATCCATGTGGTGAAGGCACACCCAGAAGTGACACATATTCCCTTGAATAATATTGAGGAAAAATCCTGTACTGCAGCTCGTCTTATGTGATGTCTTCATCATAGCATGGTCCAAAAAGTACCCAACAATAGAACATGCTAGAAGAAGACAATGCATCCCACTGGCAGTGAAGTCAGAAGAAGACTGTAGTGGCAAAGTGGTCCCAGTCATTGTGATTTGACACTTGCCCAAATCTGACCATCAAACCATCAAGGTTGTGTGAACAATGATGGGGACCCAGGGCCTCCACATAAACATGATCATGTGCAGGTTTATTCTTCAAGTCATTTGGTAGTGCAGAATTGGAGAAGAGGACAGGGCTGACCAAATTATGAAATTGGTAAAAGGGGCTAAGATGTCTACTCTGTCTCTGAATTCATATACCTGTAATCAGAGACTCTCTAGCCAAGAACCTGCCCACAGGCAACAGATCCATTAAGACCATTGGACACCTGTATTAGAATAGAGCTGTCTTTGTGCAACAGCAGCAGAGACTGAGCAGTTCTCTTTGCGTCATCCCAAATGGAGAGGGGGCTAGAGAAGATATCCAAGCCATAAACTGGCTCAATTTCTCCTGGCAGGAAACCACACCCTTCAAGATCAAAGAAAGAACAAACTGAGTCTTTTGACTTGGAATGTTTGAACTCTCACAGATCAACTCAAAAATCACATTTGGAATGAAGAACCATATTACTGCTAATCCCTGACCATGATTCCGATGGAGATATTAAGCAGATATGCAGTTCTAAACCTTTTGAAGTCCTCACTGCTATCTCACCAAAAGTAAAGATTATTCTTCTGGGGGACTTTAACACTAGGGTTGGCCATGATAACAGTGTCTGGAGAGGAACCATCTGGAAAAATGCGGTGGGTAAATACAAATGGTATTATCCTGCTTACAAAGTTTGCTCAGTATGACTTCAATGTAACCAAAGTACCAGCAGTCCAAATGCAAAACCATATGGAAACATCCTAGGTCAAAGCATTGTTACCTCTTGGATTATGTCATTATTTGAGTCAAAGATCTAAGTGATATCTGCTCACACGAGGGATTGACTGATCGTTGATTGTTTGATCAGTGATAACATGCACTTGGCACCAAGATGCCAAAACACACGAAAGTGCAAGAGAAAGCAGAGCAATGCCACAGTCCACTTGAAGGGAGGAATTCTAAATACAGCTCACAATCAATCAATCAAGAAAATCTTCACACATCCAACTGAATTCCAGAACTGTACTAGAGTCCTGTGCCCAGACCATTGAGTTCAAGTATTGTTGGCAGCTGTTCTCTCTGGGATGGTCAATGAAAATGTGATCTGGAACATAAAATGAGCAGCTTTCAGTATCTGGCAGAACCACCTAAGGTTACAAATCAAGAAGTCAGCATTCCAATAGCTGATGCTCAAAGGTAAATCCAGAAGAAATTGCTTGAGATATCCAACAAAGTGCTGACCATCATGACATACAAAGGCATTCTGAAGCCACCAGGGATATCTAAAGACCACTTTGGGTGACACAGTGGTTAGCACTGCTGCCTCACAGCGCCAGAGACCCGGGTTCAATTCCCGCCTCAGGCGACTGACTGTGTGGAGTTTGCACATTCATCCTGTGTCTGCGTGGGTTTCCTCCGGGTGCTCCAATTTCCTCCCATAGTACAAAGATGTGCGGGTCAGGTGAATTGGCCATGCTAAATTGCCTGTAGTGTTAGATAAGGGGTAAATGTAGGGGTATGGGTGGGTTGCGCTTCGGCGGGTCGGTGTTGACTTGTAGTGCCGAAGGACCTGTTTCCACATTGTAAGTAATCTAATCTAAAAAATAAACCACGTCAAATTGGCAAAATCCTCTTCACTGGTGGACAGTACTTCCTAAGAATGACATTTGCATCCAACAATGATGGAAAGAAAATTTTCAACAACACCTTAGCCATGAAACCATAGCGATGATTGATAATGTCCAGGTTAACCTCTATCACCCTGTATCTATGGGTGAAGTTCCATTTGTGAAAGGTCGACTACAAGCTGTCAAACCAATGATAGCAACAAACTCTACAAAAGCCTGAAGATATTCAAAGCTGGTGGGCTTTGCTCATCAAGGCTTTTACAGATTCGGTAGGCATAGGAACTTGCCCAGTTTTCAAGGTTTGCAACAATTGTGAATATCTTGAACAATATGGATAAATCACTCTGTAGAAACTGTCCAAAACAAGGGAGATCCTGACATGCATTCTCCTGAATCACCTGCTTCCTGTACCACAGGAAATCCTTCCAGAGATGCAGTGTGGCTTTAAACCTTCCAGAGGAATGTCTGACATTGGATAGATTTTGCCAGGGTTATGGAGGTATGGTCATCCCCATCTCCCCGATCAATAGTCATCATGGACAAGTTAGGCCAAAGGACTTGTTTCTGCGCTGTATGACTCTATGACTCTACTCTATGACATCACCCACACTCGCCCCCACAGAAGGAAAGTGGGGAACTAGCTAGCAAATTCATAAGAGATGGCCCCCACAAACATGTTGTGCTGTGACTGGGAGAAATTCACTCAAAGTGGGGTTTCTGCCCTTCAGCGAGAGGAAGTTTTACCATGTCTAGCTGTCAGACAAACTGATTGCCCAGCAGTCCTGCCAGTGCCAAAACTAGGCAATGAGCACTTGTCAGACCTTACATTCAATGGCTTTCACAACACCTCTTCACTGTTGGTGATAATTTTAAGTCCCTCTTTACCTTTTGCTTTTGAAAATCAAATATTTTTAAGAGATTTTCTCCAGTGAAAACATATTGCAACATTCCTATTCAATGTTTCTGACATTTTCCTGTTTTATGTTATGAAATTTTCAGACTCAAGAGGATAAATTTTCCCTGTAGTTATTCTTTTCCTTTTAAATAATGTAAATGCTCTTATTATCTGTTTTTATATGTCTAGCTGGTTTTCACTCAGATTATTTTATTGTGTTTTTCATCTGCTTCATAAAACCTGATCAATTTTCTGACCTACCACTAACCTTTGTAAAATTGTACATTCTTTCTTTCAATTTTATACTGCTTAACTTCCTTAGGTGGCCGACTATTATGGCAGGGTCTCTTTCTGGATGGGTCTCTTTCTAACTGAGTTTAAGCTTTGCTGAGAGTTATTAAATAGCTTGCAAAAAACCTGTCATTACATCTTCATTCAGTTTCTGAGCTCACTTTAGCCAACATTGCCTTCTTATACTTATAATTCCCTTTGTTAATATTTGACCTACATTTAAGCCACACTTGTGCCCTTCAAACTTAATGTAAATTTCTATCATATTATGATCGCAGCCACCTAGAGGCTGATTTACTATGAGATTTTTGATTAATTCTCACTACATATTATCAAGTTTAGAATAGTCCTGCTCCTTGATTTCTTTGATTAGATTAGATTACTTACAGTGTGGAAACAGGTCCTTCGGCCCAACAAGTCCACACCGACCCTCCCATTTCTTCTAAAAGGTATTGCTTTAAGAAATTGCCCTAAATATGTTTAATGAACTCAGTTTCCAGGCTGTCTTTGCTAATTTGATTTGTGCAATCTCCATAAAGACTGGAGTCACATCTTATCTCTTGATCATGCAAACGGTAATAGAATTTAGGGGTCAGTTTCTTGTTGGGGTTAGTTGGCTCAGTTGGCTAGATGATTAGATTAGCATGAGTTTAATGCCCATATTAGCTGTGGTAGTCTATGGAGACAAGGTACCTTCCCTTATCCCGTGTTTGACATGGAGTGAGGCCCCTCTAGCTATGTAACTAATTGTCTCTTTTTTAGTGGAGAGATGCTTATGGTTCTTTGTTGACCATGGCTAATTACAATTTTCTTTCTTAGTTGAGCAATGCATACCAGTACAGTGCATTTATTACAGAGCTTGCCCAAATTTTGATTCATTAAAATTAATAGGCGTAAAATAGGACAGACTGTATAATGAGTGCACTAACCTCTACAATCACTATTCTTTTATTTGTTGTTAACATGCACAGTTCTTTGCCGGGATTGCAGAAGTGAAAAATTATGCCTAATGTCCCTTAATAAAAAGTATGACTTTGGAATATGTCAACGTGAACAGTATCTTATATTTTTACAATCTGTATATATCATTTTTATCGTACTTCCACTTTAAGTGCTTTAATGTCCATTTGTGCTAGTTGTCTTCCTTTGACATAATTGAAGTAAAATGAAAGTCCACTGGACTTTCATAATAACAGAGCTATTAATGTTTCAGTAATTGAGCATATTTTTCTGAGTACTTCCACTTGCATACTGGAGTATAGCAACAAAAGTAATATTACTTAATAAAGCAAAAAAAAGAGTTGAGGACAATTTTGTGTCCCTTTATCCTAATCGTTTAGCCCCGCCATGAATTTTATTCTTAGTGCTGTCCTACAGACAAAAAATGGATTAAAAAAACTTGTGAAGATTATACTCAAAAATGAAATGTATAACACAGAACAATTTCAAAAATTCTGGGTTTTGAAAGACAATTATATTTCCACTTAAATAATTTATTTTCAAAAACCATATCCAAGAATTAGAAGTATAAATGACAGCTGCTACAGGCTGGTATTCAGGAATATTATTTATTTCACTCAGTAGCTGTTCTTTTCCAATCAGAATAAAATATTTTTTCTTTCTTTCCCTCAACTTTCCTGTTACTTATTTTAGACAATGAATTAGAGAAGTGTGAAGTCTTTACACTGCTGGTGGGAATAAATAAAGAAACTAAATTAGCAAAGGATTGCATTGATAAATTCCATCTGATTGCTATCGTCTTCAATTGACACACTGAGCATAAATAAATACAAAAGTGGCTTAATGAAGAAAAAGTGTTTTACAGTATTTTGTTGTTTAAAATTAATTTCAGAATCTAGAGTTTTTGACGCTCCTTCTTTGTGGCATCCCCTGCAGAATATAAACTATTAAACTTTCTTTAACTCTTTTAAGAATTTTACTTCTGACAGTCTATCTGGTGCCTTTGGTGACCTTGTTGCTGAAACAAGAAAATGTCTCTTCTTTTTGCTATATTTGTTTCATGTGCTCGTGAGCTATGAGCCTTGGGCTGCCACCCTACAAGTTGGCAGGCACTCTGCTGGCACAGTTCTGTCAACAATACACTTCATCCAACTGCTGGGAGGTTTGGATATACTGCTCTGGGTTATCTGTCGTCCAGTTTTCTTTTCCTCCCTGTGGGCAAGTGTTGTGTGGCGTGTTGGTGCAGCTGCCTCATGGCATGGCCATGATCAGAAACTCACACAGTGGGAAACCATGGGCATTCATGCATGACATACTACTTTGTGGCACACTTCATTGCCCCTTATAAATAAACTGATTTTCTGCATCAACAAACTTTTTTGACTGCTATATGTATTTTAAGAACTACATTTTGTTATTTGTTCACAAATATTTGTGTTTATATTAGTTTTATATTTAAACCAGCTACTTATTTGTGGATTTTCACTGTTACACAGCATGGATTACAACAATATATCAATGTTGCATTCCTAACCATTACTGGATCAAACAGTACTCCTTTAGGCAATTCAGTAGCTTGATCATGAGAGCAGGGGAACTCAATTGCAGGGATGAGTTTCAGATATTTGCAGCTAGAGTTCCCTTGCAGAATAAAACTTTATCAAATGCAGACATTTTAAGGTGCACAGTATGATTATGCCATTAAACTAGTAATTCCAGAGCCCGGACTAACCACTTATTTGAGCAAGCTCAAATCCTTATGAATTCAATTTGAAAAACTATGGAAATAAAACCTGAAATATAAATGACTGCAATCTCATAAAGTTGAGTCTTAGCTGCTGTTCTTCTTAAAAGCAATTTGATTCAATTCTGTTGGCTTACAAGGCCAACTGGTACCTTGTCAGTACAACTAAGGATGGGGCAATAAGTATAGCCTTTCAAAAGATATTTGCATCCTGAGCATTAAATTTAAGAATCATTGGAGGTTTATTTGGAGGACTAGTTAGTAGCTGTTCCTCCAACAATACATTTATGTCTGCTTCTTGGAGGATCTGCCAAGGAATAGGGTTGTACACCCTGCAATTGTCTCAGACTGAACCGCACAGTTTGTCACCTCAGCATCCTATTTGATCCTAAACTATGCTTTAGCATCCATATTTTCTTTCTCTCAAAGACTGTCCACCTCTGCCTCATAATATTTTTCACTTGTACCCATTTCTAAAGTAGCATACTGGAAATCTGAAACAGATGCAAAAACTCTGCAAAGACTCAGCAGGTCTACCAAAGTGTGTAAAGAGAAAAGATAAATGAAGAGCTTCCTTTTGAATGGTGAACTGGAAGATCAGTGGTCAATGTTTCCTCTGTTTTCTGCTTCAATTTCTATTCTTTTTTCACTGTCTTTTATTCTTTGAACATGTTTGAACTTCCCTTCCTTCACCTTTTTCCCAGAATTTCAAAACATCTGACTTGGACATTTAATCAATTATCTCTGCTGTGTTCACTTTTTTTATTTCCATTAAAAAAAACTGTTCAAACAAAGGACCTAGACTTAAAATTTAAAAATCTCTTTTCATTTTACAGATACCAACAGACTTGCTGCATGTATTTTCCATTTTTAGCTGCATTTGTTTTCCATGACTTCTGCATTGTGCCAGATTTTCAACAAAAACATGCTTGGCATTGTGAAGTAAACCTCTGATTAAACTGGTTTGGACTTTTCTGATAATGATCCCTTGAGGCAAAGGTAAGCATGTCTATTATCTGGGATGTTTGGTAGGGTTCCAGTGTGTAGGTAAGAAATTCTGAATGCCAATCTGGGTCGAGAATATTCTGTTGTAAACAAGACAGGATGCAGGACAGAATGGTTGAGCTTTGGAAGAATTGATGATTTGAGATTTCTTCTCCTTGTGTTTTCTCTCTGCTTCTGATACATAATGACTTTTGAAGGTCATTTCAATTCTTTCCATTGTAAAGGATCACATATTTTTTTCCTTTTTGGGAGTATCATCTGAAATTGAAGTTTCACCAGCTGAAATACCTGGTGAATTTTGTAACTTAGAAATATCAAGTGCTGCACATTTTTAGCTGTGCATATCAATATTTCTCTTTGTAGCAATGAGATCATTATTTTGAGACTGAATAGTACCAAGTGTCCTTGAGTTAAGAAAATTCAACCTGGCAACACCTCTTTAATTGGTTTGGCTGCAGTTTGTTACAAGGCTATAAGTTCAAGGGCAGCAGAGACATGTGGTGTAAACTGAAAATACCTATCTCTTTCTCACTCCAGAGCTGAAGAACTCAAGCATTTAAAAAAAGCTGAAAAGGTAGAATTCTAGCAAAAAAAAGACCTACTTCCTTCAAATTTATTATTAAAGTGAAGATTATGGACAAAGGCATATTATCATGCTAAACTCAAAGGAACTGTGTAAGACACTTGATCTTCAGAATCATACTTACTCCATCTATAACCATTATCAACTACAATACGTGTGTCAAACTCACTGTCTTGTCTGTCATAATTTTTAATGAGTGTGTCTGTTTTGGGGATTTTTGAAGGTTTAATTTACATAGCAGTAGATCAAACACATTTTGTTTTCTCTGCTTTTTTTAAAGTTACTATGTTACAACATTAAAGTGATTTTCTCTTAATGATGAAATCGTCATTCAGGCTGATTGATCAACCCAGTAATCTGACTGGGATTTTGTACATTTTGTCATACCTTGTGGAACAGTGCGGTATGACTATTGACTCACTCTTCCCAGATAAGTCATGATACCATTTAGTTCCACAAGGTGCAATAATTAGATTCCCTACAGTATGGAAATAGGCCCTTTTGCCCAACAAGTCCACACGAACCTTCCGAAGAGGAACCCACCCAGATCAATTCCTCTAACCTTTATTCACCCTGACTAATGCACCTAACACTATAGGCAATTTAGCATGGCCAATTCACCTGACCTGCACATTTGTTTTGGATTGTGGGAGGAAACCAGAGCACCCAGAGGAAACCCCCGCAGACACAAGGAGAATGTGCAAACTCCACAAAGATAATCACCCAAAGCAGGAATTGAACTGAGGTCCCTAGCACTGTGAGGCAGCAGTTCTAACCACTGAGCCATCATGCTGCAAGTGATCTTTATCAAACATTTCTGAAGTTTTAGGGTCAAATAAAAATGCTAAATTTAGTCTTCTGTGTGTCGTGCTGTTAATTTCACTGCTATGTGAACTCAAAGTGTAATGCAAAGTCTCCATAAGACACTCACTTTAGTACACAAGTGTCAGGTATTCTGATTACATGACCAGCTCAACTCAATTGTGGCTATCTCAATAAGATATGGATGTGTAATGTTTAAAGTTGACTTCAATTTTAATTGTAAAACTGAAGAAAATTACAATTATAAACTGAATTGAGAAAGGTAACGTAAAGGTTTGTCAGTCTTGATTAATTATAAGACCATTCCAGGCACTGTATGTTATCATGCATTTAACATTTTTAAAAACACTTATCATTGGAATTACAAAACAATGATACTCAATAAATGCAGTAATTCTTAGTCAATTAATTGTGAAATACAGCTTGAAATTTCTGGCTGACTGGAAGCAAGTGTCTTCTTCTGTTTTATTGACTGAAGTTATCTTCTGTATTCTCTTCCTTTATGTGTACTGAACTAATGTAGGTTACTGCTTATTAACCTTTGCTAGCCATTGTCCCTGTGCATGATCAGAGGCATCATGAACTTTAACTGGCATCTTAGTGGTGAAGAGTATATAAAATCAATTTCAGATTGGCTAAGTCATGAGACAGATTCCTAATTAATTTCTTTAAACATGATGGTTACCTTACTGATATTATTTCTCATGACCTTCTGGTTTGTTCCATAAAATATTAAACACTTGTAGGAGCAATGCTTTTGCAGCAGCTTTTTCTTCCTAACTTACTCCACAAGATAATAAGGTCCAGTAAGTGTGTAGTGTCACATTATAAGCACCCAAAATGTCAGAACTAATAGATCAAATTATTCTGGCAAATCTGAAAGCCTATCAGTGCATTTTACTTGAAAGAAACATTGGTGACTCTACAAATCTATTGATGCCTAAAAAAAGTTAACTGAAATCACTTTAAAAATATTACATTGACTACAGTGATTGGGACCAGGTTGACCTGATTAATGATGAGGTTCTTGATTAGGGTTGTTAACATAGGCCAATCAGGAACCTTGTACTTAATGAGGCCAACCTGGTCCCAATCACTACATTGACTTATTTTGTTCTCTGGAGAGGAATAGTATGTAGAAGTGTATTAAAATTATGGTTACAAAGTACTATTGCAAGATGGATAAAAAACAGTCTCAAAATAACTGTATAAAACTAATGTTACAGGTTTGTTGCATTCTTTGTTACAGAACTAATCAATTTTAACAATTAGCCATGTACCTGAGTAAAATCTTTTTCAACCTCAAAGCACTTTCACATTTGTAAGCTGAGTATGTGTTAGTCTTGTTAATAAAAACAGTTATAAAGCTACCAATGACCTCACTTCTGAACATAGTCATCTGGTTATTCTTTCTGATAGAAAGTGTTTATCATCTGTCCAGAGTAAATAAGAATATACTTGTTTGATTAATTGAAAATTATTTTTTAAATATTTATTTAAATTATTTAAAAATTATTTTAAAATAGCTCAATCCTACAGATGCCTGGCATGTCAGCTTGGGTGAGCTGAAAATGTGTTGCTGGAAAAGCGCAGCAGGTCAGGCAGCATCCAAGGAACAGGAGATTCGACGTTTCGGGCATAAGCCCTTCTTCAGGAATCAGATTCCTGAAGAAGGGCTTATGCCTGAAACGTTGAATCTCCTGATCCTTGGATGCTGCCTGACCTGCTGCGCCTTTCCAGCAACACATATTCAGCTCTGATCTCCAGCATCTGCAGACCTCACTTTCTCCATGTCAGCTTGGGTGAACATCTTAATGTGTGGTAGTTTGTCCATCCATCTTATTTTCAGAAACTTCCAAAGTCAATCCAAGTGGACATGGTTAAGCTTCTTGAGGTGACCTTGATATACAGTTCAAGACTCACATTGATAGAGCAAAGCGAGTATGACTAATACTGTATAGAATTTCAGTTTGTTAGACACATTTATAATTCTTCATTCTCAAACAGCTTTTTGAAGTCAAGACTACATTTACTTTGACTGTTGTCATATGTGTTTCATGTCTCACACAAGAACTTGAGGGTTCTAAGCTGTATTTGTAAAAATAAGTAAATCCTCTGGGCTGGATGGGATCTATCCTAGGATTTGCTGGGAAGCCAGGGAAGAGAGTGCCGAGCCTTTGGCTTTGATCTTTATGTCATCGTTGTCTACAGGACTAGTGCCAGAAAACTAGCAAATGTTTCCCTTGTTCAAGAAGGGGAGTAAAGACACCCCTGGAAATTATCGAACAGTGAGCTTTACTTCAGTTGTGGGTAAAGTGTTGGAAAGGGTGATAAGAGATAGGATTTATAATCATCTAGAAAGGAATAAGTTGATTAGGGATAGTAATTTTTTTGTGAAAGGTAGGTCATGCCTCACAAACCTTATTGAGTTATTTGAGATGGTGACCAAACAGGTGGATGAGGGTAAAGCCATTAATGCAGTATATATGGATTTCAGTAAGGCATTTGACCAGATTCCCCATGGTGGGCTATTGAACAAAATATGGAGGCATGGAATTGAGGGTGATTGAGCAGTTTGGATCAACAATTGGTTAGCTGAAGCAAGACAGGGAGTGGTGGTTGTTAGGAAATATTCATCCTGGAGTTCAGTTTCTGGTGGGGGACAGCAAGGACCTAGGCAAAAGTGAAGACTGCAGATGCTGGAGATTAGAGTCAAGGTTAGAGTGGTGCTGGAAAAGCACAGCGGGTCAGGCAGCATCCGAGAAGTAGGAAATTGTCCTGC
Organism: Hemiscyllium ocellatum; assembly: GCF_020745735.1. Lineage (NCBI taxonomy): Eukaryota > Metazoa > Chordata > Chondrichthyes > Orectolobiformes > Hemiscylliidae > Hemiscyllium > Hemiscyllium ocellatum. The sequence continues at coordinate 32,714,171 of NC_083419.1, forward strand.
TCCTCCAATGCTGCTTTACCACAAGGATCTGTTTTGGGTCCACTGTTGTTTGTCATTTTTATAAATGACCTGGATGAGGGCATAGAAGGATTGATTTGTAAATTTGTGGATGAAGTAAGGTCAGTAGAGTCATGGATAGTGACAAAGGATGTTGTAGGTTACAGAGAGACATCAATAAGCTGCAGAGCTGGGCTGAGAAGTGGCAAATGGAGTTTAATGCAGTAAAGTGTGAGGTGATTCACTTTGGAAGGAGTAACAGGAATGCATAATACTGGGCTAATGGTAAGATTCTTGGTAGTGTAGATGAGCAGAGAGATCTCAGTGTCAAGGTACAAAGATCCTTGAAGGTTGCCACCCAGTTTGAGAGGGTTATTAAGAAAGCATACAGTGTGTTAGCTTTTATTGGTAGAGTGATTGAGTTTTGGAACCATGAGGTCATGTTGCAGCTGTACAAAACTCTGGTGTGGCCACATTTAGAGTATTGTGCACAGTTCTGATGACCACATTCTAAGAAGGATGTGGAAGTGTTGGAAAGGGTTCAGAGGAGATTTACTAGGATGTTGCCTGGTATGGAGGGAAGGTCTTACGAGGAAAGGCTGAGGGACTTGAGGGTGTTTTCTTTAGAGAGAAGAAGGTTGAGTGGTGACTTAATTGAGACATATAAGATAATCAGAGTGTTAGATAGGTTGGATAGTGAGAGCCTTTTCCTCGAATGGTGATGGCTAGCATGAGGGTACACAGCTTTATATTGAGGGGTAATAGATATAGGACAGATGTCAGAGATAGTTTCTTTACTCAGACTAGTAGGGGCATGGAATGCACTGCCTGCAACAATAGTAGACTTGCCAACTTTAAATGATCATTGGTAGGCATATGGATGTGAATGGAATAGTGTAGGTTAGATGGGCTTTAGACTGGTTACACAGCATTGTTTGCACAACATTGATGGCCGAAGGGCCTGTACTGCTCTGTAATGTTCTATGTTCCATAAATGGAGACATGCTTGTACTCACATACAGTATAAGGCTATACGTGTTTCAACACTTACTAACCCAGCTGTGAAGCAAGTTGGAACGTTTTGATGTCACAGAAGAACCAAATTAATGTGAACTTCTGTTTTTCTTTCCATTACCTATGGTACAGCATCACAGTAAATGCCAAAGATTCTGCAAAAAAAAAATCACCAAAGATCTGGTTTCAGGCAGCAAACTCAAGGAGAAGAAAATAGAATGACATCTGGTTTGATGCACTCAGACTTCAATAAACAGAATTGATTCTATCAAGAATCTGTAAAGTGCACAATTAAAGTAGAAATCCTACAACATGATTTTCTAATAATTTATCATTTTTTAATAATAGCACTCATCACAGTATTTCTGAGTGATTTGGCAGTGTTATCTGCATCTAAATTGGGAGTTTTGCGCTATAGTTTGACATTTTTCGCATTCTGAAATCTTTACGATTTGAAATAAAATCTAAAAATTAAACAAAGAAAATCTATAAACTCCAAGTGTCCTTGAAAATTTGATTTCAAAGATATTTAAATATAAATATCAAGTTTGATATGTCCTGAAATTTAATTTCAACGTTCTTGTAATGAAAGAATTGGAGCAGTATTTTGTACAGTCATAATCTGTGGAGGCAATGGGTGATGACTCTTTCATTCCTCCAATCTCAATTACAGACTCATCCCTGACGGTCTCCTAAACCTTTCTATGTGATTATACCTCTGGTACCTAGTCTCAATTTCTGACAATACTCAAGTTAATTTTCACTAAGTGTCCTCATTCTATTGTAGCTGACACTTATGCAATTAAATCACATATACAACATATACTCATAGGACCTTGAGCTCTACTGAAATTAAATATAGCTCCCAGCACCTCATCCTGCCATGGTAGTCTTTGCACACAATCTGCCAAATATTTGAAATGTTAAAAGGTTATCGCCTTCATAAAAAGTGCTTTGAAAATCTTTCCTTTACTGACAAATAAATATAAATCTGACCAATTGCATCACTGATGCATACCTGATCATGACTATTGGAAATAATTTTAAAATTTCCAAAGTTTTCTAATACATGCATGGGATGGCTAGGCCAGCATTTTTTTGCCCATTCCCAGTTTCCCTCGAGCTGGTGGTGGTGAGCTGCCTTCTTGAACTGCTGCAGTCTTTGTGTTATAGGTAGACCCACAATGCCATTAGAGAGGGTCTTCCAGGATTTTGACCCAGTGATATTGAAGGGATTGCAATATATTTCCAAGTCACGACAGTGAGTGGCTTGGAGGGTAACTTTCAGTTGACAGTATTCTCATGTATCTGCTGCCCTATCCCTTTCAGATGGCAGTGGCTGTGGGTTTGAAAGGTGCTGTCTGAGAAATTTTGGTAAAGTTTTGCATCTTATAAATGGTAAAAACTATTGCTACTGAGCATCTGTGCTGGAGAGAGTGAATGTTTGCAACTGGGAACAGGTAATCAAGCAGATTATTTTGTCCTGGATTGTGTGAAGCTTGTTGACTGATGGTGGAACTGCACTCATCCAGGAAAGTGGGGAATTATTGGTTGGCGTTTCATGGTAAACAGTGACCCTGAACAGCTCAGAGGTATGAAGAATTTATGATCTTCAAGAAACAAATGAAGTTTCCAATGGTTACAGTGAATGAGATTGATCCTGAAAAGGATTTAATATTTAAAATATCTCCCTACACTTTTAAAAAACTCAATATCTATCTTAATGATCTGCTGATATATGTTCACTTCCTGCAAACATCACTCATGTTTCCTGTCAAATTTAAATGGCACCCTTTGGTTCAAAGTAAAAATATAATGAACCAACATTCAAGGGGTAATGAATGTCCCAAACAAAAGTGGGGAAAGATACAAGAATGATCAACACTCTGGGCTTGCTGGGCTTTGTAGAAAGCGAAACAGTAGTTTAGTGGTTATATTACTAGACCAGTAACCAGAGGCCCTGAGACACAAGTTCAAATCCCAATGGTGATCATTAAATTATTGGATTGTTGTAAAATTCATCTGTTTCACTCATGCCCTTTAAAGGGCAAAATCTACAGTAGTTACCTGGTCTGGGAACTCAGCCTCACACAACATAATTGACTCTAATTGTATTCATGAAGGTGGCTCACTACTACTTTCCACAAGGGTAATGAGGGATAAGCAATAAACACGGGCCTTAAATTCTATGAATTAACAAAAAAATGTCAGTAATTAAAAGATATAGAATACACAACACAAAAATTAGGAAAGTAGCTAGAATAATCAATGCTCTGAGTGTTCTGGCATTATATGACATATCATAAAATAGTGGATCTTCCAACAACAATGGGATATGGGTTATTAATTACTTAAAAGCCACACACTTCTTGTATTTACCAAATTCATTTGCTGCAATATGACCCAATTATTATCTAAAATGTATTGATTTGCTCAAAACTGAAAGTAGAATTGAAGAAACAGGAAATGCTTAAATTAAAATTTTGCATCTGAATATAATGCTTATGGTCACACTTATTTGCACAGAACTGTCATATTTTTCTTATGCTTCCATGCATACACCTCTGTCATACCTGCATTTAATTATTGTCAAACTATTTATGCCTTCCATAATCCACCAACCATAGGTGGCACTGTTACTTTTGCAAATGAACCTATCCACTAATTCTGAGTCTCTTTTGTTGCTGCTTAGAGTGTATTTTTTTTCAAATACAGTTTAACACGATTATTAAAGATATAATTTAGATTCTTTTTTTCTCAGTTTATGAAACAGAAGCAGGAAAGAATAACTTTAAAAATTAGATACATATATCTTTTATTTTTACTGTCTATGTGCCATTCTGCCGAAGGCCATTTTCTCCCCTGCAAATACATTCAGTTATAATTCTCTCTGCTGGATCCTGAAAAAAATATTAATGCTATCTACATCCTATTGCATTTCATAGAAAAATTAAAATTTTATCTGAGTGTAGCGCTACTAAATATTTAGGGAACTTTTAATCGATTTAATTAATCTCCAACGCTGCTCTTTCGCCTATGTGTGGCTTTCTTACATCTATGCCCAAGATGCACATCTGTAAAATCATCAGCCACAGTTGCTGAGATCAAAGAAGAAAAATATTTTTTTCTAACAATTGTGCATGTGAATCAATTGGATAACCTTTCTAAAAATATTTTCTACATGTGTCCAAGCTTAGACATCTGCAAATTGCCAGTACTGGTCTGTGCTTGAGTGGGCATTGGCTATAAAGGAATTTTTTATAATATTTAGTTTACAATCAGATTGCATACTTTTCTACTCATCTGCAAGTATTGATGACAACATCATGCCAGCTGCGAAATAACATATTTCTATTTTACATTTTCAGCTTCTGTAGGGCTTTAAGGCATTACCATATTTTTGCCACTGGATGCATTGGGGTAGATCTTTTCTCTGTACCATGTTTTTGAAGGAATATATATTTCACATTAGCCTGATTAAAGCTGTGTATGAAATTATCTTTAAGCAATTTTGTTAACATCGTAATTTATAAATCCCCGTCCATTTGGAAATGCATAGTTTTGAGCCTAGGAAGTGAAATAACTTTATGACTGCAACTTTCTCAAGAATCGCTGGTTACAGTTTTAAATGTGGTGCAGCAACCAAGTGCACTTTAGAATAACAAATACAATTCAGCAAAGTGGAGATAGGGCAACATTGAGATAAAATAAAAGCGGCAATCATCATTTTGAATGACAGAAGAGGCTCAAGGGGCATTATGACCTACTCCTGCTCTTCTTTCTTACATTTACATGTTAATAACTCCCATCATTTATTTGTAAAAGCTTTGTCAATTAAACTGTAAAGGAGAATAATTCTGAATTTGGCAATTTATTTAAACAAATAAAGTATGAACATCGTAATCCTTCTGTGATTTTTGCGATACTTTTCTACTTGCCAAGTTGTCTAAGTGTGGAAGAGAACCATATGTGATGGTAGAGAAACAGACAGCAAGACAAAGAATGAAGCAAGGAGAGGGAGATGCACTCACAATAGGTGGGACTGAAATATAATTTTAACTACCAAGGGGAGGCCGGTTTGGGTGCAGGCAGGGAATAAATCTCCTGAAAGTGGTGTCAGATTGGGAACCTGTCATGATCAAGTCCATAAATTAAGCTGTATCTGTTGAGTAAGTTAATATGACATGTAAACAAGAAATTAATTTGAAATATAACACATTTTGGTTTTTGCAGGCTGTCTGCATTGTGCCACAATGTGTAGTGATTGCTCAATGAGAATGACATGCTGCAAAGCTTTAAAGAATGTGGTCAGTACAGTGAAAGGTTTGAGTTTGCAAGATTAGTTCGAAAAGTCTATAATCACAATTTTGAGCATCAATTTCAGTGTTTTGAAAGTGCCTCCAACAGCCTTGGAGCATGCTCACATTCCTTGCTGTCAGTCTTCACTACAGCATTTTGCTTATCAGCAATCTAGACCTCTGTAGTATCAACACAAAAGCTGCCTTCCCAGATACCATGTGCACACCACATGACAGAGAAAATTGACAGAAAGTTGCAGCTTGAAGGAGGCAATAGCCCCAGCAGACTGTGTACCAAACAGACCATTTCTGCCGCTGTGCAATGTTGGTGGGGGTGGGGGTGGGGGTGGGGGTGGGGGGGGGGGGGGTGGCGGGGAAGTGAAGGACTGAATCATCACTTCCTCATTCATTCTACTCTCCATTCATTAACTCCCTCCACTGCTGACACTCGGGAGCTGAAGTGCGCACCAGCTGTGAGATACACTGCAGAGGTTCACCAAGGCTCCTTAGGTAGCACTTTCAATACTCACAATGACTGCCATCCAGAAAGCCAAGGGCAGCAGTTACATGGAAATATCATCATCTGCAAGTTCTCTCCCAAGCCATTCATTTTCCAAAACATATCACTGTTCCTTCAGTGTCACTGGGTCAAAATCCTGAAACCCCTTCCTAATATCATTGTGGATGTTCCAACACAATGAGTGACAACTCAACATCACCTTCTGTAATGCAACTAGGAATGGGCAATAAGTGCTGGCCGAGCCAACAAAGTCTCCCCAAACCCTGAATGAGTTTTTAAAAACTCTCTATTCCTGATCCAACTCAGACTAAATGTTGTCTCACTTATGTTTAGTGTAGTTTTGAGTAAAGTGCCAGGCCAGACACCTATCCCAGTTGATGCAGTATAGATGGCTCCAGGAATCCTTAAAGCCAGTAATGAGGAGGATTAGTGCTGCAACCATCCCTTGCTTTTCAGTAGTAAGTACTATATCTGTGTTTTAAACGTCCTTTACCTACTTTGATAGCTAATAAGTGAAGGTCAAGGTTAAGTGAAAGGCTTGGATAGCAAGTAGATGTGGCATGGAGAGAGAGGATGATGCCAGCAGCACGAATGGGTTTTGTGTTTGTGAAGTGTCAGAATCCATTGGGTGCAGGGGAACTGGTGGGGGTGGGAGTTGAAGGCAGGAGTCAGGTTTCTTTGGGCTAGTAGCAGCAGGGGGAGGGGTTATGGGTCAGGTCAGATGTTATCGGATCTAGGAGGGTTGTTGTACATAGTGAGGGAACTGGAGTATCCATGGGGAGTCAGGGTCAATTGTGAAATGGTGTCTGATCCAGGGGAATGTCAGGAGAGTGGTTCAAGTCTGGGAGGGATGAGAGGATGTTTATTGAAGCTTGGGGCTATCAGTTTTGCAGTTAGCTAGGAGTTAAAGCATATTTTAATCCTTCCAAGCTTTCCTGGCTAATTATTCAAGTAAATGAGTCAGAAGTCATGTTCAGAGCTTTCTGTGGCCTTCTGATCCTCCAGCATCAGCCCGGTGCAGCATGGGAAAATATCAACCGCTTGACGTTCTTCCTCTTTGTACACTCTACAGCAGATGTCTGGTATCACATCAAGCAGAATCCACTGGGATTAACTACATCAAGTTGATAACTGTACACATAGAGTGTTGAGCAAACTTGCTCCATTTCTCTGTCACCCATCAAACTCGCTGTCACCAACAGCCTGCACTGAGGATGCCTTCCTATGTTCAGTGCCTCTTACCTGATCATCTATGTTGGCAGAGTGATTACTACACTCTCTAAATAACTTCTCATGGGGGTTGTGTCCTACCATGCAAGGGTGGTGATGTTAGCCAAATATAACCTTTCCATTTGTCCATCTTGATTCACAGTCGATGTGCTAATGCTGGCAATGCACTGATCAAGAGCTGATCTTACCATCCTCTCAAGCTTACGTAGATTTACTCATCTCTGATTTGTCAGCAGGTCATCATTTCCAAAAGCTCTACTGGGAGCAGCCGCTACTTGTGGTACTGCATAAGGCCTGAAGCACCAAAGATGGAGGAGGCACTGGATTTAGGCTGAACGTTGTGCTCTCAAGCAGACCTCAATGAAGTGGGAGATATCACTACACAGATTGACTACTTGACAAACATTGTGCTTGTTGCTAGAATACAAGCTGAGGAGAGATAAAGCCCTTAGGTGTCTTTTTATTGGTTATTTATTGGTATTGCTTTTCAGGCAGGAAAGTCAACATAGTCAGTGGGTCCTGGCACAGTAAGCAAAGGATGATTTAATTGGACACAGTGCTTGAGTCGTTAAATCTTTATTGTTACTGAATGTGGGTCTTTGGCATCATGTTCACCTTGTTCACAACTCACAACTCACAGATTTTTCAGCTATGCTTGCATTGTTTGGATGATTGGGCTTTAACATTTGACTGCAAAGTAAGGATTTCTCCTCTGCTTTTCTCAAGGTCAGGCAGGACCTCCAGGGGAGAGTCATAGAACAAGGGCGCAACATCTCCCCATCTTCCTTCCTGCTTCTGCATTCAGGTTGCTTCAGAAGAAAACCTTTCTGCACATTTCCACAATGATCCCATTAAATGCAGAACCTTAACTTTTTTTTGGCTAAGCCTGAGTCATGTATGTGATTTTTGGAAAGGTTCTTACAGTGAGACTGGGCCGATTTCTCACTGTTTCTTACCAAAAGTGCCTAATTGCATACCAACAGAAAGCTGTGGAGGCCAGGTCATTGAATATATTTAAGATGGAGATGGATAAGTTCTTGATTGTCAAGGGGATCATGAGTTATGGGGAGAAAGTGGGAGAATGGGTTTGAGAAACCTATCAGCCATGATCGAATGGAGGAGCAGACTCAATGGGCTGAATGGTCTAATTTCTGTTCCTATGTCTTATGATCTAGTGGTCTCAACCCACCTGTATAGCATCTCTCTCATCCAATTGTATCCTCATCTTGCTAGGTGCCATTTCCAGAACAACTTGATCTGTCGGCATCCCTTGTAGCTATGCCAAATTGTGTATGAGAACATTCAGTATTAATCTGGAATGCCAGGCTTGGTTCCTGATATTTACTCAAAACATGGCACAGAAGGGGAAATTTAACGTTCAAGCTCAAAGCACTTTGAGCCCACCTCCATGCTCACACCATTCCTGCTCGCATTGTCATTCTACATTTTGTCCAGCCAGAGCTGTTGGACTCACAGTACTTCTGGCTTGCACAGGCACACAACCAGGAAGCTTTTCATGGTTGTTAGCAGGCCTCAGTCGAGTCAGGGGAGAAAGCTTTCGGTCAGTGGGTCCTGACACAGTAAGTAAAGGTTGGCCGCTGATACCTGTCCAGGGACTTGGATACAGTTAGTCAGCCACTTAGTGCTGTCAGGGTCAAGCTGTTCTCCTCACAAGGGGTGAGGAGCCAAATGTCTGTTGGCACAGCTATTACTTTTGGAGTGGGTGGAGATGTGTCCTGGGTAGGCAGCACAGAGGCCATGCAGGATTAGTGGTATTCAGGGTTGGGGTGGGTGAGAACAAGTAAGGGAAGGATTAATGAGAATGGTACAGCATGTGCCTAGGTGGCAGTTGGGTGCAGCAACAGAGATAGAGTGAGTGTGAGGTATCGGAAAGGAAATGGCGGCAGTTACCCTGGTGGAGCGGAGAAGGCCATTGACCTTTTTCTAACACTGCTCTGCATTCCTCGAGATGACTGAGACTGCACTGATCCAGCATGCTTGGTGTTGAGGCTTCCTCTGTTAGTCCTGAGGAAAGAGGAAGTCTTGCCTCTGCAATAGCCTGTCCAGGAAGGCCTCCAGGATCCTACCCATATAATTTCCACCATCTGTTAATTCTAGGGCAAATCTCAGGAACTGTGCTTGACAGCTCTGGACTGACAAGTATGCTTGAGGGTTTATTTTTAAAAGATAGTGCATATGCAAGGAATACTGGTGAGTTTTCCTGGGAATGATGTGTGGTAAGATGAGACTGGAATTGGACATGACGTTGCCATAGGGAGGGGCAAGTAGTTAATGAGGCGAGTTTGGTAAGATACAATGAGAAAACCCACTGGGTCTCACAGTGCAAACACCTCCAAAAATCATCTTGAACTCAGGTTTTACAAAGTGTAGACAATGGAAAAGTGGGCATATTTCTAAAGGCGAATGACGAAGAAGGGAGGAAAAGAACCCATCCTGAACAAGTAACCAACTGGCAATAACAATACATGGAATATCTAAAAATGTCACTTTCCTGATTATGAGTTAGGGGTGAACAAGGAAAGTTGTTGAGTGACGGTGGAGTCATGCAGACACAGAAAAGAGCTAAAAGGGAGGACAGAAAATGAGTTTGGGCATGGAGGAAAGGATATGGCAAAGGAAGGCTTCTGTTAGTTAATAATAACAATGCCAGCAGTGGATATAAGCAGAGTAGGAAGCTGTTCAGGATGTAGCCACCCAGAGAAGTCACCAGAAAAGGTGGGCATGATATGTCACCATGTTTTCAGGTCAATTTGTAGATATCAGAGAAACAAAGCCTGTGATAAATCAGACTGTTCTAGAAAGCGGGCACTGAAATATATAGGACAGTGCAGCAAAACCTGCATTCATTTGAATTTGGCTGAAACTCTCCATGCCAGTGGCTGAAAGGTGATCACAGCACTCAGTATAATTTTACCATCAATGTTTTCCAGAGTTTGATGAACGACATACGTGGCTTTTCACAGGCTGCCATAAATAGATACAAGAGATGCTGCCTAACCTGCTGTGCTTTGACCAGCAACACATTTGCAGCACATAAAAGAGGTGACCAACACACCCTCATTCCACAGGTAGGGACAACTAGTGAAGAAAGGTTTTGGACTTCTCAGCCATTGCTCACTTCTACAGAGTGCAAGGAGTCATTGACTTCACTCCTGTAGCCACTATAGCCCTCTGGGGCCAGCCAGCAGTATTTGTGAAATGCCAGACCCTTCACTCTTTCATATGCAGCTGGTCAGCAAACATAGGTAGCAAATAGTTTGTGTCCATGTTTCTTTCCCAGCAAGCTCTCATGACTCATCTCCAGAGCTTTTTGAGGTCCAAGACCAGATTGATATTAGGGTTCACTTTTGAAGAGCCGTCCCATCTGCTTAACACCACATATCTTCCAAGCACACCATCAGCATTTATATTTCAATTAGAAAAGCACAGGAGCCAGTTCCCAATATATGAGTGGAAGTGCCACTTGCTCTGGTTTTGTTGTTCCAAATGGCTTGACAGATAAAATAACACAATTTAACATGGGATCAGACTATAGGGATTTAAATAGGGAAACAGGGTGGAATTTAATACCCTCCCCATTCTGAATTTGTTGGGGACAAAACTTAATTGAGTGGGAGGATGGTGAGTGAAGACCCTGTAATCTTCATGCCTCCACTCCAATTAAGTACAAAGAAGGAAGGTCCATGGATGGGGTGTTATGATAAGAGGTTTGTAAGGGTTGTCCCTCATTCAGAGGCACTCACTGCAAAAGGGAGGGAGTTGACATAGGGAATAGGTAAGTCCATTGAGAGCCACTCAGCTGTCCTTGCTACTGATCCATCTCCCCATGAGCTCCACTCCACTACCACCTCCCTTACTGTCTCAATTGCAACTTTAGATCTGACAATGATCCCAGGCTCTGGATGGGTTCAGTCTTGGCAGAAGCTACGGCTGCTCTTAGTAGAGCCGCCATTCAGGCTGAACTTGGAGGTGATCATGGTGCCCAGCTAGATGCAGAGTGGCATCAGGAGATGGGACCCGCTTGCTTGGTGATAGCCACAAGGACACTCAGCAGATATGAAAGGAGTGCTTTTTCTTGTCACTTAGCCGACAGATCATCAAACACTAGGAAACAGAAACGATTTACCATTTCAACACATATAGCACTGGACCAGGCATTAGTTTGTCCACCTTACTTCAATTCTGATCAAATATTTTAAAAAATCAAATATTGCTACAATGAGCCTGAAAACTGGGTACTGGCATGCACCAGACTGTTCCAGTTTGCCCAAAAAATTTAAATTGAGTTGCCAACTGTACATGCTGTTAAGAAGATACTAATTCCAGTAATAGGGCTGTAAGCAGGTTGCCTCTTCCCTCCACCCTGCCAGCCTTTTCAGAATTTGAAGCTGTCCTGGAAGATATGAAAAAGCTTCTGATAGTAAGATTTTCAAATAGGATGTACACCAGTGCCTAATATCACTTTCATTTAGCAATCAACCTTTAGTATCTAGAACTGTTCACAATATTCCAGATGTGGTCTAACCAGTGGTTAATGCCAGGATTCCATCAGCTTTCTTGATTATTTTCTTCCCCTGCTCATGTATCTTTAATAATCTATTTACGTGGACTCCATGCACATCTTTGAAACTCCAGTGTTTTCATCATTGAGAAAGCATTCTGTTTTATTCTTTTTAGGACCAATGTGGATGATCTTACATTTCCCTAAACTGATATCCACATTTGGAAATCAGTCCATGTGTCCTCTCTCTCAATGCTTGACATAGCCCTAGTAAAGATGTAAGTCATTTCCATTCACACCATTTTGTAATAAAAAAAACCTTGATGACGCAGTCCTTACACTACAAAAGCATGTGTCCTTTTGATTCACTAAATTGATGACTTTTTTTTAATTAACTAACATGTTTTTTTCCCAGCAATTACTTATATACTTTACAAATGGAGGTACAGTACTTACAGCAACTCCATTATAATGAACAGAATGAACCCATTCCTCTTACAAGGGCAGGATGTAAAAAGCCATCGCAACCATCACAAATATTCCTGAAATATTATCATTTTTCACTGAGGCACCAGGAATAGTCTGTGACACTATTCAAAGTGCATAAAGAATCTGGCGCTATTACAAAAAAATATAAAATTAAAATCCAGGTCTTCAATAATAGTAAAAAAAACCACTGCTCTTCTATCAGTAAGAATCTGTAATAAAAAGAGTTTGCATATAAAAAGCAATTCAGAGAAAGCTTTGAAGGTTCCCTTTCAAAGCTGCTCAACTTTATAGAGTATCAGGGGATTTGTGTTATTAATTGAAGTTAATTTTCTAGGATATCAGTTTTCTGTGCACGTGGGAAAGATTGATAGCCTCTTCAAATCTCAAGAGTGCTGAAAAATGACACTGTTCCATCACTGAGTGCCTTTACTGTTATCATCACAAATCAAATTATAAACATTGGGACAACCTTTGCAAAGTCTGGCTTCAAGAGATTTCCATAAGATTAATTAGGCGGCCAAAATGAAGGTGGTAAAATAAGGGGGCAATTCATTGCTAAGAGAATGGGAAGTCAATACAACAATGGGTAATTAGTGCGGGCAATGGATTCTCAAAGGCACAGAGGACACTGGACCCTCTTTCTCTCTGATGTTTAGTGCTGTATTGTGAACCCCTCATTTAATTAGTGCACTTTGATACCCACAGGAGCTTTAAGCTCCAGGGCATGCTAAACACTGACTGACACCGAGTGCTTCTGCCTTCTTCCAGTCTAATTAGAAACACAATGAGCTGCAAAGAAAATGTTTTACTCAAAGACTTTCGAGAGATACTGCTGCCAGGAAACAATGATTTATTTTACGTGTGCGCTGGTATTTTTATTAAATATTTTTCAAGTTGCACGCCAGCCAAGTCCACTGACATATGCACATTGATCAATATCTTTCAATTTCTCTAAGTAAACATGCTTATACAGTAGGTTTATAAGAAGATTCCGATCAAAAGAAAGTGTGCTCCCTGGAGAAATCATTTAAAATTAGTCTCATTATTCGAAATAAATTGATGTGCTATATTTCCAGTTTGTTGTAGAAATTATGCTGATGACAAAACTTAGCACAAGGGCATTAGGTGGATGATGAACTATTCATCTACAAATAAAAAGAAAACTGGATATTAAAAATTAGGTTGGCCAGAATTAAAAGATCAAACTTCTCACGTGTGTAATCTTCTCATGAAAAATAATAATACCATTTCATTTGAAATTGCAATCGAGTTAGAATGCGCTCATTCTCCTGTAACAAAAAGCACAGGAAACTCTAGCTTTAAGCTAGCCATGTTTGCTTTACTATGAAAATCTTAAAAAAGCCAGCTAGATTTGCCATGGCTTACCATTAGCTGTCCTTTCAGCTATACAAAATGTATCTGCCCATTTTCAGACCCCTTCTAGAATTTTCACAAACTCCATGTACTCTTTAAAACTCTGCAATGGTTCTTAAAGGGACTATTAGAGGCAATATGCCACCTGATTCTGCATTGAGACTCTTTAACTGTTGTCTGCGGCTATGTGCACACCTGACAATCGCTTTTCCACTTCCACCAAACCGGAGAGCCTTGGCTGTGGTCCAAGTCAGCTATAATTAATAAATTGCATTTGTCCGCCCAATCAGCATACAGAAATCATCACAACTATAATGTTGAAGTCAAGAGATTAATCCTCTCAGGTCTCTCTGTTCTGAATGCCTTAGCTGTTGATGCACAGAGGATGTCCAATTTTACATTTTAAGGAATTTAGGCTTCACAGTGACTAATTTAGAACCTAAGTAGCAAATATACCCATAGAATGTATTTTCTATTTCTAGCAAACCAGTGCAGTCAGTGAGACAGAGGATTATTAGAATTTTTCCAAAAGAACTACTCAACAAAGAAATTTTCACTTGTGCTATTTGGAGTGCCAGTTTGAAGACGATAGGCTCATGTCTGAAAAGGAATAAAAAATTGATCTTTACTTAATAGAATACAAAACTCTGCCCTAAGAAAGCATGAACAATGGGAAACACTCAAAATCTGGAGGCAGTTAATTAGTTAATTATGCACATATTAGTACGTTAAAATTATCAAAATGAAAGCAAATTACTGCGGATGCTGGAATCTGAAACCAAAAGAGAAAATGCTGGAAAATCTCAGCAGGTCTGGCAGCATCTGTAAGGAGAGAAAAGAGCTGACGTTTCGAGTCTAACTGACCCTTTGTCAAATGATCGTCTGAAATGATCCAGAAATCTGGACATTCATATTAATGGCGAAATTGCAACTGATCAATTCAAAGGTTCCATGGAAAAGAACCAAACATTCTAACCTCACCTTGAAATGTGAAGTACTGAAACAATATCAATGCTTCCAGAATGAAATTTCTCATAACTTGCTGACATACAGAATGGCGGAGGTTTACTTCAGATTGCTTTAAACAAACTTGGGAAGATCTCTAACAAGTTTAACACAAGTACCAGCCAGAATTTAGTTCTAAATACTTACCAATTGATGTAATGACTAACTAAGGGATAGATAGAAGAGGACACATTCCAAAGATTCAAAATGAGTTGAAGTCATGGAGACTTTAGCAAAAGACAGCGATCTCAGAATGACTTTAAACACAGTTTTATTTTCAGAGCTTCTACTTAGCATACATGGTGTAAAACGTAGGCAGCACATTTCTTCTATATTGACAGCAAATATAAAACATTGCATTGTGTTTGTATTATAAATAGATCCCTCAAAATGAGAAATATTAATAAATTAGCAATATTCCTACCAATAATTAGTTCTGCCCTCCTATTTCTAAGTCTTCTGGCTTGCTATCCAAAGGCTTGCTTTTTACATGAAGGATTCATATTTGATTTTTAGTATGGCCAGGAGCTTTAGTACTCACACTCATTTTGGCTCACCACAATTAATACTTTTTCTGGGTGACAGATATTGCTATTTAAACATGATTAACATGCCACGGATCTACCATAATTATTATGCACAGGATATATATCATGATTTGTTCCACCTTCTCTTCTGCCACTTTGTTGTCTGAACCAATCAAAATCTGGTGATTCCTTTGTACTGGAGCTACATTTGCTTGGAGAGCTTTGGATGTGTCCTTTTCCTCAATATCAATGTGAAAAGTCATTGTAACTCGAAAGGCCTCTATAAATCAAGAATGATTTGGGAGAAAGGTTAACTGCTCAAGTTCATACATCCAAAGGCTATGTGTTTGCTGCAAAATACACAGAAGTATACAATAATCCATGTATAAAGTTTGAAAGGCTATATAAAATAGAATCCCTACAGTGTGGAAATAGGCCCTTCGGCCCAACAAGTCTACATCGATCCTCCGTAGAGTAACCTACCCAGACCCATTCCCCTTCCATCCTATATTTACTCCTGACTAATGCACCTAACCTATACATCCTTGAACTCAATGGGCAATTTAGCGTGGCCAATTCACCTAACCTGCACATCTTTTACATTGTGGGAGGAAACCCACACAGACACGGGGAGAATGTGCAAACTCCACACCAATGGTCACCTGAACTTGGACTTGAATCCAGGTCCCTGACACTGTGAGGCAGCAGTGCTACCCACTGTGCCACCTTATATATTTATAAGGACAGCAAATTAACATCACCCTTACTGGAAACCTCATGGTATTAGCAAATCATGGAACACATTGCCAGGATTCACCATCAATTCAAATCATTGAAAGTAAATGAATGGATGGGTTCCTCACCACGATAGCAAGCTGATAAATGTCTGTTAATGTATTAATCAAACAACAAAATATAATGGGATAATATATTGGCACAGATTTAGAGGTGCTAGTAATGGTAAAATTACTGGTATTCAGCAGCTTTTTTCAGCTAGAACTGGCTACAAATTCTGGAGTCTACACATTCACAGAATAGAGTAAAAATCCAGAGGTTGTCACTGATACTATACTTTTCCTAAAAGTACACTATTGAAAATACCCTAACCTGCAATCAGTGGTAGATCAACTGAATTGAGAGCTTACACTCTTAGGTAGTTAATCTTATTGTAAAAAACACCTTGAAATGTTACACCTATTTGAATGCAATGTAATTGAATTTTTAATGGTGTATTAATGTAATAATTATTGTTATACACCATCAGTGACCCTGAAAATTTAATGCTGCAATTGTGAAATGTCAAATTTCTCCAAACGATTAAAAAGTTCTACACTTGTCTTCTTTTTAAAAAAAAGTTTGCTTATCTTTAGTTCAGCTTCTATCACACAATCTAAGCAAACTATTAATTTTATGGTTCAGAAATTTAACTTCTGGATGAAGAATATCAAGGGCAAGATTTTCCCTCTAAGGGTGGGAAACTGAGGTTGGCTCTGATTCCAGGAACTGAATGCACATCAGGAGGCGAAAGCCTTGGGGGGGAATAGTTTTAGTTCCTTTCCACCTTCATTCCTGATGGACCCTCAGAATCTCTTCCAAAGCGTTTAACCTCCTGGTTTGCTGGGTGATTTGTTGCTTATGTATTTGCTAACACTGTTGTCACTGTTGTGCCACAAGATAGTATCTTGGTTTAGTCACAGATTTGAACCACTGTTCAGATAGGGAAAACCCCATGTCACAGAGATTGCTAAATCTTTGTGGGTAGTTCTTTTTGAATTCTGCACTGAAGGCTGTTGCTTTGTCACTGAATGTAAAATCTGGACCTATGTAAAGTTGCACTCATTCATCATGAATCTGTAGAATATAGCAGAGCAGAATACTTAAACATTTTGCATAACATTTAAAATTTTATACTTGTTATGTACTGTACAGATAAAAATACAATGCCATTATTTAATAGATGCTACTTAAATAACTTATTTTGTAATGGAATGCAAACAAATCCCATTCATAAAGAAAATGAATGCAACATGATGAGATTTATAAAATACTTGAGTTAACCCTAGCCTAGTTTCTGAATATTCCTATTATTTCCTAAGGAACATTTGTGTCTTCTAAGGTTCAAGATACAGACAAAAAAGGTTCAAAAATAAGCAATCTACAGACATTTGCTTGCTTGCACAGAAATTGAATGTTGCGAGGAAAAAAGACATGTTATTAAAGTTTTTCATCATACATGCATCAAGAAAGATACATAGAGTCATAGAGATGTACAGCATGGATACAGACCCTTCGGTCCAACCCATCCATGACGACCAGATATCCCAACCCAATCTAGAGCCAACTGCCAGCACCCGGTCCGTATCCCTCCAAACCATTCCTATTCATATACCCATCCAAATGCCTCTTAAATGTTGCAATGTACCAGTCTCCACCACTTCCTCTGGCAGCTCATTCCATACAAGTACCACTTTCTGCGTGAAAAACTTGCCCCTTAGGTCTCTTTTATATCTTTCCCCTCTCACCCTAAACCAATGCCCTCTAGTTATGGACTCTCCCCCCACCACCTCCGCCCCCCCCCCTCCCCCCCCCGCACCCCCCCACCACCACCTCCCCCCACCCAGGGAAAAGACTTTATCTATTTATCCTATCCATGCCCCTCATATTTTTGTCACCTCTGAGCCTCCAACACTCCAGGGAAAACAGCCCCAGCCTATTCCATCTCTCCCTATAGCTCAAATCCTCCAACCCTGGCAACACCTTTGTAAATGTTTTCTGAACCCATTCAAGTTTCACAACATCTTTGTGATAGGAAGGAGACCAGAATTACACACAATATTCCAACAGTGGCCTAACCAATGTCCTGTACAGCCACAACATGACCTCCCAACTCCTGTACTCAATACTCGGACCAATAAAGGAAAACATACTAAATGTCTTCTTCATTATCCTATCCATCTGTGACTCCACTTTCAAGGAGCTATGAACCTGCACTCCAAGGTCTCTTTGTTCAGCAACACTCCCTAGGACCTTACCATTAAGTATATAAGTCCTATACATAAATAGTAAAATTTTAAAGGACACCACTATTTATATTGCATGAGAAAAGTGCTGATGCTCAGATGTTACTCTGTTCTTAGGTAGTACTTGTTATACAGTTGAGAGTGTATGCATTATATTGTCAGCTAATTTAAGATTAACATCAGGTTCACAATGTCACTCAATTACATTGTCAAGAAGCTATAAATTCGATTATTCTGCAAACACAAAGCCCTAGCCCAGGCTTTGTATCATCTCTAGTTAAATGAAAGTAAGAAGAATAATAGTTTCCTGATGCATTTTCCATGGAAAGATCTCCATTAATCAGGGCTGATTTGCCAACCAATCACCACCATTTCCCTTGCAGTATGCTGTAATTTGTTGCTTCTTTCAAAATTGTTATTCTTGTGTCTGTCCTGATGAGTGCAAGTGGATAAACTGCAATAACCTGTCTTGCCTCTCAGCAATTAATTCTTCCTCCGATAAATATTTTATAATATTATGCTGACTTTATGACTTTGCCAGGTCAGTAATATGTAATAGCATCAGAATCCTGGTAATTAAAATCAAAGGGATATTCATACTTTTCAACTGTTCTGTGCTCTCAGCTGTCCTGGGCTAAGCTGTTGGCTCGGAAATTGTGTTCTATCTTCAGGTGACGAAGCTGTCAAACATTGCAGAACTGCAAATCATGAGTGTGCTTACTATAGCCAATTTTGATTGTGAAATTGAACAGACAGTTATAAACTTTGTGGAGTGTATCAGATATGAGTGGTATGCCTTTTTAAATTCTGCTTCCTTCAGTATAGCAATGAAATATGCTCCACTGTCTGGTAATTCTGACTTCTGACTTCTGAACATTGAGATAACATTCAAAAGTGAATATCATTAGAAATTCCAAAATTTGTGCTCTGTCATTTTACACTACAAACCTCCCCAGTAGTATTCATCTCAAACACTGTTAAGGGTACTTGATTTTACTTTTTTCAAAGGAGTTTTGCAAATTTGTAATTGGTTATTCTTCTTAGGAAACTAATATAACATCGCTAGATTAAAGCGTTTAAATCCTGACGTTTAAAGCCAGGATTTGGGTATTGCAAGATTTAACAGAGTGTGACTCTAAATTAGATCAGTTCAGATATCAGAATTATTCCCAAGTATCATATCAGACAAAAAGGAGCTCGCACTATTCTGTTTCAATAATGGTTGACTAGTATTTGGAAATAACCAGGTCAGTCTGGTGCAATAAGCTGTCGATCTTTGTATAGTTAAAGTGATTTCATCTTTTAGATTGTATGGAACAAACATGTCTCATTTTTGTCTTTTTATTTAGTAATACTTATTAATTCAGTCACTACTGAAAGTGAAAGAACATTCACGTTCAGATTCCTGCATAAAGGTGACTTAATGCAATGTTCCAAATAATATGATTTAATGGCTGATGAAAATATTGATTCAAACTTAAGCAGTGTTGTGTGATCTAAGCAATTAGACGTGACTGACAGCTTTTTAAATCTGAGAGCCGCGATTTTCAATATCCAGGAAATCCAGGGTTTTTTTTCTGGCAGGGGGAACATTAATGCAGATTCACTTTACTCCAAATGAAAGGATTGGCCCAGATTTTCATGGAGCCTTGGAATTTCATGCACCGGTAAAAATGGTGGGCGAGATTCAGTTTTACAAATCAGACCCTCATTTCCAAAAGATATTCGTGTTCTCAGGATTCAGTGGTAGTGATGGTTCTGAGTGGGGATGTGTAGAATGGTTAGGTGAGGGAAGTTGCTGAACTCAACTGTGCTCAAGTTAAACAGACTCCATTTTCAATGTGATGTCACCCTTATCTGGTAGTGTGTAAGTAATAATATTTTTTTAAACCAGATGGAAATATTCCTAAGAAGAGGATAAGGTCCGTAAAACGAGCAAGATGTCAATTTATTTAATTAGCCTGGTCTTTAAAGAAACATCCTGTGTCTGCATTGATAAATTGATCTAGCAGATTGCATAGCTGTTTGTTGATATAATCCCTAACTGCTTTCAACTGTTTTTCACACCAATATATTCTTGCAGGTGGGGTGGGGAGGCTGCAAGTTCACTGTTTGATTGGCAGGTCCAAGAGGTTATTAAAGGATTAGATATCTTTGATGTGCAGTTCATAATACAAATGTTTGTTTTTAAAAAGGATTAAATATTTGAGAGGATTTAAATGTATTGAATTTAATTTTATAAATGTGAGATTTTCTTCATACAGAGAAGTCTATAACAAATATTCATTTACTTTAATCTCAACATGATTCCTAAGTTCTGTGAATGGTGGATACTGAATGAATTGACATGGTGTGCATACGGGGAGGGTAAGGATGAAGGGGGTGGGGATGGGGGTGGGGGGGGAGGCAGGTGCACATGAGTTGCGACTTGATTTTCATAGCGGCCATGCTAGACCATGTGAGTTTGGAATAGGAAACTTAATTGGCGTAGGGTTATAAGTGGCTAAGGTGGGACATGGGATGGTATAACTTGGCTTTTTAAAATGTTTATATAATCATGGGATGTGGGTATTGCTATCTAGGCCCACATGTATTACCCATCTCTAATTGCCCAGAGGGTGGTTAAGGGTCAATCACATTCCAGTGGGTTTGGAATCACATGCTGGCCAGACAGGGTAAGGATAACAGTTCCCTTTCCTAAAGCACATTTGAGAATCAAATGTGTTTTTCCAATAATTGACAATGACTTCATTGGCATCATTAGATCCTTATTGAATTGAATTCAAATATTCTTTACTTGGGCATGAGGAGTGGCTCAGGAAGTGAGGGCTGTCAGGGTGAGGCTACAAGGTGGATTATTGGATGTTTAAGAAACAAACTGGAACAAAGTTCCAAAGAACCAAGTCTGTTATTTTTAAATAACCCACTTTATCAATCAATAGCCCCTGCACCTCCCTCTGATCTGCATCGGTGGGTGACAGGCCTGATTCCATTCCGCATACCAGAATGAAGATCCTACCATTCAGAGAACATTTTCCCAATGGATGCATTGTATTGGTGCACTTGCCTCAGGAGTCAGAATCCATTTTGAAACGAAACATGATCAGTTCAGAAGAAGAAAATATTTCCAAGAAATAGTACAACTTCATTATTCTCTCCCATTGAGAAGACATTCAATAAAAGAATCACTAAATAGTTTAAAATTTATTCATTGAGGCTTAGCTCTTAGTACCCCACTGAAGTTTTTAATTTGGCTACCAGAATATCCAATGTAAATAAAGAACTTACAATTTCAATTTTATGTAAATATTTATCCATCTCTTATGAAATAATTTCATTTAATATTTGAAACTTAAAGTACTTAATTTGATGTGGCAGTATTGCTTTTCAAGAGTGAAGTGACAGTCAATGTAAACATAAGCTTCTTGAAAGAGGTAGCAGACAGAATGTTCCTGTTTTGTTATTCTGAAGGATATTACCAGGAGAAAAAAACTTGTGACTTTATGAGTTTTGAAGTGTCATAACAACAGAGAAGATTTACTGGGGTGCCACCTTACATTCTTTAAAATATTCCCCCTGTTGAATCCAAGACTGTTCGTCTAAGAATCAATTCTCAGGTACTTCAGAAATGTACCACAACATAAAATATGGATCTACAATGGAAAACCGATGGTTAACTCAAACAATTTATACACTGTAGACAGTGTCTTCTTGTCCTGGATGCAGCAGGTTTGGCTGTGGAAAGGCAACATCTAATTTCCTTTCTGCCTCTACCTCAATTCAGTACTGGGTGGAAAGGTCCATGCTCAACCTCCACAGCATCAATAATTGAAGTACTTAGATGATCAATAATTGATCCATTATAGATCAATTACTGACCCATTTCTGCCTGGGCTGCAATTATGTAGATGAGACAAAAATGTGTCCCCACACTGTGTCTGGTGGGATTGAGGATTCCTCGGTTTGCACTATTAGGCACAATAGAGGGATTGTACACAGAGCAGGTCCTGAGTGCCACAGCCCAACCCTTGCTAGCAACACCCTTGTTCCAACATCCCCACCAGCCTCAGTCACAGAATCTAGTTGCCCCTTAATAGTACTTACTTGACTGTTTGGTCCTCATGATTTCAGTTGCCCTCTGCACAGTAGCCACAACCTTCTCAACTGTGACTTTCTCAACTGCCCGCCTCTGATTGACCAAGGGATGAGGTATTCATCTACAGTGACTTGACTTGAGTGTCCCAGTGGTGCCTTCCAAACTGCCTGATTAGAGGAAGATACTGCAGATTTTGCTCAGTAAATTCAGCAAAAATGTCTCGCCACCTAAGCAAATAAAAAAAATCAGACACAAACAAAATATATTGCCCTCTAAGTAATACAATTTTGGAAAAATTGTGTTCACTCAGTTCATATCATTTTAATATTACTATTTTATCTAGATCATGATATGAACATATCCAGCTTGAAAACTATTGAATAGGCTTTGACTTCAAGAAAACTGAGAAACAGAAAAGATTAAATTCTGAAGCAACATAATTTTTTTTAAAAAAGATAACAGAAAATAAGAATGCTTTACAGAAAGGAAAATAAACAAGGAGAGAAAATCATGCATCAAGAATGCCATGAAAAGGGTGACATGCATGGAACAACAGAGAATCTGGGTTATGTTATTTGGTAATCGTGTTAAATACAAGCCCACTCACTTTAAGCCCGGGTGTTAATAGGGTACCTAAACAATTCATATAAGCCCCTTTTACAGACACATACTCATATTAAATCCTTTTTGAGGAGCATAAAACAATGATCTTCTTCAAGAATGGATAGGCTTCTGTTTTGGAACAACACAAGAAGACTAATCTTCAACATAGAATTAGACATTAATTCATTTTACTTCATTTTGTAATAACACCATAGAATTATACAAAGTTAGTCTTAGTTTTGCTGAAGTCTTGTTCCCCAGAAAGTACATTGAATGAACAAAATTTATTGCGAAATTAACTGGAATAGAATACAAAAGGTTTGAAATGTTGTTAAAACCTCATTATATTTAGAAAGCAATTCAATAATTAACAAATTTCATTGCTTTGGAATTTTGAGAAATCTGGTTCTTCCTATAGCTGTTTTACAAACTGCTGTTTGCGAGGTATACCTTTGAAATTTCTTTGGATTCAAAAGTCTCTTTTTAAAACTCTCAACAAAAATTCATGGCAAATATGTGGTTATATTTTGATCACTTTCAGAGATTTGATCGTAATTAGTTATACCCCAATAGATTTCTCTTTTTACATTTGATGCAGGCTAATAATGAACCTTCAGTTCTTTATAGATACCCATTTAATATAAAGTATTAGGAATTCCTAAACCTGTAAAGTGGATGCCTAAAATGTTTCCATGCAACACAGTTCATTAATTCAGTACTTCATGTGCATAAAGCATCATGCAATATTCATATATGGCCAGCATAATTCTACTGGTTGGCATTCTGGCAAAAGTAAAAGAAAATCATGTTTTGGCTGCATTGTCTCTAAAGGTACCCACATTCTTTTATTTGATTTCTATTAATTATTATAGATACTGGCAGAAATTGTTGAAACTTTCTTCTGAACTTAGGTCTCAAATGCTTGACATAACACAGATCCATTTAAAACATTTGCAGTAGCTTTGCTTCCAATACCGTCATGGTAATGTGTAACATGTATACCGAGTACAATTAATGCAATCCCATAAGATTGTTTAACTGGAAGCAGACAAGTCTATTGAGGCAGTTGTTGCTGGACAGTAGCAAATTGGTCCACATACACTAGCAGTACTTAATTGTGATGGATCTATATGATACTCTATTAGTCTGATGTTACTTATACTGGTGCACTCTAATTTCTAACAAAAATGCCATAAGTCAGACATAACAATACAAATAGGACAGAGAGGAGTAATGAGGTAGAAATATATATGGAGGCAGGAAAAAAAATTACAGAGAAAGAAAGAAACAAATTTTAAAAATAAAACAGGTAAAAAGAATAGTTTTGATTTTCAGTTTCAATTGTGTTCTTCCTTTCTTTGTTTTCTTTTCATTCAAGCTATGTCATTTTATTCTTTCAATTTTTCTTTTGACACCTTTTTAAAAAACTTTATTTAATGTGATTAGTTTGTTTAATTTCCTTTTCTTTCATTTCCTGTTTAATGTCTCCTTTGCCTTCTTTGTGTTGCCGACGATGTTTCCAGTGTCTGGACTCATCTACACACCCTTTGATAGTTTCAAAATGAAAGTCAAGGGGGTTAAGTGTCAACCAGAAGAAACCATGCACGAATCAAGAACTTGCTTGCTACATTTCACAAAATATGTGGATGTACATTCTCCACTTTCACTTTATTCTATATTCACCAGAAGAGGTTTTTTAGATCTACATACTATTGGCACAGATTTGACAATGTAGATAAACAACAAATATCAGCCTGCTTAGAGAAATTGCACATTGCTCATATCACTCATGTGAATGCCAGAAGAAGTAATTCTCTGCAAGGTCTTCACCATGTTCAGAATTTTTCTAAAATGAGACAATCCCAGGAGCAGTTGCAAACACTTGAGCCTATGGTTAAATAAACAAGTAGTGATAAACAAATTCTGTATAAACAACAAAATGATTTAATGCAACAATGGCTTTTCCAAAGAAATAGAAGAAAAAGAAACAACAACAAATTTGAACAAGTTCAGAAGCTGCATTATGAAAACAACACTTGGTGCACGACAGGATTGCAAAATAATGCACTAAATTGGCATGTACTGACTTCTAGTATATCTCAAAATATCCTAAAGTACAAACTTACTCTAAGTGTAGATTGTATGAACAATCCATCTTATGCTAAGCTGAAGATGCACGGAGGCTATTGATAAAATTTCAAGCAATGATTGAAGAATGGAGAAATATGCGGGTGTGAATGATGTTGAAGTTGGTGACTTTATTCAGCATTAATGCCCCAAGAGAACAGAAGGCAGAAAGTAAAAACCCTAAAGATCACTAGTGTGGCCTGAATAGTAGACAAATCCACAATTACTTTGCTGCCTGTATCACCAATGATATCCATACTGCAGTTCATTTTCTCATGTTCACACAAAATGAAGCTATAAAACCCAAGGTTTAATTACCCTTTACCAGGAAATTCTAAGTCCTTTAAGATTTGGGGCATTTTGCTGGCAAAAGACCAAGATCTTTGCATGGATGGAGAAATGCTGACATTTTCTTGCTTAAAAAAGAATTTCGTATCAGAAGGTTTAGTTAAACATTTTTGTCACCAAACTGTATAAAACGGTACTTGTAAAACTGAGAAGCATAAACATGAATGTTTTCACGAATGGACTGAATTAATAAAGGCTTTTGGCTTATATATGGCACACCGCCAGACATGAACAGTCTAACAGATGAAGTTCAGAAACTGTTTTCTTGCAAGGCTAATTTGAGGTGAACTCAGATGTATTGAAGATTTACAAGCACTACAAAGTTATGACTAGAGCAAAGTTCAAAGTGGTAATCCACTATTCATAATGCAAACAGAACACTGAAGCTCATAGATTGATTTTATTTTCTTAGACTGCCTTCAATGTTAATTTTCAGGCCAGCCAGTTTGAACACAGGGAGCCTGTTTCACTTCAAAGTAAAGAGTGTTGAAAGATGTTACCATCCTTAACCCTTTCATAACCACTCATAAACCCGTGACTGTACTACTTAAATGAAACATTATTTCAACACAGCTAGAAAAATAACTTTGTTTACTCTTAATATCTGCTTTGTATTTAAATGGAATTTCGAATGAGAAGCTTACAGTAAAAGTATACTGTGACAACATTTTAATTCTGGCTGATGCACAGATAAAGCATTGCACAAGCATACTACAACAGGTTTTTATTTGCTTAAAGGAAGAAAATATATTTACTAAAAAGGAGATTGATATTTATTGACTTGAAATTGCAGCATTTGGATGGTGCTGATGGGGGAATGGTAAGCAACACTAGATACCAAGAACAATTATCCAGAATAGAGGCATAGTTTCACCAAAATATGTGTAATTGTGGGCCATGTTTAAGCTTCTCTACTGGGCTGTGTGTCACAGAGCATTAATTTCAGTATTGTGGAAAGGAGCCTCCAGAACCATTCAAAGACTTTTAAAATGAGTGAGTTTTTTTTGAAATTGAAGAACGCCATTTACTGCCTAAGTATAAACCACATCTGAGCTAAATGACAGAACTTTAGACATGCAGATGGCTTCCCCGAAAATGTCACTAAGATTCTGCAGCTTGCCAAGGCGTAAAATATGGAGTGCCTAATGCTTAGTCTGGAAGCTACATTTTATCCGCCAACCAGAATTGCAAAGTTGAAGTTTGAAAGGTTAAATAAACGAGATCATCAAATGTTCAACAGACATTAGGTATATCTTGTCAGCGACTTCAGCAAACTTTCAAAGTTAGATTTCAAATCTCTTCAGATTATGGACAAGGAATAAACCTATGTACTCAAAGATACTTTGTCTTATTACTTTTTTAGCTGTCACTTAACTAATGAATGCAAGAGATGAATAATTTATCCTTTTTTATTAGCTATATTGTAATGCTAGTCATATGATTTGTGATTCTTAAGTGCTTTAATTCTGGTGTGGGTGAAATATGTATTTTGTCTAATATTCAGTAATACAGTAATAACATTAAACATTATTGCCGTAATATATTTTAAAACATAGATTAAGTAAGTCATTCTGTTATTTACAGTGATAGAACAGTTTTGTTCTAATGTCATTCGAGGGGTTTAATGAGTAGATGATGAGGGTGTAAATACAGTTCAATGGTAATTTATATACTGTTGCAGAGGGATGCAGAAAATTCAAAGTAATTTCTTTGTGTTGTGACTGAGTTACCCTTCTCAATAATCAAAACACATTTTCTGCTAAAGGGTGTCAGGATATAGAATTGGCAATTTACTGCCAAGTGCAAGTAAAATGCGCTTTTAATGTCTACACTGCGTAGAGAAGCATATTCACTCACAAACATAAAAATATATACATGTATCTGCAATGTTTTGTCCGTATGTTACAGATTTTGTAATGTTTTTGTTGTGGAAATTCTTCCTTATGATTACTTTTGGTCTTTGTTGCCATAAGAATATTTGAAGTCATAATGGAAAAAGGCAATTCAATTCACAGTGTCCTTTCAGCTCATATTCTCTACACATTTTCATCTCCTTCCTGCCTTAACTGCAAACTGCTATTATTAAGTTCAAAGATACCTGGCTAATGACTGATAAGTATTCTGAAACACACAAATGCATTGTTTTGGAAAATGTTGTATATTCTCGTTAATGATAGAATCCAATCAAATTTTTTGCAAACATTGTCCAACTTGCAAATTTCAAAATTCATGAAATATTTTTTCAGCTCTCATTTTGGCTTTTTTAAAACCTTTATTTTGCATGAAAGAGCATCTCAAAAAGGTTTGTGCTCTGACGTCTGAGCACCATTTATTCTGACATATCAGCTATATGGATTAATATCTGCTCTCAGTTTTGTCTTATTTAATTTCACTGACTATACAAAAGATAGTCAGGCAGGTGAATAAAATATGATTTGACTGAATGCTCCTTCATTATGTTGAAGGTTGACAGTATTTCTAAATAAGTGTTTATCTCAAATAAAAGCAAATGGCCTTAGATCCATTAAGCACTTAAGTGCAGTAAAATCAATAAACATACAATAACCTCTTGATTACTAAGTGTTATCTTAATACTCTAAAGTATTCTATAGATATAGGCAGCTGTCACTGTAAGATTAAAGATTAAAATAAAAGTATTGCTCTTTTTCATGTTGCTTGTGACTTTTTAAAAGTTTATTCACAATAAATTTAAACTTTTGACATGAATGCTGATAACACACGATGTCATTTTGTGCTAGGCCAGTCTATTTTGCTTTTAGTCCAAAATAACATGTTTTCTAATGTTTTAATAACATAATTTTTCGAATAAAAAGTTTTACTTTTACATTGGCTATTCATAATACCTGACTATAAACTTTAATATCATTTTATTTAAAGGTAGAACCAAACTAGGTATGATATGCAACCACCATATGGAAGTTTAACATATGACTTACACAGAATATTTGAGTCAATAACTTATGAATTAGTTAGTTTTGAGCTCTTAATTTGGGCTGACTCTCCCACATATTACTAAGAAAATGTTGCACAGTCAGAGGTACTTTTGGATAAGGGCCATGCAACATCTCAGTTAGAAGTAAAAGATCCCACAGCTTTACTTTGAAGAAGAACAAGGGAGTTGTCTCTTGAGTACAAGTCAGCAATTATCTAAAACCAATCTTACTTTAAAGGCAGATTATCTGGTCAATATTACATTGCTGTTTGTGGATACAATTAGATATCATGCTTTCTTACAGTGCACTTGTGCCTAGTACTTAGTTGACTGTAAAGAGTTTCAAGACATCCAGAAGTCATGAAAGGTTCTATGTAGATACAAGGTCTTTCTTCTTCTTTTAGTGAATGTCGCAATCTAAATTCCTGAATTTTTTACAGCTGAAGGTCAGGCCAGCTTTAAAACATTAATTTAAATCTGCCATTATGATTGTTTTTGTGTCAGTTTTGCCAAGATATTTTGGAGTTCAGCTGGAATGATTGCAAATTCACACCAGACTGCAAAACATTGGAGGTGTTAGCTGGACTCTGTGAAAACAATCTTATTTTAAATACGCAATCTAGTTTAACAATTCAGAGCAATATTGAGAGAATACTACATTATCTGTTGGCTTTCAGATGAAAACTAAACAAATGATACTGACTACCTTTTTGGGTAATACAAATATTCAAATATTTTACTGGGTTTCTCTCTATTCTTGACAAGCATCACCAAAGGAAACACTGCACATTTTACTCATGTGATGTTTTGGGATCTTGCTATATCATTGCAGTATCCTCCTTAGACTCCAGGATGTTATGAATGGGCTGGAACATGATGGCTAGAACAATGGCAAATTGAATTTATTCAAAAAAAAGAGTAAGATGATGCATTTCAGGAGGGCTAACAAGTTAAGGGAGTAAACAATAAATGATAGGATCCTAAGAAGTACAGAGAATCAAAGGGACTTTGGTATGCATGTCCACACATCCTTGAAGGCTACGGGACAGGTGGATAAGATGGTTGAGAAGGCATATGGAATATTTACAATTATTAGTTGAGGCGTGAACATAAAGCATGAAACTTGTAACTGAACTGTGTAAGTTGTTAGTTAGGCAACAGCTGGAGTACTGAATGCATGTCTCGTCACTATACTATTGAAAGAATGTCAGTACTCTAGAGAGGGAGAGGGGGTTCACCAGGATGTTGCCTGTTGTGGAGTATTTCAGCTATGAAGAGAAACTAGAAAGGCTGGCACTGTTTTCCTTACGGCAGAGAAGGTTAAGGAAGGATCTGATTGACGTTCACAATATAGTGAGAGGGACTAATAATGTAGTTAGGAAAGGTTCGATAACCAAGCATTTGGATTTAAGGTAAGGGGTAATTGTTTTAGAGAGGAGTTAAAGAAGATGTTTTCATCCAGATGGTGGAGGGTACCTAGAACTTACTATCTGAAAGGGTAGCAGAGGTAGAAACAATCACAACATTTAAGAAATATTTTGATGACTATTTGACATGCCAGAGCAAAGGTTATGGGGCCAAGTGCTGGAAAATGGAACTAGAGTTAATAAATGCTTGATGACCAGCATAGACATGGTGGGTCAAAACACCCTTCTTTGCACTGAAAAGTTTTATAATTTTGCAACTCTATATATAAGTCACCTGTTAGTTTGGTCATATTTCAACAGTAATGATGTTTCAAAACTACTTTATTGGCAGTGAAGCTCTTTGGGATATTCCTGAGACATAAAAGTTGTATACAAATGTGTACATTTTTTCAAATCCCTGCACATTCTCTGAATGTATTCCATTATGATTTTCCCCTCATCTAAGAACTAATAACCATTATTTGTAGCTGAAACAGGGAATGAGAGAGGCCAGAGAAAAATAAATGAGAAGCTCGATTTTTTCGTTGGAGTTTCCACTCTGGATCCCATTGGTGTTACATAATCCCTAGAATCCTTTCACCCATCTTACTGTGTGTGCTGTTAAAAGTAAACATTAACTGTCATAATTGAACTGTTAGGTGTTTGGAATGATTAATGAGTGGATGATTCTCACTTTCCTTTCAAGCAACCTTCAATGTAAATAATAGTCAAAAGCCTAGCTGAGGGGAGATGTTAGTGTAGGGGCAATGTCATTAGACAAGAAATCAAGAAATATAAGCTAATACTGTGGGAGCAATGCTTCACATCCTACCATGATAATTAATAAGCCTGGACTATAAAGCTACATGAGTAATTGTGACCATATGACAACCATCATGTGCTATTACAAAAGCCCAACTGGTTCGCTAATGCTCTCCATGGAGGAAATTTGCCATGCATCAAAGTTTGGCATATCTATGACTGTCACAGTAATCTGATCGACTCTTAACTGCCCTCCACAGTGGCCCAGTAAGCTGCTCAGGTTAAGGGCAATTATAGATGGGCAACAAATGCTGGCCATCAATATGATGAAAGATTATATAAGTGGTATGACGGCAATGACTCTCACAATGCTAACTGTGCACTCATTTCGGATCTGCATAGGACATGTATTCTATAGAGAGTCCAATTATATACTCTGCTCATAAAAAAAGTTACATTTACGTTTCCAGATTACTTTCTGTAATACTTAAGTATCAACCATGTTGGTTTAGGTTTGCTTCTCATAACACAATCTGCCAGTTTGGCGTTAGAATTGCTCAAATGCTCTTGCTCTTGGTCCAACATCATGATGAAATGAAACAAGAGTGTTACATAGGGAAATGTATACAGCAGCCAGATGTCTTGGATCATTTAATGAGCACACGGTAAAGTAAACAGTGCCTTACTTTTCCCCTGACTCAGAAGTTACAGTTCGTCATAAACTGGAACACTATAGCACACCTTAATTACACACACTTGCACCCTACTAAATGATTTTTATGGTTTTACTAGACAATAACAGTACAGGTAACATCCTGCTTAATATTCATTTTTGGGCTATAATTTTATGTAAGGTCAATTTCATTAAAAAATTCTATTCTTCTTCCACAAACATGCAGGATTATTAAAGTCTTCTCCACTTGAGTTGAGATGTTAAAACCTAAGCAGCAGATTTTCAAAACATTTGCATTGGCACAAAGATTATTTTTATACTTTATTTGGCACGTTTCGTTTCATGCTTTCAGGATATTTTCAAAAGCTATATCCACAAGTGCCCATTTAGAGTTGAAATAAGGAACAAGCAACCCAAGATTTCCTCTTTAATATATATTTGTACAGAGGGATAATGCCCAAGTTAGTGTTGAAGTATAGGAAAAATAGGGAGTCTTTCAAACATTTGTTAAGTATTTTTCATAATTCAGCTTGGTTTAAAGTATTTTCATGCTGAGGGGATGCAAACTAATAAAGCCGATCTTGAGACTTTTTCAGTCAGAGCTATGTGGTGTCTCTGTAGCCCTAAGATCAAAGTAATCCATTTGACATTATGTATTGCCTCATGCTTATAAGACTGAACTTTCCCATTCTTTAGCAAAGTGGCTTTTTGGAGTGAAATCATGAACCACTCCACCTTGACCCCTGGTGGCTTTTCTCACACAATCTTCTGTTCTTCATAGCATAAGTTATGCATTGGGCTCTTTGGCACCTGTGCCGTGGAATCATACAGTGGGACAGATGAAACTGCTCGCTGCTGCCAATACATTACAACATTCACACCACTGGCTCCATATTTAAAACTCCGCATTGCAGCACATCAAATGCTACCAGCCCCTCACATTGTAGTGTTCAGGCATTATTCCTGAAGATATATTCCAGAAAAGCAAATTAGCTCTCTGCTCTGAAGGCAAGGACCTCAAACTGCTGGTGGATAATACAGTGGAGAGGAGGGTTCTCCTTTTTCCTGTGACAACCAAAGGAGGCTGGACCACCATACTCAGGCAGCCTGATAGGACCAAGATAGCAGCGCAGGTCACTCCAGTGTCCTTGGTTAAAAGAAATACACAGCAATGAAGGAAAATGGTTCATACCTATCTGTGTTCTGCCAGGATAAGTGACATCATTTTCTCTCTACTACCTCTCAGTTACAGAGCCATCATTCTGTTGAACCCGCCAAATCTAATGGTTATTTATATAAATGATTTGGATATGAATATGGGAGGCATGGTTAGTAAGTTTGTCAATGACACGAAAATTGGTGGTGTAGCAAACAATGAAGAAGGTCATCTTAGACTGTAACAAGACCTTTTATAAATGGGCTAATGGGCTGAGGAGTGACAGACGGAGATTAATTGAGATAAATGTGAAGTGTTGCATTTTGGTATGGAAAACCAGGGCAGGATTTATACAGTTAATGGTGTTGCCAAACAAAGAGACCAAGGGCTGCAGGTACATAGTTCCATGAAAGTAGAAGCGCAATTAGACAGATTGGTAAAAGGCATTTGGCGTGCTTGCCTTCATTGGTCAGAGTATTGAGTATAGGAGTTGAGAGGTCATGTTGTGGCTGCACAGGACATTGGTTAGGCCACTTTTGAAATGTTGCATTCAATTATGGTCTCCCTGCTTTAGGGAAGGCGTTATTAAACTTGAAAGGGTTCAGAAAAGATTTACAAAGATAAAGGATTTACAAAGATAAATTTACAAGGATTGGAGGGCATGAGCAAAAGGGAGAGACTGAATAGGCTGAGGCATTTTACCCTGGAGCATCAGATGCTGAGGGGTGACTTTATACAGATTTATAAAATCATGAGGGGCATGGTTAGAGTAAATAGCCAAGTTATTTTCCCAGAGTAGGGGTGTCCAAAACTAAAGGGTATAGGTGTAAGG
The DNA here is from genome assembly GCF_020745735.1 of Hemiscyllium ocellatum. Classification (NCBI taxonomy): domain Eukaryota; kingdom Metazoa; phylum Chordata; class Chondrichthyes; order Orectolobiformes; family Hemiscylliidae; genus Hemiscyllium; species Hemiscyllium ocellatum. The sequence continues at coordinate 32,747,123 of NC_083419.1, forward strand.
TAAGAGGGGGATGATTCAAAAGGGACCCGAGGTGCAACATTTTCACAAGAAGGTGGTGTGTGTATGGAATAAGCTGCGAGAGGAGGTGGTACGGGCAGGGACAATTTCAACATTTAAAAAGCATTTGGATGGGTATATGAATAGGAATGGTTTAGAGGGATATGGAGAAAGTAAGGACTGCAGATGCTGGAGATTAGACTCGCGAGTGTGATACTGGAAAAACACAGCAGGTCAGGCAGCATCCGAGGAGCAGGAGAATCGACGTTTTGGACATAAGCCCTTCATCAAGAATGATAGAGGGATATGGGCTAAATGCTGGCAAATAGGACTTGATTAATTTATCAGATTGGTGCAGATGAGTTGGACTGAAGGGTTCATTTCTGTGTTGTATAATTCTATGACTACAACTCTCACTATTACGCGAATCATGTCTACCCAACTTCTCCCATTCACTTGATCCTCCCAAAATATGAACCGTTTGTGTCCTTTGTATTTCCTACTCATTTACTGAAGATACTTCCACACCTCTTCTGGTCCTGCATAACCATTAATGGCATTCCCATCACCTTCTAGCATATTGAATTCTTCCTATTGTGTCATTAGTGGGCCGCATGGTGGCACAGTGGTTAGCACTGCTGCACTCACAGTGCCAGAGACCTGGGTTCAATCCCCGTCTCAGGCGACTGACTGTGTGGAGTTTGTACATTCTCCCCGTGCCAGCGTGGGTGTGCTCCGGTTTCCTCTCACAGTTGAAAAATTTGCAGGTTAGATGAATTGGCCATGGTAAATTGCCTGTAGTGTTAGGTGAAGGGGTAAATGTAGGGGAATGGGTCTGGATGGGTTGAGCTTCGGCGGGCCGGTGTGGATTTGTTAGGCCGAAGGGTCTGTTTCCACACGGTAAGTAATCTTTCCAGGCTCTCCTTGTAATAATTGAAGGAATGTCTCATAATTGGGCCTGGAGGCTAAAGACAGGTAGTGGTAGTGGTGGTGGGGTAGCAAACACAAGGCTCCTCACACCATTTGAGAAGAATGCTGACTGAACCAAATTATCACATCTGACCCCTTTTCATAAAGCAGCCACATGAGGCCCTTTTTTGGGAAGTAAATTCCTATGCTGAATGGGTGGCACCACATAGAAAGCTGCAATCAAATCCATCTAAAGCAGCCTTTACACTCCTCATGTGTGTTAATGAGGGGCCAATGTCTATTTCAGGAACTCTCTGCAAGATTACCACGTGATTTTGTCAGGATTTATTGACTCATAGCAGCAACTGGCCAGTGGACAGTATGGGATAGCAGGATGCCTAAAGTCAGCATGTTAATCTGGCCTAATGGGTAGCTGTTAGGTGACAAAGGAGAGATTTTGGAAGGATCTTGTGGGATGGAAGGGTAGGGTAGGGCTGGACTGTCCATGTGGGGATCAATAAAGTATTTCAACTGTCTTCACCTGGAAGAGAATTTAACGTCCTGAAGCTTAAAGGTTTAGGCTATTGAAAATAAAGGGCAAACTCTAACAGTATCAAATCACTTTCAGTCTGAATAACAGATTTCAGAGATAATGAACTGGAGGTCTTTCTTTAAAACATTACACAAAGGACAACGATTTCTGTCTGTAGAAGAGGACATTGTCAAAATCAGCTACTGCAATACAGCTGCAATAAATGCCATTTCTATTAAGCAGTACTTCCCAAACTGAAAGCTTTGTGAGACTGGAAGAAGTTTACTGATTTGGTTAAAAGCAATACCAATACTTACCTCAGAGTTGTAAGAATATTCTAATATTTGCATAACTTTCCTATGTTCTCTATAGTCTGTGACTTCAGCAGAGTACAATATTTGTCCCAGTGCCCACAAATACTTTTACACTTTCACCTGTCATCTGCAAATGAATCTGTGAGGAGGAGGTTAACAGACCAGATGCAAATCAGAGCATTTTTAAAAAAATATGAATACAGGATGGTGTGGTACAGTTAAACATGCTGGATTGAACAGAATGACATTGTATAGAATAATTTAAGTCAAATAGAACAATTTGAATTCAAGTAGAACAATTGATCACAAAAAACTGATCAAAGCCAGACTGGTTGTCACAGCAAGAGAGGAAACGTAAATGACTAAGTCAAGACAGGACAACATGCAAATATATGTACCAACTAATAGCCAATTTTGCACCCAACTACCCAATCTGCATCTAAAAGAAGACTGGGCATGAGCTTTTTCACAAATTAGATTCCAAATGTTAAATCCTGAAAAAGTCTCACATGGGAATGCTCAAGGAGGAAGACAGAAGAATCCATATCAATGGGGTTCACTCAAGAAGGAGGACAAGAGCTGCGTATTGACAGGAAGTATCCTGGTGAATCAAGTTATGTCTTATGATATATAGAATCAGAAGCAGATAGGTTTCTCTGAGTCTTACGTAAACCCAGCTGTGGGTATTACCCCATTCCTTCAAAAATGGTACCCCTACTATGTAACTACATTAGTTCAAACTGGAGATCAGCATCCCACCTGATATTGTGGTGCTTCAGAATTCAGTTGGTTTCCCAATGCATGTGGTTTCTGTCAGTAGCTACCAGCTAGATACGAAATCCACATTTGGCAGTCCACACATTTGTGGAAAAGTATCGATGTGTTTTATTCTTAATTGCTCTGGTTACTGAAAAAAAACTTATCTGACACACTTTGCATTTTGATGTCAAGAAGCATTTTCTCAGTCTTGTTGCTTTCTATTTCCCTCCTGTTTGGTTACATGAGAATAACTCATTTTAACAAGACATGATGGAATGTGAAACAAATGGCAATGTTGACTGCACCATGATGAAGGAGTTAGTGAGCCCCCCAAAAGTAGATTGATTTGCTTTAATTTATGCCTTTTATATTACTTTATGCTAACTCCAAATTTAGGGAATGGTCATATTTATTAACAAAGTATGCAACAGCATCAAATTCTTATGGCCACATGGAAAGACTCATTGATACCATCAACTCTGAGAAATTCTATACTATTCTAAGAATCCACACTTTAGATGGCTTCCTTACACATGCCTCTTGCTTTGATTCAGTTGCAATTACTGGAATCAATGATCCTGGTGATAGACTCTTCCTGAATAGTTACTAGTTCCTAGATTACATCGGTGGATTCTTATCTGCCTGTTGTCCCGTTGTGATGGCCATTATAAGCAAATGTTGGTAATGTTACAAGACAGGCAAGTAGTAGAACAGAAGCTAAATAATCAGTGTGCAATCACCATCAAAAATAATTAAGTATAAGTTTACTGATTGTTCAGCTAAAATTTATCAGCACTTTCCAAATTAATGCACATGCAGTAATTATTCCAAATCACTTCTGTTGTAATCCCCTCACTCTTCTTTATACAGGCCAACCTTGCAACAAGCATAAATTAATGTGTAATGATGGACAATTGACACAGAATCTCTCTCTGCCATCATGGGTTAATTTCAGCACATATGCCAGAGAGTAGGCCAATGCTTCCTGTACCCAATGACACTCCTGGTAGAATACTGAATTCACTTCAAACTGGGATACAGAAGACTCCACTTGCAAGCAATTTAAAATCCCACTAGCCAAAATTAAATGGAAAATTATTGGAGGAAAGGTAAATGTTTTGCTCCACTATCCCCTCAACACCCCCTCACCAAGAAAACCTCTTATTTATTATAAAGGCATGATCTCCAGTTTAGTTATGATGGTTAAAAGGAAAAAGAGTAACCAGGGACAAATTCTATTTTGACACCTGCTATTTAAGGCAAGGTTACAATCACTGAGAAGATGAATTTCTGACATAATTTATTTAAAACGATTTTGAAAATGCTCTTATGCTCTCTGAGAAGGAGGTCTCTCTATTCATTCAGGAATTGACAAAGATTATCTAAATAATCAAAATATACTTGAAATCTTCAGACCAATATGAAAAAAATTGATCTCTGTCATGTCTTTTGCTCACTCAATACAACAGATGTCCTTTTAATTCGAGCCTTAATGCTGAAATGAGTTAGGGATGAAATAGTCAAATTTTCTACTCTTGGTCTAAGGATGAATCAACTGATTTTATTTGACAAGTTCTTTTGGAAGCAGTTCCTCTGATGTGGATACAGTTCAGTATTTGATCTCTTTCTGATTATATATGAACTGGACGTGTTGGTATATTAACAAAAACAGTGCTGGGCTGCAGTATTGCAGCTGAATTTTCCTTTTGTTTCCTCAGTCTTATAAGTCATTCTCAGGGGAAGAAACAAAAAAAAATCAAGTACTACTTCCAATTGTGAAAAAGAAAACCGAGAAAGATCAAACAAACCCCACTGAAAAATTTACTGTGCAACCAAGTTTCAGCAATTTGCTCATCCTTAACCTGGCTATTTAAATGACATTCAACACAGTATTGTTTATTTGAAGAGTTTCTAAATTCATAATATTTAAACCTTTCAGGATTTAAGTAGTACTTTCATACCAAAATAGGAGAAAATACACAATTTTTCTGTAGCTTATTTTGTAAGTATGATTGACACTTTTAACTGCTCATAGATCTATCACTTCACATGCCATGTGTAAAAAGAAATCAAAGCATTGAAAATACTACTAACACTGAAAGTCACCAGCACTATGTGACGTTCTGGAATTCACTTGAGGCTACACTCACAACACTACGCAGTCAACCCATGTTGAAGCATTTGATAACAACTTGATCATTCTTGGCCCATGTATTATTGAACTAAAGATAAAACTAAATACCTGGAGATGTACCACTATTCTGTTTACAGATTTGAATTTATTTTACCTGAATTTTATTTTAAAAAAATCACCTTTTTCTATTTTATTTTGACAACATAGTGGAGAGATGGTGATTACCTCCGAGAGTAGCGAAACATATTGATGGTTCAGAGGTATGAAGGAAAATGTATGTGTACAGTTTTGTTAACACACTGAGAACAAACGTCTGATGTAATGTGGAAAGTATTTCCCTAGATAGTTAAAATAAAACTACCTCAGAAGTGGTAGCGAATTCTGAATATTCTTTCATTCACGTGCAAGACAATCTTAGAGCTCCATTACGTTCCTAAAAAGACAGTTGTAAATTGTAATTGTAGATTAAATGTTTTCTCCATTCAGAGAATATATTTTCATAATTGTCAACTTGCTAAGGCAGGGATGAAAAGTCTATTGTGTAGCTATGAATTCCTTAAAGAGGAATCCAAATAGCAAATTTGTGTCGGGGTATTAAAGGTGAGGCTGAACATTTTCCAATGATATGGTAGGAGGAACATCAATAGGCCTTTTACTTGTCACCACCATTGCAAATATTATAGCAGCCACCTCAAGTGCAGCAAAGAAAGAGGCCTGTGAGCAGTGTGACAGCTCATTGTCTTAAAGAGTGACCACTTGGAAAAAAAAAGAATATTGAAGAAAACAAAATACAGAAATCACTTTGTTGACAAATGCCATTCAACACTCAAAGAATTAATAATGGCTTACTTAAACTTACAAAAGTAATTTTCCAAGAAGGGCATCTGGTTCAATACAAGGCAAAACAATCATCTGGAGTGCATAGTATTTATCATCAGAAAGATTGTGCCCCTTTAGACTTGATGTGGTGGTAACAGATCTGAACCTGAGTTCCCACTCCCACTGCTGAAGATAGTGTGTGTGTATATATATATATATATATAGTGGGGTGCTGGGGGAGAAGGCAGAGAAGAAGGGGAGAATTCTGCTCCCATCAGAGTACACAGCAAACCTGGCCATTCTCAGGGATGGAAAGAATGCATGCAGCTGTGTTTATTTTACCATTGCTTGGAAAAAAGAGCTTTATAAAATCATGTCTCACTTCTAATGTTTGCGATTGATTTACAGGTTTGCTAAATGCTAAATCTCTGTTATGAATAGGTTCCCAGATCATCAGATTTCTTTCTCCCTAATGTTATGATTTTGAATATAATAAATAAATCTGGGAAAGCATTTTGACTTTTATAAAGTTTGAAAAGTAGACAAGGAACTTCAGAGCTCTCTGTTTTATGTCTTTGTTAAACCACAACACAAACTACAGTTCAGAGAGACTTTTTGTTTGCTATATAAATAGTACTGAAGAAGTAGAATACAGCAGTCAAATATGTCTCCATTACTGCACTGAGATAAAGTATATATAAAATCCAACAGCGGCCAGTTGTAAATGATGTCATTGCTGTTTATTTTAAGTATCAACTCTCTAGTTTAACCTTTCATGGTTCAAGGATGAAACAACAAAGTTCTGTTAGTGTATTTTATTTCAGAAAATGATTCCAGCTTTATTAGCTTAGCCCTATGGACTATTGTTATGGTTTTCACTTAAATGTACATATGTAAGTGTTTTCTTTGTATTGCTCCTATAATAGGAAATGAATTGCTGCCAAAGTTTATTACTCGCCCATATGGCAAAATATTCTACAGCTGGATGGCATTAGTCTCATGTCAGTGCATTGTTGAGCTACTCTGGGTGGATGATAGATGTCTCTGAAATGCTTGTTTTTCTTTTCCTACTCCTGGGTGGATTAAGAGTACCTCAGAATTTGTTGTCTTCCTTCTCTTTGCACTCAAAACATTTGACCTAGAAATTTAATGGCACTATGTCAGCTTTACAGCCACAAAACTGACAGCCAAACATCCAATTATAGTGGGGTGATCATTAAGGGCAGAAGTATGTTACTTGTCATGATAGATTAAGTAATTCACTCTAGCGATTAAGCTAGTGTGTACCCCAAAACTATTGAAGTGGGGAATTACAGTATTTAAACAAAGATTCTATGCAGGTTGTGGGATGCTTTTCAGAACTGATGTGGTGCTAGATTTTTCACAGAAGATGAGCTTGTCTTCCAGTTCATGGTGAAAAGGACCTTTCCATAGCTTTTTAAAACAGGATTAACTATTGCTAATACTACTTTGCCATTGCCATTTCATCTGAAACATCCCTCTCTTTTCCAACAAACTGACAGCTCTGCAATCTTTATTGCCACCAGCTCCATGGCCGTCAATAAAATGATACGCAATATGCAGATATGCAATAGCATTATTTGAAAATATTGTAATTTGTGTAGCATTTGCTCTGTTATCTCAATACATTCAATTTCCCTTTGGCAGCAAGGAAATGACAAGTTTACAAAAGCATATCAATGAGACAAAGCTTCCAAACAATGAGTGGCTATCGTTACACCAGCTTATGATCATCCTGCAGAGGTCAGTGTAGTACCACAAACTCCTCCAATCTCAATGACAAACTGTATTGTCCGTGAATTGCACAACTGCAGCATATTATTCACTTAATGTGCATTGAAGTATTTCTAAATGTCATAATTATTTTATCAGCACACAACCAAATTTCCTTCCATGCTTTTAAGTTCTTTTTGATGTGTTTTGTTTTTAACCTTGCTAAAAATATCCAGTTGTGTCCATTAGATAAAATCCATGCAATGCCAATTTCCAAAATTTATTTTATGCGAATGTATAAGGATGCCTATTCTACTACTATGCTTGCTACAGCAATCAAGAATGTACTTGGCCCTGTTTTGCACTATTTCTAAGCTGAGATAATGGATGGCCTTAGTGCGTCACCCTAAAGAAAATCCATCACCTGTTGGGTAAACAGAGTGACACAATGAAGTCTTAAGCTGTTGGTACATTTGTGTTGAAAAAGCTGTGTACAGACACCTAAATTTCAAGTGAAAACTCTTGAAATGATGTGACGCAATACAAAAGAACTCTAATTAGTTTAATGACAATGAGACAAAAGTGAATGTAAAACAGCAGACAAGTAGAAATCAGAGGATGTTTAAAAAATACAAAAGATGTTTTAATACTAAAGGGTTTTGTTTGTGCATAGTTTGGGTTTACTTTGTTGAATGGCAATGCAGAATTGGGATTTTAACTTGTGCTGAAACTGTGTGAGAATTGGACAGGACATCTGCTACACCTCCCATTTTGAGCTGTGTATCTTATTATCATGGGACTGGTTAGTTGTCAGCATCAATAATATTACAATTCAATCATAATAAATAGGAGCAAGGGCAGACCATTTACCTCATTGGCTGATCTGATTGTCATCTTACTTCCATTTTCCTTTCTGTCCTACATTGTCCTTGTCAATCAAAAAACTCAGCCTTGGATATTTTCAATGAACCAGCCTTTGCTGTTCAATCTGTTACAGAAATTCAAAAGTTAATACTGTACTGTGCAGAAAAGAAATCCCTCCTCTTTTCTATCTTAACCAGCAGATCTTTTACTGTAAAACGGTGCTTCGAAGTTCTAGGTTCTCCCATAATATCCATTAATCATCTATTCTAAGAAGGCCATTCAGAAATCTCTATGTTTCAATAAAGTCATCTCATTTTTCTAAACTCTGGTAAGCCAAGTCCAACTTGCTTGGCTTTTTCTCATAAAACAAATGCCTCTTCCCAAGAATCTGCCTGGGGAACTTTCCAATGCAGATATGTCACTCCTTTCAGTAGGGAAACCAAAACTATATACAAAAATCCAGTTGGGATCTCAATAGTGTGCCTAGTGTTGTAGGGAGACTCCTATACTTAGCACTTAATCTCCTTGGGAATGAAGACTGACATTCTTTTTACCTTCCTAATTACATAATGTATTTGCATGCCAGCATTTTATGATTCATTGTCAGGGACACCGAGATCCCCCTGTATTGCAAGCTTCTGCATCTCTTTCCAATGAAATATAAATGTTCTTAATTCCTCCTCATCGGAGTGGATGACCACACATTTTACCAGATTATACTCCATTTACCAAATCTTTGCCTACCAACTTAACTTATCTTTATCCCTTTGTGGAGTTTTTAGTTCCTATTCACAATTTGATTTTTTAATGTACCAATGAATTGGGTTACAACATGATTGGACTCTTCATGCAAGTCACTAATATAGATTGTATGTGGTTGATCCCCAAAACTGATCTTTGTTGCTTTCCATCAGTTATAGTTCTCCAGCCTGTAAAGTGCATTTATTCTGATTCTGTGTCCTGTCCGTTGGTCTATCCGCGATGCATGTTGACATGTCAACACAAGATCTTATCTTGTGCAGTGACCTTTTCCAGCTTATCAAATGCCTTTTGGAAATCCAAATATACTAGATTTATTGGTTCGCATTTATCCACCCTGTTAGTTAATCCTCAAAGAACAAGCATATAAATGTACAAGTTATATACAGGTGTGCACTGCTGGGTCCTCGAGTCTGCTTCACCACTCAATGTGATCATGACAACTCTGATTACTCCAGATGCTACCAACTACACAGGAATAGAAAGAGGATAAAATCTCACTACCATGTCACAAGAACAAGTTGGATAATGGCCAAGAGAAAATGAGCATAAAGTATTAGGACATGGAGTCGTGGGAGATGTGAGCACACAATGGATACATGATGGCATTCAAGAAATTTGAACAGGAAGTGAAGGATAATGTCAGCTTGTAGTTGGATAAATGGACATATTGAGTATAAGCTTTTGAGGAGGTGGATGATAGAAGTATAGAAAATAGGAGCAGGAGTAAGCTATTTGGGTCTTCAAGCACGTTCTATCAATCATTACGATCATGGCTGATCAATCAGCTCAGTAGCCTGTACCTGCTATGCTCCCCATATCCATCAATCATTTTAGCATCATGCACTATATCCAATTCCTTCTTGATAGCATACAATGTTTTGACAGCTTATTTGTACCACTTTGCGGGCAAAGAAGGGTTTGGGGGGGGTGGCAATACATGAAAGGAAGCCGTTAATGAATATAAATGTTTGAATACACGTACAAACAGATTCAAGAACAGCTTCTTTCCCATTCTCATCAGACTTTTGAACAGACCTCTCAAATGTTATTTCTGACCTCTCTCTCTCTCTCTCTCTCTCTCTCTCTCTCTCTCTGCATCTTCTCTGCAACTGTAACACTGCATTCAAGTACCTTAAAAGAAGTGGCCTAGTGATGGTAAATGCATTGGTCGTAATCTTCCAAAATTATCAAAGTTCTGGAAAGGTCACACTAGGTTGAAACCGTATGAATGTAACAGAATTATCTTAGAGAGAAAGGAAAAAAACATATTCAATCTGCCGGATTGTATTATTATTTACTAAATGTCCAGCCGATACTTTAATAATGGATTCTAGCAACTTCTCTGTGACAGACATTGAATCAACTGGCCTGCATTTTTGTTTCCTTTCTCTCTTAAATAATTCTGACTTGGAGTTTGTGGTACTGTTATGCTTGCTTGCTTTAAAGTACACACTTGTGACATTTGGAGTTAGAACGTCACCACCTCCACTGGTTTGCAAAACTCAAGAAAGCATTGAACAGCACTCCTGTAACATTTTGTCTCACCATGCATTTTCCAGTGGATGTGGTTGTGTGGGAGAAATAAATGCTATCCCCACTCACGATGACAGCACACTTGTTCCTCTGCCACTTCTCAGTTCATGTCTGGTGCAATGTTGGCACACTACCAGCATGCAATTTTGGTTGTAGTCAAAATGTTAGCATGTGCATTTGGACCTCTCCAATTTGTGCTTCTAGAAATCATTGACTATGGATGGCATCTCAAATACTCACATTAAAGAAAAGATAGCCTTCAGACTCCTATGTTGAAAGCACCGGGAAAGTACCATGTAAAAGCAACAGCATAAGTGAAGCATACTTCAAACAGACACTAGGAGAAAGTGAGGACTGCAGATGCTGGAGATCAGAGCTGAAAAATGTGTTGCTGGAAAAGTGCAGCAGGTCAGGCATTCAAGAAATTTGAACTGGATGCTGCCTGACCTGCTGCGCTTTTCCAGCAACACGTTTTTCAGTTCAAACAGACACTGTACACTTGTCACAGGATAACCATTAATATTTGGATGCATTTCTGTAAACTGTAAATAAGACCTTTTAATGGAAGTATTTGGAATGTTTTATTGCTTGTTGCGTTCTCATTGAGCAGGTAATTTAATTTGATAGATATATCAATGTGGAGTTTGCTGTTTGTAAAGATTGCAGATGATGCAGAATTGATGGTTTGAAGAAATGTTGTTGTAAAGTGAAAGAGATTACCTAAGTGAAGCATTTCATGATGAACTTCTGGTCACCTTTCACTGGCTCAGAGAAATCTAGATTTTCTCAGTCCATTCAAATGAGCAATCAAATTAATCTCATTCCCTCACTTTTACTGGGAAATATATGCATGCTCACATATAGCAAGGACAGGAAACAGTAATGTTCTCTATGGTCAACTAGACTGCCAATTCTCAGATACGGGCAGTAGGGACTTGGGTCAGGTAATCAGGGCAATGCATCCATACTTCAATATCTTTTGGAAAGGATGGGAGAAAGAGGAGGAAAATTTGTGGGGAAAATTATGGTGCAGTGCTTTATATACTATATATTTGTCAAATTAAAGTATGTAATTTAAAAGTAATTTACCACCCCACCCCATATCAGTTTTGTGATCATTTAACAACAATATAACCATCAACACAAGCTTTTCTTGAAAAACTGAACTTACTCTTAAAAGTGATTGCGCACATCAAATATGAAAGAAAAGGTGTTCTGTTGTTACATGTGGGTTTATCATTTTTGGCTGTATGAATATATACTAAATTATAAATGTACTGAAATAATCAATTCTAAGAAATGCGTATTTGACAAGCAATGTTATGCTTGACTCAAGATTATACTTGAATCAGGGTTTCAGGAAACTGATAAAGAAAATTCCATTGCAAACCTTCGTGCCACAGGCTGTTAAATTAATCATTCACAACTTCAACCTATCAACAGAATTAAAAAGTTCTCTATCTGGACTGAATGGTCAGCAATTTACTCCTTTACATGTCTGACGAATTCCTACTCCCTGTTAGTTAAAATTCTTATTTATCTTTGAATTTTATATTTTCATTATTCACCAAAAATTTAAACAGGCCCTTCCAAGTAGAAAAAAAATTCAAGAGTTTTACATCACCTTGAGAGAAAAATGAACACTAAGTTAAAGAAGGAGATATTAAAAGTGGTGACCAAAGGTTTAATTTAATAGTGTAATTTTAAAGAATGTCTTTTGGGGAGAGGTAAATGAGATAATGATGGAATTCTAGAGTATACAGCCGGCCAGCCAAAGATATGCTCACTAATAATAAAGTAAAGGGAGATGTTTCATAAAGATCAGAACAGCAAAGTACACAATAGATAATGTGGTGATAGATTACAGATGATGGAAATTGAAAACCATCTAGAGGAGAATTGGAATCAGTAAATGCAGAGATAATGACAATATTGATAAGGATTTCAGCAGTAAGTGTACAAGGACAGATGTGGAGCCAAGAAGGAGAGAATTGGGGATAAGAGGCTTAGTTCTAGGTCAATTCAATACCAGTATTGTGGAAGTCTAGTTTAGCTTGCGAGAAATGCCAGGAAGAAGGATTAATTCAGCTGTGAGGGTACACAGTTTGTGGAACGAACTAAAGGCATTTAGTAAAGCCTTTGACGAGATTCTGCCTGATAGACTAATTAGTAAAGTTAGGTCACATGGGATTCAGGGTGAGCTTGCCAATTAGATACATAATTGGCTTAGAGGCAGGAGGCAGAGAGTGGTGGTGCAGGATTGTGTTTTAGAATGGAGGACTGTCACCGGCAGTGTTCCACACGGATCAGTTCTGGGTCCTCTTTTGTTTGTCATTTACGTACATGCTTTGGATGAGATTATAGAAGGCATGGTTAATAAGTTTGTGGATGACACCAAAATTGGTGGCACAGTAGGCAGTGAAGAAGGTTTTCTAAGATTATAAAGGCATTTTGATCAAATGGTTCAGTAAACTGAAAAATGGCAGATGGAGTTCAATCTGGGTAAATGCAACGTATTGCATTTTGATACTATAAATAGGGGTAGAACTTGTACAATTAATGATAGGGTCTTGGGTAGTATTGTAAAACAGAGGGATCAAGGGGTTCAGGTACATAGTTCTTCAAAGTTTGTGTCAAGTATACACAAGATGGTTAAAAAGGAATTTAGCACAGTTGTCTTTATTGCTCAGTCCTTTGAGTATAAATGTTGGAAAGTCACATTGAGGTGTTACAGGACATTGATGAGGCCTCTTTTGGAATACTGTGTTCAGTTCTGGTCACCAAGTTATAGGAGGATCACCCAGTCTGTAAGCTGGAGAGGGTTCAGAAGATATTTACCAGGGTGTTGCAGATAGGGAAGGTTTGAGTTATAATGAAAGGCTGGGTAGGCTGGGACATTTTTCACTGGAGCACAGGAAGTTGAGAGGTGACCTTATGGAGGTTTATAATATCATAAGGGGTATAGACAGGGTTAATTGTAGGTGTCTCTTCCCTAAGATTAGAGATTTCAACATTAGAGACACATTTTTAAGATGAGTAGAGAGAGAGATTTAAACATGAGGGACAATCTTTTTACACATATGGTGCTTCATGTGTGGAATTAACTCTCTAAGGAAGTGGTGGATGTGTGTACAATTACAATATTTAAAATACACTTGGATAAGTACATGACTAGGAAAGGTTTGGAGGGAAATGGGCCAGGAGTAGGCAGGTGGGACTAGTTCAGTTTGGGATTATGTTCAGCATGGACTGGTTGGACTGCAGGGTCTGTTTCTGTGCTTATGACTCTATGACGCTAGGATAAAGGCATAAAGTTTACGAACTTGCTGGAATAAGTTATGATTGGTGTCAGTGTAGCAGTCTGACATCAAGGCAGGGGAAGGCATGCTTCAGTCTTCCATTGCACTTGCAATTGCAAGGCCCTCCCATTATGCCCTTCTTGCAACGTGCCTCGTGTTCCACATTTCACTTTGATTCAATTACCACTTCCCACTGTTTTCAGGCAACAAATAACCATGGTTATAAGGACAAAATAATTAAAATCAACACAATCCCATTGTGCCAAGTGTAGGACTGTTCACCTCAGTCCCACATATTTAAAGTTATATATGTGATTAATATCTCCTACAGGGAGGACCAACAGAACAGGTAGGTAAGCTTGACCATTCCGAAGCTCATCCTTAAGAGCTCCTCACCATCACCTAGCTCATGCTAATTAAATAACTCATGCATGGCTCTTTTGCAGCATCATGAGATAAAGTAAAACCATGGGATAGCTGCATACAGTTAACATACTCTCAGCACAAAACCCCAGGCCCTAAATTACCGATGAGCCATGTAAGCGCTTGCAATCTTCATAAAATATGGCACTGAAATATTTATCTTTGCACAAGACTGAATATTTGTAAAATGATTCCTACCACCAGTTGAAGCTTGGCAATGAGTTGACTAAATCTAGTGTGCTAAGCATAAAAACCGGATAATTGGATAACATTTTATGCTTGGATCAGGATTTATGCTTGGGTGTGTAATTCTGCATACAATAATCAGAGTGAATGAGAAATTGTGGGATAGAAAGGAGTTCTATTATTGGATTGGGTAAGTGTTTGGTGCCAACTGAATTTTGAGGAACATAACAGGATTAGGAATGTTATGTGTGTGAAAACGGAATAATAGTCATATTTAGTTGGTTAAATCAGTGCGGATACTCTATGCTGCATAATATTCTCCAATTCATAGGCTGCAACTACATTTCAGGCTTTAATGTTCTTTATAATTGCTAACAGGAATGAAATCAGAAAAAAATACAGCAGATTCAGAATTTACTATAGAGATTTACTGATGTAACACTGTTGGCTTCCAGTCTATATTTCATAGCAGAGCAAAGTGTGCCATATCAGCTTTGATGCAACTGCTCTAACCTCCTTATACATTTATATTTCACCCACTCTTCTCCTCTGTCCTTTAAATCATAATGAAATCAATACCACTATTTTGCCTATGTAGGCTATTGGGGATCATTGATTTTAATATATTGAGATACAGGAGTCAATTTTGCTGCAATGAAAATTACTTCAAAAATGCAAAGTAAATTTTGCCCCAAGTGGGTTCATCTTTTTTTTTTCCCCAACAGCCCTAATCTTGTCCCTGAGGTCTGAATAAGTACCAATGATATTGTTAGAATCTAAATGAGATTAAAGCAGCAATCATAAAACTGCAGACACTGAAGGATGGAGAATAAATGCTGACCGAGCTAGTGACAGGTACATTCCATGAACAAATAAAAAAGCTGAAAGAAAACACTTGAAGTGGCTGAAAACATGTGTGATATGAACAAAGAGCAGGATTTTCCCTTTGGGTTCAAGATCAAATGCAAGCCTGAAGCCCATGTAGAGAACAGTCAGCTGAGATGACTTTTTGCAGGATTGATCAAAGAATGGTATTATCCAATGAAGAAGAATGGAGGGCCAAAAGGAGTTGTGGGTTAGAGGGGAAGATGGCACTTCTGTCTTGAAGCCTCTTTCAGGGCACACCTCACAAGGACCGAGCTGGGAAACTGCATGCCAACAGGTATTGGAAGTACTACGACTGCCTGTCTGCATTGCTACTTTCAGATAGGAACCAAAATCATGCCCAAGATGTTTACAGAGGTCAATTACTGAAGCCTAATGACATTGCTGAATGGTTTATGGAAGGAACTTCACTTCACTATCTCAAAGGCTTTCAATTCACCATACAGTTAAGAGTGGGACAATTTTGCAGTATCCCACTCCCAGGCCACAAGCTCAACTAGATTAGTTATACTCAGATCATGCTCACAAGATCAGGTCAGAGGCTGGGTGCTCTGCTAAAACATGAGTTTTCTCCATCAACAATTAAGCACAATTTAACAGTGTGATGGAATATTGAAAACTCTAGAGATATTCCATGACATGGTGTGCAGGTGCCACTGTTGGACTGGGGTGGACATGGTCAGAAGTCACATGACTCCAAGTTATAGTCTGACAGGTTTATTTGAAATCCAAAGCTTTCAAAGTGCTGCCCCTCAATCGGGTGAAGTGAATTGACAGACTTCACCTGATGAAGGGGCAGTGCTACGAAAGCTTTTGATTTCAAATAAACCTGTTGGACTATAACTTGGTGTTGTGTGACCTCTGACATTCCAGTACAGAAGGTTTTACTGGAAGACAGTGATTTAGACAAGCTATCACTGGCACAACATACTGACATAAACATATAACACCAATGCATCATCATTGCTCTGTCAGCAGCTCGAAATTGTCATCACTACTTCATAGATCGCAGTGGTTAAGGGGAGCAGACCAGTCACCACATTGGGCGTGGGCTAGGAATATGGGTTTTTTAGTATTGTCCACATCCCATGATAAATTAAAACCAGTCCATTTAAATTAGAGGTGCAAAGTGAACTCTTGCCTGTGAAATATGTCTTTGTGGCATTTCCCATGATTGGAATAAGTTGCTATTATTTAAAACATAATTGTGCTATTTTTGTTAATGGTAACTGTTTCCAGCAGAAAAGAAAATGCCGAGGAAATAATCCATACATGAGACTCATGTTTATTATAACTGTAATTATGTGTGATGTGTAGTGAAGTTTAAAATTGTTATTTTAATGATTATCACATGGCACTGGTAATCTAAGGGCTATGTCATATTCATCTGCTAATCCAAATCGTTTACTCTCTGTTCCTTTTATCTTATTATGCTTTAATTTAGAGGCTGCTGCGGAAGAGGTAAAAGGTGAGGATGTACAATTTTTTGCAGGTACTTCCCCCCAACCCCCATCCCCGATAGGCACAGATGAATATCTTAATGAAAATACTCATGCCCCCCTCCCCCCCGTTAACCCATACAATGAAACCTGCTGGGGTTAACACCACCTTTCCAACTTTGTCAGCTGCATGTATTATTGTGGCAGAGATGAAGGAAGTCTTTCCGTGGTCATTTATTGGTTTCTTTGATACCTCAATAGGCCTACGAATGTGTAGGTTGCCGAATGCATTACCATAGCCTGTAATATGGGTTGGCTACTTACTTTAATTTGTGGTCCCTCTGCCCCCTTCAGTACAACGGTGGAGAAAAGAGGAACATAAATTGCACCTTGTGGTTTCTAAAATCTCCCACTTTTATATTTGGGTGAAAAAGCTGCCTCACGGGGTCAATGGAGGAATTTGAACACCAGGTGAGGTCAATAAAACATGAGGACACCATCCTGAGTGCTGTAATACAATGCTTGGGTCATTTTAATGGGCAGCACTAATTCATATTTCACCAGCCAACTGACTACCTGAAATGGCTATCCAAGAAGGAGGCCCTGGGCCCAACCCGTCTGGTATGCTGCAGGATGTGGTGGAAGCTAACTCAAGATGGCAGCATTCTAAATCTTTTCTTAGTGGTCTTCCTACACAAAGGGATCTTTTATTTTTACGTTTGGCCTCCACTGTGTGTTTGTCAGGTTTTACTGAGTCTATGTTTGGGCTTTTAGCTGAATAGGCAGCAGATCACTTTGGAATCTTCTTTCAGCTTTATGGCCCCACTCTTATATAAATTAATGAGGTTCCCAGTTGAAGTAGAAGTCCTATCCAAGATTCAGCAAACTTTGATAATTGTGGCATTTGTTTATACAAGACATTTAGAAAATAGAGATATTTTGCCATTCCTTGCCATCCAGAGTTAAATGTTGCAGTTGTTGTATGAATGGACAAGATAATGGAGGATGCTAGGATTATATTAGATTAGATTCCCTACAGTGTAGAAACAGGCCATTTGGCCCAATAAGTCCACACTGACCATCCTACCCAGAACCATTCTCCTACATTTGCCCCTGCATAATGCACTATGCGCAATTTAGCATGGTCAATTCACCTGACCTACACAGCTTTGGATTGTGGGAGGAAACCAGAGGAAACCCACGCAGACATGGGGAAAATATGCAAACTCCACACAGACAATCGCCCAAGGCAGGAATCAGACCCAGGTCCCTGGTGCTGTGAGGTGCTAATCACTGAGCCACTGTGCCACCCTAACAGCAACTTTAGAAATGTCCAAAGGAATAAGAGATCATTACGAATTGCTAAACTAAGGATTTGTTTTCAAAAAGTACTAAGCATGACTAAAAAAATGTTGTTGGAATTTTTTGATACTATTCGTTGTACCTCATGCTGTTTTGTGAATAGATTTACTGTATATATTTAGGTAAAAGTAATACATGATATAAATGAGGAATAGCCAGACTGGAATATACAATAAAAGTAAACAAATTTTGTAATGTTGTGGGCCTTCATTGATTAGCTAACATTACTGTCAATAAGATAATCATATCTTGATGTAGAGTTGATACCGGAGTGATTATTGGTCAAATTGATAACAGTTTAAAACAAATTGTAACCACAGCCATCAACTTTTACTGTGCCTTTAAAAGAAACATAACAGTGAAAAATCACATACATTTGGTTTGGTTAAATGGGTTTTGACCTTATGCCTTTTTGCTACTTCAGAACGGTGAAGTGTAAAGCCAAATGGGGCTGGTGGTGTAATAGATGTAGTGAAGTTCAGTGTCAATGAAATGGGGAAGGTGACAGACAAGGAATGAGTCCCAATGGTGCAGTCTAAGTGCCATGGATAAAGATTCTCTGGGGAAATGTTTCTCATTAGTTCTCAGATACAGTTCAGTAATTCAATAGCCATAGGTTAACATTAGTCAAGAGAGAAAATATGGTGGCTTGTATAGTTTTATTTCTTTCCTTTTTTTTAACAGCCACACGTTGAAAAAATCATGAGTGACAATGTTGCTTAAAGCAAGTTTGCAAGTTGTTCTACTAAGTGCACACAGAATTCATTAGGAACTTGGCAAGCAGCTAAAAGATTTCACATAATATGTTCATACTTTTCTGGTAAAATTAGGAACAATGAATTTAAGAACCTGGGCATCAAAGGAATGAATATCCTGCATTTTTTCTCCTCCCAAATTGAAGTTGTTATCATGCAGTATTCCTACATGTTGCAGGAATTTCAATTTCACACTTGGTGAAAGTATTCGATGAAGAAAATAATTAAGAAAAACAGCGAATGGTTTCAAATAGACAGATTCACCATGAAATGTTTAAAGCACACACTTAGTCTTACAACTAAACATGACCAAATAATTCATCAGCACCCCTATGCAAAATGTGCAGAATACTTTTCAAAAATAATATAAATATTATATTCAATATACATATTCAAATTTCTATAATAGATAATTGCTAATTCAGTGTAATTTTACACTGAACTGTTTCAAATTCCCCATAATCTTATGCAGATTCTCTGTCCAGAGGGTTGCTAAAATGCTAAAATGAGCACTTTTAAATGAAAGATAGCTAATCTTGTCCCCTTTTCCAAAAATGCATTTTAATAATCTATCATTCAGCAATATTAATTTCTAGCTGTCAGATTCTTTGCAAAAGTAAGATTGTTCAGTACTTTTATGTTTAAAATTAGATTCTTGTCTTTAAGTACAACAGCAGAGAATCTTTCTTGGCCTACAAAATGAAAAACAAAATGTATGTTGTTAGCAATAAAACTGTAACATTTGAATACATCTGCCCTTAGATTTATCTTAAGTGCAAAAATTCAGGAGGATAGAATTGAAACTACTCCAGCGAAAATAATTAAAGTACATATTTGGAACTGTGAGAATATAACTAGCTGCAGTAAAGGCAAATAAATAACCCAAATTTGTACTGCAACTCACATACCAATATCTTCAATATCAGTTATGTAATATATACATTCTGTTTGATTTTTGCAGTTGGTGTTTACTGAAATAAATAAGACCATTGCTGATCGCAAGGAAACCTACCGAAAAGATCTGGTGATCCTTGTGCCATGGGCTTCCCCTTTTTAAATATTAGTTTGAATTTGTTCCCAAGTCAAAGCAATGTCCATAATGATGTCAACAACTAGCTAAGCAATCAATCATATCCATATACCTGAGTCATAAGCAAACTAGCACAGTGTGTACAAGATCAGGGATGTTGAACGTGTGGCAAGATTGGTATGGGAGAAAGAGGTACAATTCATAGAGCGCAATACCAGTACTGGAGAAAGAGGAAGCTATACCGTTGGAGAAGGAAAATACTGCAGATGTTGGAATCTGTACTGAAAACAAAAAAATGTTGAAAATCACAGTGGGTCAGGCAGTATCCATGGAGAGAGAGCAAGCTAACATGAGACAGAGTTAATTCATAATGTCATAATAAAAGATCCACTGGAAAATAGTGGGTCATAACACAATTATCTTCCACACTAAGTTTGAAAGCAGCATTTTCTAACATAGTCAAAAGTCTTAAATTTGATGAAACCAATCACATAAAAATGAGGAAAAAGTTGCAAAAGGTTAATTAGCTAATTAGACTTTTAAAAAAGGCAGTATGTAAACAGTGAGAAACATTTAAAGATACAGTATAGAGCATTCAACAAAAAAATCAATTGAGGAACAAAATATCAGTGGGAATGATCCATTTGTGGTTTTTGAATTAAAAAAAAGGAGGTTTTTGATATTACAAAGCATAGTAGTAAGTCTGAGGATTAGGAATGCTTTATAAAGCAACAAAAATGTCATAAAAATGAATGAAATAGAATGTAAAACATTTAGCATTGAGCTCTTTGCTGCTGGCTAGTCATGTGCTTGAGAAGCAGAAATTCAGCAGGCCTTTCAGAAAATGGGAGACCAGGTTTCCAGTTAGTGGCCAAGACCCCACTCCTTCCACAAGATTCCACCATCAGAATGTAAGACTCCATCAGTTCAATAATTTCTATTTAATTGTAGCTTGAGGGGGCCTCAACACACACCCTTTGGAGAAGCATGGAATCACTGACTGCAACATCTGGGTTTGTAGGTTTAACACCCATATACAGGCTCCCTAAGTTGCTCTTAGCTTTAGAGGAATATGAGGGTGAATGCTAACAGTTTCAGTATCATTACTACCACAGAATGCTGGCCATTAATAATTAAGTATGACCAATAGCATTATTTGAGCCCAGTGGACTATCTTGAAACAGTTGCCGCATTGTCTAATGATTCAAGATCCAGCTAATTTCATTTTAATGAAGAAAGTGCCTGCTTTGATACCTTTCATTTTAGCAGAATTATTGAATCCTCCTTTTTAATAATATTCAATTTCATTTTTAATACTTGCATAAAATATGCAGAGTAGAAGAACATTTTACATATATTTAAAATATTATTACCACATTTGCTAGAAGGTAGCTTTAAATTCCAATACAGGATTTCCCATACACCACAGATAAGCTGCTAGGTCTTTTAGATGGGCCCGTTTCTATACCACTTCGCTCTTGCTCTGGGGCAGCTTGATAGTGTTAACTCTACCGTAATAGTTCAGACAGCACATCAGTGTGTGTTCATTAATGCTGCTGAATGCATTGACAGTTAATTCACAATAGAAGCTTCACAATCCCCAGCTCCACTTCAACTGAAGATCATCTTTAATACTTTACAATCCAATTGTAAGTCTTTTGACAATCACTCGGAAAATCTCTATGCAGGGAGACCTGGCTTAGGGGCCAGCATGCACTGACACAGGATATCTGCCACTGGCTTCAGTAGATTAGGAAGAATATTATCAAACTGGAGAGGGTTCAGAAGAGATTTACCAGGATGTTGCCAAGTATGGAAGGTTGCGTAGGCTGGGACTTTTTTCACTGGAGCGTAGGAAGTTGAGAGACAATCTGACTGAAGTTTATAAAATAATGAGAGGTATAAATAGAGTTAATGGTAGTTCTCTTTTCCCTAGGAAGCGGGATTTCAAGACTAGGGGACACATTTTTCAGGTGAGAGGAGAGAGATTTAAAAAACACATAAAAGGCAAATCTTTTACACAGAGCGTGGTTCATGTGTGGAATTAACTTCCTGAGAAAATAGTGAATGTGGGTATGATTACAGAGTTTAAAAGACATTTGGCTAGATACATGAATAGGAATGATTTGGTGGGATATGGGACGGGAGCGGGCAGGTGGGGCTAGTTTAGTTTGGGATTATGTTGGCATGGATTAGTTGGACTACAGGGTCTGTTTCTGTGCTGTATGACTCTATGATTCTAGACTTCTATAATTGGGGGTGGTCATTCACATCAGCAGCAGCTCATCTAGAGCTCTCAGCAGCTTTGGTGCCTCAAAAAATCTGGGGGAAGACTGCCGGTTGTGGGGATATTTACAAATGGGACAATTTGGAAATGCATACATTTCAATGTATAAATTGTTTCGCTAGTGGCTCAGGCTCCCAAAACTCTCTTTCCTGAATCAACTGCACACTCACTGCCTGTTGGAGACTTATGATGGATATGACCAGACATATCTCTGCTTACCAATACTAGGCCCCACACAAGGCCTTGGAGGTGAAAAATCTACTGTTTGGAGCCATCACATGTATTCTTGTCAAGAGTGTGATGCTGGAATAACGCAGCAGATCAGGCAGCATCCAAGGAACAGGAGAATCGACTTTTCAGACATAAGCCCTTCTGATGAAAGGCTCATGCCCGAAATGTTGACTTTCCTGCTCCTTGGATGCTGCTTGACCTGCTGTGTTTTTCCAGTATCACTCTCTCGACTCTGATCTCCAGCATCTGCAATCCTCACCTTCTCCACATTTAATCTTGTGCCAATATGCATCGTTGTTTTTGAGGTGAAGACTTCTACATCTGTAAGCCATTGAGAAAGCTTTAATGCGAGGCTAGGACCCAACATATTTAGGCTCCATCTGTGAATCTGACTGCTCAGGCATACGTCTGCTGAATTTCTGGCCAGAGGTTTCAATGTTTCTTTGTGTTTATTTAGAAATATAGGTGGAATTTTCTGACAGAATTCAAATCCAGGCCGTAATCATTTGTGAGCCTGGATCCTGAAAGGTGAAATGGTGCACATTGCTGAGACTCTTTAGCTGACCGAGAAAAATAACGCACCACCATCAGATTATCTGAGCTGTCAGGGATAGCAGATAGGATGAAGAAATGGATCTGTCAAATAAAGGAGCTACAACACGGGCTACAATGGTTCATCAGCACTTGAATCTTTGACATTGACATGTCCACAGCAATGCAGAGGAGACCTGAAGGTTCGGCTTTAAAATATAAGGAGGAACAGTGAGGTAAGTTCTCTCAAGGAAAGGAGGAAGAGGAAGAGAATTCCAAACAACCAGATCTAGGTAGAATTGGCCCATCCGCTCCACTGGTCCAGAAAGCTGCAATGTTTGGCAGTGGTAATAACCTGAGTCATCTGAGGCTTGAGAAATATTGAGAGACATTGAGAGAACCGATGCTCTACCTGTGGAGTTGTGCACCCTCCTAGCTGAATCTTTGTGTTCATTCTTTTTAACCTACCATAGGCATGAGGATGGGAAGGAGTCAACTGGAGCTGTTGTTGGAAGCTTCAGCTGCTGTTAGAGCTTGTGCTGCAGGTATAACTTGTCCTCTTGTTCCTCACCAGAGGTGGAACATGTCACTGCATGAGCTACTCCCATGCTGTGGTAAAAAACTGGTAGTAGGAAAGCATAATTAAAACCGAATTCAATGCTAGATAAGTGAAGTACCCTCCAGGAAGTTGACAATCAACTATTCCAATAGTGATCTGACACTTTGAGAAAATAAGTGTTTTGAGCAGCAGCCTCTTACCTACCTTTGGCTGAAGCTATTCTGTTTCACTGATCAAAGCCTCATTGGCTTGTCAGTTTCACTGATGAAACTCTCTGTGTGTGAACTCAGCCCACAGTCAGGCTGGGAAACATTGCTCTGTCTGCCACATTCAGAATTAAGGTTTAAAATGTGCTTAATGAATATTTTAATTACTTGCCCACCAGCTGAAAGGGGCCTGTCCAACTTACCTTCAATCTCAAGTTGAAACCTGATCGAAAATGGGATGATTCAACAATATTTTCAATGGAATGAACTCCTTGCATGCACCTTTCTGATATTCGTTCATGTGATGTGAATACCTCCAGCTGGACAGTATTTGGATAGCACAGTGACTCTGTGGTTAGCACTGCAGCATGACAGTGCCAGGGACCAGGGTTGATTCCACCCTCTGGCAGCTGTCTGTGTTGAGTTTGCACGTTCTCCTCGTGTCTGTGTGGATTTCCTCTGGATGCCCTGGTTTCCTCCCACAATCTAAAGTATACAGGTTAGGTAGTTTGACCATGCTAAATTACTCTATAGTGTCCCGAAATGTCCCTAGGAAATGTAGGCTTACAGGGATGGGGTGGGTCAGGGTGAGATGTTCTTCAGAGGATCAGTGTGGACTTGATGGGCTGAATGGCCTCTTTCCATAATATAGGGATTGTATAATAAAAATTATTGACCATCCCTAATTGCCCAGAAGGAAGTTAAGAATCAAGTATATTGCAGAGGATATGGAGTGACATGTAGGCCAGACCAGGTAAGGATGATAGATTTCCATCCCTATATGATATCAGTGAACCAAATAGGTTTTTACTACAATCAACAATAGCTACATGGTGACCATTAAGCTGTCAATTTATTTATGTTTTTTATAAAATTGAATTCAAATTTCACCATCTGCTACGGTGGGATTTGAACTTAACGTCCTCAGAACTTTAGTCCCAGTTTCTGAATTATTAGTCCAGCAATTAACACTCCATTATTACCTCCCCTCCTGAACCTGTTTCCCCTTACCTGGGAATTTTTCACACATAGATTCAAATTAGCCTGGCAGTAGTACACTCACAAGGACTACCCTGAAGCTGTTGCAAAGTAATTTACAAGTCATATTTTATCCAGTGTTTGGAAACTGACATACTTTTTCAAAGCTTACCATGTAAGCCACGGGGTCCATGCCGCGCTATCTGTCAGCCTAATTCTGAGTACTTCATGCTTTGCACATCACTAACCCCCTTTTAAAATGCAGACCCCGTGCTTTCACTTTTAATCACAATCATTCCAGTCAGTGCTTCAACAAGATGGAGGAAAGCTCATAATCAGCCAGCAGGTGAAGTACCCATCAACGTATATTGCACAGATAAGCATCAGCTCTCAATGATTAATAAACATAGCAGCAGCATTAAAAAAAACATTTGCATTCTACAGCTGCCCCTGAATTTCTGCACTTTTATTGTACAGGAGATTGGATTTTTTTTTGTATTGCAACATTCTATTTGGAATTATTTTCTATTCATTAAAAGTTATATAGCACATACATTGGCACCTACGTTTTAAACACATAATGGGTATGAATAAATAATTTCTATTAGAAGACATCCCAATGATCCTTTCTTCATTTCAAATGGATAGGTGTGATTTAGTTTTGAACATAATTGAAATTATCTTCGCCGTTGTATTCCTAGTCCAGTCATTTTCTGTCTAACTAAACTCTTCAAGCCACGTTTTCTTTCATTTGTGAATTTCAACAAATGAAAAATAGGAATTGAGAGACTGATTTGGCTGAGTTCAGAATATGAGCAAAATTGATTTTGAGGAAAAAGGCATTAAATTCATTATACATTCACATTCCTGAATGTGACTTGAAAGAACAGTTCTTTAATTTTACCAGAACAATGTCATCTGTCACTGAAGTAGAATTAATAAGCACATTATTTATTTTTTTTCAAATAAGGAATAATTTTTAATTCTCATTAATAAAACCAACTATATCCAAACATGCTCCATTGCCTGTAAACTGGAACTATGAAAAAAAAATTGCTCATGCCAATAACTAATCAGGCAGTTTCAATTGACAACTTATAGCAAAACGAGGCTGAGGGATAAACAGAAGGAAAAATATCATTAGACTATGTCCTGTCAGTACAGAGTGGAATATTAAGACACAAAACAATAAATGGTAGATAAAAATGCAGGCGGTGAAAGCATCTAAATTACAGCCTGGCGAAAAGTAATCTCAGGATTGTGACAGGTTCTCCTAATTATTAAATGCATTGCAATTTGATTCTCTCATCCTGGATCTTTTATATTCCAAAGTCTACTGTCTCAAAATTTGTTCAGGTTTGGCCAGCTGGTTAGTTCTGGGTGTGGAAATAATATCTGGACTGGAACAGCAGGGCACAAGCATCACGTGATATTGGAACTTAGGTCTTTTATCTGTCAAATCAGTGAATTATGTCTAAAGGCAAATTGGATCGTTGAACTGGTTTGCAGCAGCTGAAGGTAGGTTTTGAAATGAGGAGAGTTAAGTGATTGGGACAAAGAGGAGCATCCAGAAGAAGGACCTTAGGAATTGGGAAAGAGGAGTATGAACAAGGAAAAGAGGAGGAAGGAATTGAGGATCGGAGTTGTGGCCAGTAAATGGGAGAGAGAATGAGGCAACAATTATGAAGGGTGGTGCAGCAACCAAAGAAGGGAGAGAAGCTGCCATCAAGTTAAGTAGAATAAAGCAGCGGTCACATTCCTGTACTTCCCAGCCCAACATTCAATAAAGTACAATAATCCAACTTGATGGTTTGTCACTGATGAAGGACTTTTACTTGAAACACCGATTCTCCTGCTCCTTGGATGCTGCCTGACCTGCTGTGCTTTTCCAGCATCCCACTCTTGACTCTGATCTTCAACATCTGCAGTCCTCAGTTTCTCTGACTTGCTGGTGGTACCTGCGATGTATCCTTCAAGGAATATTTTTTAGTCAGCATGTATGCCTGGTTGACCTGAATATTGCAAACCAAATGGTGACTACACTCAGGGAAAGATAATTTGTTAAAGGGAACATAAAGCAAGTTTTACATCCCTATTCACAAATGTGAAGTACCTACGAGATGATTCAAGCATGGGTCCTGGCATATCTTTGTACCTATAGCAATATGGCAGTGGAATACTGTCCTCTTGGAATGTTTGTGCATATGCAATAATTATTATGGAAGCTTTGGTACTGGTTTTGAATAAGATGGACAGCCGCCATCATAAGACTATAACATACAGGAGCAGAATCAGGCCATTTGGCCCATTAGGTCTGCTCCAACATTTTATTGTGGGTGATAGATTATCCAACCCCATTCTCCTGTCATTTCCCTTGATCCCCTTGCTAATCAAGCACCTATCTATCTCTGTCTTGTGTACACTCAATGACTTGATCTCCTTAGCCTTCTGCAGCAATGAGCTCCAAAGATTAATTCTGAGACTGTGCCCTTGGGTCCTAGTCTCTCCAATAGTGGAAACATCTTCTTCCTCTCAGTATTCTGTAAGTTTCAATCAGACCCCCCCTTCATCCTTCTAAACTCCATCGAGTATAGACCCAGAGTCCTCAACTGCTCCTCACGTGACAAGTCCTTCAAGCCTGGGATCATTTTTGTAAACCTCCTCTGAACCCCCTACAATGCCAGCATGTTCAGGTTTTTTGTATTCGTATTCACCAGTTAGTATGTCTGTAACCAGGAGTCACAGCTTCAAGATTGTCAGCAAGAAAGCGAGGAATGAGATGAGGAGAAACCTTTTTACTCAGAGAATTGTTAGGATTTGGAGTGCACTGCCTGGGAGAGTGATGGAGACAGATTCCACAAGAGGTTTCAAAAGACAGTTTGATGTATATTTGAAAGAAATGAAGTTAGAGGACGACAAAGATAGGGCTGAAGAGCGGGACTAGAGTGCTTGCACCCCGCTGTTGTAGTCTAGGTATCAATTCCACACCCACGCCTAATTAGCCGGCCAAACCTGAGTGGGGAGCTCTTTCAGGAGCCAGTACATAAATGATGAGTCAAATGGCCTCCCTCTGTACTGTAAAATTCAATGATTCTCAGACCCACCTCCGTCCCTGCATTTCCCGTGGCTAATCCATCCAGTCTGCACATCACTCAACACTATTGACAATTTAGCATGACCAATCCACCTAAGCTGCACATCCTTGGACTGTGGCAGGAAACTGGAGCGCCCGGAGGAAACCCCCACAGACATGGAGCGAATGTGCAAACTCTATACAGACAGCCTGAGGATGAAATCAAGCCCAGGTCTTCTGGTGCTTTGAGGCAGCAGTACTAACCACTCAGCCACCATGAGGGGCTTTGTGTTAAATTTTGGAAGGTGTGTAGACAAAGAAAGAAAGGAAAGTATTTAAATGGGAAATGATAAGCAGACTCTGACACGAAGGAATAGGTAATCCAAGTTTAAAAGTAAATAAACAGATAAGGCTAAAGATTTTAAACATAATAAAAGGTAAAACTACAATCTCTTTTTCTGAATGCATGTCGTAGTCAAAACAAAACAGATGAATTGATAAGACAAATAGAAATAAACAAGAACGATCTGATAGCCACTACAAAGACATGGCAGCAGGTTGACATATGTTGACTCAGGACTATCGAAGGATACATGGCATTTAGGAAGGACAAGATGCTAGGAAAAGTTAGAAGGATGGCTGCCAGTGCTATTAACACAATAGAGGGGATGACCTAAATTTAGGAAACCTGAATGTTGAAGAAGCTTGGGCCAACATGGCAAGAAGTCACTTGAGTGAGTAACATATAGGCACCTAACAGTAAGCACACAGTAGGTTGGAAGAAATAATGGGACTTCATTAGAAAGGAACAACAATTTTTCTGTTTAAGTAAGTCATTTGAATTATTTGAGGAAGTAACATGCTGTGGATAAAGGGAGCCAGGAGATGTATTGTACTTAGATTTTCACAAGGCATTTCATAAGGCACTATGTCAAAGTAATGTAAATAATGTAAATAAAATCTCACGGTGTAGTGGGTGTAGTGGGTAACATACTGTCATGAATAGAAGATCATATAACAGGAAACAGACAGTAAGCATAAATGGATCATTTTCTGGTTGGCAAGATGTCAGTGATGAGTCACAAGGATCCGTGCTAGGGCTTTCAACTTTATACAGTTAATACAATGAGTTAGATGAGTGGGCTGAAGTTATGATTGTTATAGTGTTAACTGCACAAATAGACTGTATAGACCATACAAGATAGAAAACTGGATTTCATGAGGGTGAGGTCTTGAGATAGAGCATTGCCTCAGTATCAAATATAAAGTACAGAGAAAACACACAGTAACAAAGTTTCAAAAAAATGACATATACCTTAAATTTTGTTCAGCAAGCTCATTTAGAAGGGATATTGATGATACCAACAATTCACAGAACTTATTTAATTACTGAACATTCTCTTGAATTTATGGATGCCAGTGCAAAGATCTCAGTCCTGTCAGCTTAGGTATCATGGTGGAAGGAGAGAAGCTGTGATATAGATATGAGATATATGGCACAAGTGGAATGTCAAGAACACAGGAATGCTACCATTTATATTTCAAAAACAGGGAGCATAAGACTGCTGGAAATGTTCATGTTATTCTGAGCAAACATGCTTCTGCACCTCGGATCCATAAAGAATTCAGAAGGAGTCTCATTAGTTTCAAGAACACAACTTGACCAGAAATAGTTTCTTGACATGGTCAAGGAAAAGAAATTGCCAATCTAAGCATCTGGGATATGGCAATGAGAAAATAGATTACCTCTTCCAACTAGAAAGAGATTAATTACTTGGTCCAGAAATTCAGAAGAAAGAACATGTTTCAACAGAGCAGCTGTTATTCGGGATGTCATTCATTAGATTAATAGTCTCCCACAGGATAGCAAATGTTTTTTCCCTTGTTCAAGAAGGGGAGTAGAACAACCCTGGTAATTATAGACATGTGAGCCTTACTTTGGCTGTGGGTAAAGTATTGGAAAGGGTTGTAAGAGATAGGATTTATAATCATCTAGAAAGGAATAAATTGATTAGGGATAGTCAACACAGTTTTGCGAAGGATAGGGTGTGCCTCACAAACCTTATGGAGTTCTTTGAGAAGGTGACTAAACAGGTGGACGAAACAGTTGTTATGGCGTATATGGATTTCATTTGATAAGGTTCCCCATGCTAGGCTATTGAACAAAATACGGAGACATCGGATTGAGGGTGATTTAGCGGTTTGAATCAGAAATTGGCTAGCTGAAAGAAGACAGAGGATGGTAGTTGATGGAAAATATTCAGTCTGGAGTTCAGTTAGCACTGGTGTACCACAAAGATCTGTTTTGGGTCCAATGGTGTTTGTCATTTTTATAAATGACCTGGATGAGGGCATAGAAGGATGGGTCAGTACATTTGCAGATGACACTAAGTTCGATGGAGTTGTGAGTAGTTCCAAGGGATGTTGCAAGTTACAGAGGGATATAGATAAGCTGCAGAGCTGGACTGAGAGGTGGCAAGTGGAGTTTAATGTAGAAAAGTGTGAGGTGATTCACTTTGTAAGGAGCAACAGGAATACAGGGCACTGGGCTAATGGAGAGATTGTTGACAGTGTAGATGAGCAGACAGATCTCGGTGTCCATGTACACAGATCCCTGAAAATTGCCATCCAGTTTGATAGAGTTATTAAGAAAGCATATAGTGTGTTAGCTTTTATTGGTAGAGGGATTGAGTTTCAAAGCCACGAGGTCATGCTACAGCTGTAGAAAACTTTGGTGTGGCTGCACTTGGAGCACTGCGTACAATTCTGGTCACCGCATCATAAGAAGGATGTGGAAGCTTTGGAAAAGGTTCAGAGGAGATTTACTAAGATGTTAACTGGTATGGAGGGAAGGTCTTATGAGGAAAGACTAAGGGACTTGAGGCTGTTTTCATTAGAGAGAAAAAGGTTGAAAGATGACTTAATTGAGACATATAAGATTATCAGAGGGTTAGATGTGGTGGACAGTGAGAGCCTTTTTCTTTGAATTGTGATGACTAGCATGAGTGGACATAGCTTTAAATTGAGGGGTGATAGATATAGAACAGATGTCAGAGGTAGTTTCTTTACTCAGAGAGTAGTTGGGGTGTGGAACACCCTGCCTGCAACAGAAGTAGACTTGCCAAATTTAAGGACATTTAAATGGTCATTAGATAGACATATGCATGAAAATTGAATAGTGTAGGTTAGATGGGCTTCAGATTGGTTCCACAGGTCGACGCAACATCGAGGGCTGAAGGGCCTGCACTGTGCTGTAACGTTCTTTGTTCGATGTACCTGGTGTGTTGAACGATCCATGGGCCATACAAAGGCGGTTTGTTGTGGACAAGGGTTATGTAACTATGGCTCATGACTCCATTTTATAAACTCAGGCTGATTCAAACTGCAGAAATAGTTTTCCAATTTTTCACCGGACCCCATGTTGGAGCTGGGAGGTAGTGGCCGAGTGGTGGTTTTGTTAGTTTATCAATCCAGAGACCCAGACAATGTTCTAGGATCTGAGTTCAAATCTGACCAAGGCAGATAGTGGAGCTTGCATTTAATAAAAGTCTGGACATAAGAGTCTAATGATGATGGTGAAATCATTGTCACATGTTCATAGAACCTTTCTTTAGGGAAAGAAACACTGTCCTCGGCTGTCTGGCCAACATATAACTCCAGACCCACTGCATACTAGTTAGCTACACTCTGGGCAATTAGAGGTGGATAATAAATGTTCACATAACCAGAATGCCCATATCCTGTGAACAAATTTAAAAAAAACTCATAGAGCTGCTGAAGAATGTGGTTCTACTAATTAGACCAATCTGGTGAGTTGTTCAGTATTGTCTGGAAAGCGTACTAAAAGTTGCTGGAGAAACTCAGCAGGTCTGGCAGCTTCGTCACTAACTTCTGTTTTCGTTTTGGATTTTGTTTTAGAGGATGCTACATCATCCCAGAATGCTGTACTCTGCACAGTTAGACCAGGGAAAGAATGGATATGTTGGAGCTGAGGCAATGACAGCAGTTTTCCGAGGAGGAGG
This sequence comes from Hemiscyllium ocellatum, assembly GCF_020745735.1. Classification (NCBI taxonomy): domain Eukaryota; kingdom Metazoa; phylum Chordata; class Chondrichthyes; order Orectolobiformes; family Hemiscylliidae; genus Hemiscyllium; species Hemiscyllium ocellatum. Next base: position 32,778,746 of record NC_083419.1, read on the forward strand.
ATGATTGAGGAGGAGGAAGCTCTCTTGGTCCACAACAGAGCTCAGCTGCTTTGGGTGCTGCAAGCCAGACACGAGCCAATCAACACCCTATTCTTGTAGATGAGAACTGGGTGCAAGACCATTATGGAATGATAAATATTCTTTGGTTTTGATTCCAGTACGTGCTTCACATTTTGCAGGTGGACTCCAGCCTCTCTGCCCTTTGGCTGCATTTTTTTCTTGCTAGCTATAAATAATAGCTCATATATGGAATTGTCTCTTTGCTTGCCTATATATGATGCTTCCCGACCACAAAATGAGAAGCTGTAGGTGTACATGGGCATTGAGGATGTTTAAATGGATTTAACTGTGGACAGGCCAATGGCAACTAGGGTGAGGTGTATGCACAAGAGAGTGTTAGCCATGGTCACAGCTATGTCCTGTGAACAGCTTGCCTTTGTGGCTGCCAAGTCATTACATTCCTGGTGAAAGGCAAGGGCAAATTGCCAACCTTTGTCTGGGTGCATAGCAGCCTTTTAAAATGGTATAGGTGTGAAGGATGCTGTTTCTTCAGCAGATATCTGCTAAAGTGACAAGGTGTCCTGGGTAAGATAAGACTGGAATAGGACATGAGGGGCAATACTGGAGCTGGCTAAGTAGTTTGGATTGCGTAGAAGTGCTAATATTTTAACTCCAGCACATCTTGTTCTTTTGTGCAGGAGGAGTGTGTGGGTGAGGTTAGACTTCTGGCCGGTAAACCAGGCTGATAAGCCAGAGCAGTACAATGGCATTGCCACATTAATGTAAGTAACATGTATTAGATGAGATATTAAACTAAGGCTTATTTACTTATTCCAATGATTCAGGTAAATGTTAATATCCTTTGAGAACACTTGAAGTTTTCTGACCGAAACTCTTTCCTTAATCAAAATCAGCATAGACAATTGAGCTGTACTGTGTAATCTTCATCCCTTTAAAAAAAAGTTCTGCAAGTAATATCTCAAGCAATTAACTTGATTTATTATTGTTTCAAAACATCTATCTTCAAACAAAAGAACAGTACATGCAGTTCTATGTCTCAAAATTTCATGTGTATAAAACTTTCCAGATATCATGAATGATACTTTTCCAGTCCATTCAAGGCAGATTTCTTTGAACTTAGTCAAAGTTGCCCTGAATGAAAATTCAACTCTCTTTTCATACCATTTTAAAGATAAGGTTACTTTGTCTAATTTTTGGTGAACTTAAAATGGTGAGATGCTTTATGACCTTTAGGCAATTGAACAGTTTGCTGAACACAACAATGTTAGGATCATATCGCAGTGAATATCCTGGACAAATATTTCATTGTACGGTCTATGCTTTCCTTCTTCAGCAACCTTTTCATCTTATCTTCAATCTTTTTTAATTATGTCATTTGTCCTGGACAGTTATTGCTTAGATAAGCTCTGCCAGTTTACAAGTTTGATTTATTCATGTGATTTATTCATAATTTCCACCTTAGCTGGTCTTTGTTAAAAAACAGTGTAAAAATATATCTGTACACTTGCATTGGCCAGACTGCAAGATGGAGTGTCACATTAAGTTAAAGCATTCACCTTAGATATTGAAACAATTTAAGCATGTTTATGCTATTTTCTGCTCTCATCAATGTTGAACATGCCTTGATAGATTGTGTAACTATGACTTTATTTAGAGGGATAGATTTTCATCTTCATTACCTGAGCAGTAATCTGGCAGGATGAATCACAATGTCTTTACAGAATCTCTCTGATTTTCACTTCATTCATTCCAATTTCAGGCAAGTTCTGTAAAGAGTGAATGATCCATCTCACAAGCTTACCACCCAGGTGGTGAAGATGAATATCGATCTCCTCCAGAGAATATGTTAATAATGTTGAAGAAGGTACAGAGCCGGAATGCTCAGAGAGATACCTTCTAATAAATATTTCCCACCACAAATATATAAACATGCTTTCATTTAGTGAAGTTTTTACAAGCAAAATAATAGATGACCTGTCTCCATTCTTAGTTCCAGTATTAAAGGACATATGCATTGTTGAGCTCTCTCAACCAGTAGGGTATTTGAGAATTAATGCCTTTAATATTTTGGCCATTTATCAACTAATAATCTGAAGAGTACCAGAATGTGACTTGCAATACAAATACCAACTGTAGGTCTGTGTAGCTGCTCCTAATGTTTAATCACATTCTGTTTCTTGTGTTCAATGGCAATATTTAGTCAAGACATAAGATTGCAACTGGTTAAAGATTTCACTAGGAGAATAAACTGCTTTTAGGATATTTTCCTGTCTTTCTGTTTGTAATTTTCTGAGTACAAACAGATGTCAGCAGCTACCCCTTTTAAAAATACTGTTCTATCACCATTTGGAGTATTGCATTATGTCTCACAGTCAGAATACCTTGAAACATGTTCATAAAATCACCACGTTATCATAAATTGTGACCTGAGACCACTTGAAGCATGACATGCTCCAGAAGCAAGCTCTTCTGCTGTCACTGAACAGCTTAATACTAGTTTTGAAACTTATTTGTCTGTGAAGGGAATATTTACAAGTGTAATTAATGTCTGTTGGATCTTTCAATATCACATTATCCATACTTATTTCAGGAAGTTACTAGAGATGACACAAGTATCACAATATCAAGTAAAAATACCAGACTGAAGGCAAAACCCATATCATGCTTAGAATGGGTGACCATCTATAAAATACTCTAACATCTCAGCAGTTGATATTTGGAAAGCTACTTAAAGACCAACTTGACAACAGCTTTCGACTTGAGAAAATTTGAATATTCTGCAGCGTTAGTTTCTGTGTGTCCAGGCAGCCATGTAGATCAATAGTTAAGGCATTGACCAGTTAGACAATAAAGCTAATTTCTCTTCATTGGAATTTTAGTTCCTTTCAAGACAAAATAATTGCCTCAACTGGAAGAGAAAATATAGAGCTGCAGTCCACTGTTGAGCTGAGGCACACTGCAGTGCAGAGAGCTGAAAGCTTATAACACTTTGTTCCTGAAAGTGAAACAAAAGTTCCCACAAACAACAGCTTCAGAATCTCTTCTTAAAGCAGGAGCACCTTACATTTTGGGTGGCTTCGTGGTTAGCACTGTTGCTTCATAGCACCTGAGACCCAGGTTCAATTCCAGCCTCTTCAGGGGCTTGGTGTGGTTTTGATGAGCTGAATGACTTCTACTGACAAAAGTCAAGGATATTATTTTTAATTTACACTGATTTAAAGGTGTAGTTCAATGTTTTAAGGTGAAAATATAGATGGTAGGAGTCTCATTATGGAATGACACTCCTACTGAATTACGTCTGTACAGAAAACATTCACAGTCCTAATTTACAGATCAAGTGATGGATGATCCTGAGAAAAGTGCTCTGAATATGTTGCCTACCATTGGCAAGAAGAGATTTTGCTGAATTAATACTTCTGATATTTCCCAGAAAGACCCAGAAACATCTGAAATCTTCTTAAAGGCAAGCTCATGGTAGGAATTAATTTCAGATGTCAAATCATGTCAAACAGACATCAGATAAAGATACCCCACTCGAGACAAAATGTATCGATGAGTATGTGAGATTTGAAACAGGTGCATGTTCTTGTACATGTTCAATTTACAGAAATATTGAGTTCCAAAAATGCAACATAAGGAAATTGGGGCAATCAATTAGTTGAACAAAAACGATTTATTTTCTTATCATAAAGTCTGAAGAAAAATATAATTTCCTCTTGTACAAATATTGCAGGTGGAACCATTCTGCAAGTCTAATCCACTGGAGTTGGAGGTGGATAACTCAAAAATGATAAAATTCCAACATCAAGTTGCCTATGAACTGCTCAGCTGAGTGACTGCATGCAGTACAGTGCAAAACAAACAGGAGAGGAACTAGTAATCAAGAATAGAACTTTAAAATGCCACAAGGGAAATAGGTCTATTGATGAAACTGACAGGTCGATTGTTGAAGAAAGTACACTTGAGGATTAAAAATATCAAGTAATATAAAAGCATACCCACTCTGTAAATGGTCTACTATCATGGGGAAATTTTAGATGTACGTTTTTGATACTTTTATATGGAGGTACATGTGCTGATTGAAATAAGTGAGGCTAATTATAAATGTTTCTCTGTGTGCACACTTGTTTCTGAGAAATAAAATCAACTTAAAAGATTTGATCTAGCTTCATCTCATAAAAGGGTCTGCATTTCAAAGGATTTCAAAGCATTTCTGGGAACATGCGAAATCTTCTCAAACACCACATGATTCAAGTTCTTTCTTTTATATTGCTTGCTTGTCCGAGCTACGTAATTCATATGACCATATCCTTGCAATAGCCAACACTAGTACATTTTAAATGCAGAACTTAAAAAGATCCAGTATTCTGGCCATATCCACAGCTCTAAACAACCCACTCTGCTTACTTCCGAAATGTTTTCTTGCACCAAACACAGTAATAAGTATATTGCAAATCTAGAATATTGTAAAGCAGGCATTCTACACCTTCGTACATTAAGTCAATGACAGTACCTTTTAGATAAATCTGTATACCTCTGTTTCTCCCTTAGTACTGTTTGCAAAAGCAAAGGGCACAAAGAACCGTAGAACTTCTCTTTAGCAAACTGCACATACAGATGCTTAACAACCTCATACCATACCCCTGTGTGCACAATAATTCCACAGACACTAACTCATTTGAAATGTCAAAGACTGAAAACAATGGCTTTAGTCTTGCTAGCATTCAGTTGGAAGAAATTCCACTTCATCAGAGGTAATCTGTCAGCATGGAGGCAGTCACACTATAAGAGTGGAGTGCAGAAGAGGCAAAGCTGACTGCTATCAGCATGCGTATGAAAGCTGACTTGACAACATCACCAGGGAGCAACATAGAACATAGAACAGTAAAGCACAGTACAGACCCTTCGGCCCACAACATTGTGCCAAGCATTTACCTTAATCTAAGATCAACCTAACCTAGATACCCCTCAATCCATGTGCTTGCCCAGCAGTCGCTTAAATGTCCCTAATGTCTTTGACTCTACTACCACCGCTAGCAGTGCATTTTACACACCTACCACTTTCTATGTAAAGAACCTACCTCCAACATTTCCCCATACCTTTCCTCAATCACCTTAAAATTATGACCCCTTGTGACAGCCAGTTCTGCCCTAGGGAAAAGTCTCTGGCTATCTACTCTATGCCTCTCATTGCCTTGTACACCTCTATCAATTCACCTCTCTTCCTAGCTCACTCAACCTCTCTTCATAAGACAAGCCCTCCGCTCCAGGCAGCATCCTGGTAAATCTCCTCTGCACCCTCTCTAAAGCATCTACATCCTTCCTATAATGAGGCGACCAGAACCGGACACAATATTCCAAATGTGGTCTAACCAGGATTTTATAGAGCTACAGCAAAACCTCACAGCTCTTAAACTCAGTCCTCCTGTTAATGAAAACCAAAATACCATACGCCTTCTTAACAACAAGGGTGGCAACTTTTGAGGGATCTATGTAAATGGATCCCAAGATCTCACTGTTCCTCCACACCACCTAGAATCCTGTCTTCAACTCTGTATTCAGCATTCAATTTCGACCTTCCAAAATGAACCACTTTGCATTTATCTAGGTTGAACTCCATCTGCCACTTCTCAACCCAGCTCTGCATTCTGTCAATGTCTTGTTGTAGCCTGCAACAGCCCTTGACACTATCTACAATACCACCAACCTTTGTGTCATCGGCAAACCTACTAACTCATACTTCCACTTCTTCATCCAAGTCATTTATAAAAACTACAAGGAGCAGAGGCCCAAGAATAAATCCCTGTGGGACACTACTGGTTACTGACCTCCAGGCGGAATACTTTCCATCCACTGCCACTCACTATCTTCTTTTCGCCAGCCAGTTCTATGTATATACAGGCAAATTTCCTTGTATTCCAGACTTCCTAATTTTCTGAATGAACCTACAAGGGGAACCTTTTCAAAAGCCTTACTGAAATCCATATACATCACATCCACCTTATCTCATCACATCCTCAACGAACTAAATAAGGCTTGTGAGGCACGACCTGCCCCTCACAACATCATGCTGACTATCTCTAATCAAACCATGTTTTTCCAAATTGTCATAAATCCTATCTCTCAGAATCCTTTTCAGTACCTTGTTTACCACAGACGTAACACTGACTGGTCTGTAATTCCCAAGGATTTCCCTATTCCCTTCCTTGAATAGAGGAACAACACTCACCTCCTTCCAATCATCCGGTCCTACTCCCATGGAGAGTAAGGATGAAAAGATCATCACCAGAGGCACAGCAATCTCATTCCTCACTTTCCATAGTAACCTTGGATATATCTATTCCGGCCCTGCAGACTTATCTATCTTGATGCTTCCCAGAATATCCAGTACATCCACTTTCTTAATATCAATCTGTTTAAGCTTATTAATCCGGTCCATGGTGTTCTCACTATCAACAAGGTCGCACTCTCTAGTGATTACTGAAGCAAAAAACTCATTTAGATCCTCCCCTATCTCTTCAGACTCCAGACACAAGTTCCCTTCATTATCTTTGATCGGCCCTACTCTCTCTCTGATCATTCTGTTATTCCTCATGTATGTGTATAATGCCTTTGGGTTTTCCATAATCCTTTTCTTTGCCAAGACTTTTTCATACCCCCTCCTAGCTGTCCTCAGTCCACTTTTGAGTTCTTTCCTAGCTACCCTGTAATCCTCTAAAGCTGTGGCAGAACCTTGCCTCCTCAACCTTAAGTAAGCTTCTTTCTTCCTTTTGATGGGAAGCTCCGCTGCTCTTGTCATCCAAGGTTCCTTCACCTTCCCATTCCTTGCTTATTTCAGTGGGACAAAGTTATCCAACACTCACAACAAGCGTTCCTTAAACAGCCTCCACATTTCTGCTGTCCACTTCCCATAGAGCAGTTGTTCCCAACTTATACTCTACAGCTCCTGTCTACTAGCAGTATAATTTCCCCTCCCCCAATTAACTACTTTCCCATACTGTCTGTTCCTTTCCCTCTCCATGGCTATGGTAAAGGTGAGGCAGTTGTGGTCACTGTCACTGAAATGCTCTACCACCAAGAGATCAGACACTTGGCCTGGTCTGTTGCCTAGCATCAAAGCTAATATAGCCTCCCTCCTAGTCGGCCTATCTACATATTGAGCCAGAAATCCTCCTGAACACACCTGAAAAAAATTGGTTCCATCCAGACCATCTGCATTAAGGAGGTTCCAATCAATATTGGGGAAGTTAATGTCACCCATAATAACAACTCTCTTATATCTGCACCTTTCCAAGATCCACTGCCCAATCTGTTCTTCAATCTTTTCGCTGAAAACACCTAATAAAGTGACTGCTCCTTTTCTGTTACTAACTTCCACCCAAACTGACTCAGTAGTCAAACCCTCCTCAACAACCTTCTTTTCTGCATCACTCTGTGATGCACTCTTTAATTAACAATGCGACACCACTCCTCTTTTACCCCATCCCTATTCTTTTTGAAAGATCTAAACCCTGGAACATACAGCAACCATTCCTGCCCCTGTGCAATCCATGTCTCCATTATGGCCACAACATTGTAGTTCCAAGTACTGATCCATGCTCTAGGTTAATCACTCTTATTCCTGACACCCTTTGCATTGAAACAGACACAGTTTAACCCATTCCTTTGCCCTATCAACAGTGTATCCACCCTGACACACTCTCTGCATTCTATTTCTGCTCAACAAGTACCCTCTCCTCTAATCTGCAGCTCTGGTTCCCATCCCCCTGCAAAACTAGTTTAAACTCTCCCAAAGTGTTTGAGCAAATCTCCCACCCAGGACATTGGTGCCGTCCAGTTTAAATGTAACCTGACCTTCACGTACAGGTGCCACCTTCGCCAATGATCTATGTATCTGAACACCTCCCTCCTGCACCAGTCCTATTGCCACATGTTTAGCTGCACTCACTCCCTGTTCCTTGCCTCACTAGCATGTGGCACTGGTAGTAATCCTGAGATCCCTAATCTGCTTGAACATGGAATAGAACAGATGAAAATATAACCCAGGTTCAAATCTCACCTGCTCCAGAGGTGTGTAATAAGATCTCTGAACAGGTCAATTAAAAATAAAGAAAATGCACTGCATCTCTGATTAGTACAAATAATCTGAATGGTATTACATATATATAAAATAGCATTAATTTAAAAAAAAGTAAGCTCATCAAGCTAACTGGAATCAATGATCAATCATTGATTTATTAAATGCAAGTACACTCATTTCAGTTCTTTGATGGATTGAAAAATGAGAAAATTCAAAGACCATTAAGTTCTGGAAAAAAATGGTGACATCACATTAGGAGCCAGCCTCCATAATTTTATCAGTAACATCAGTCACATTGCCTGATGTCCATAATATGGTTCTATCTACTTATCTAATTAATTGAGCCTCTGGACACCAACCTTTCACGACAGTGGTTGCCAAGAGAATAAAAAGTGTCATGGAACTTAGTCTTAAAGCAGGATTATCACATTAATTCAGCTTGATGACTGACTTCTGGGAATCCTTGAAATTGCTGTGAGTAAGGGTAGGCAGCATAAGATGAAGCTGAATGGGGGGAGAAAAGCAATGTGAGTAGTATATATAGCAATATAGTAACAATGTGACAGGATCTTTTATTTCACTAGAAATGTTCTAAGAGGGTAATAATCTCGTCAAAAAATAATTTTGAATATAATTATTTTCTTCAAAATTTGCTGGTGGTCTACATTGTCCTAATTCTTAAAATTGTCAATTCCAGAATCTACAAAGGAAAACAATGTAACCCTTTCGAGTATCCCTCTGTACTAATTATTGTGTTGATATAGTGGGCTGGAACTGACAAGAAAAAAAGCAAAAAGATGTGTTGGCAATTGTAAGAGCAATGCAAAATTGCTTAGGGCCATAAGACACCAGCCCCTGCTTTTCACAAACCACAGTAATAAGAAGAAGGTAGCTTGATTAACTCAATAAGTTCCATACATCAATATGTATGATGTATTGATATATATTACCAATAGTTCAGTGAACTGTATGAACAATAGTTGCTATTAAAATATGAGATGCTTTACTGAAGTTAGTTAACCTTTACTGATCACCTGTTAACTAAAATTAACACTTCCCATTGTTGCTCTGGAACTGTAATTTTTCAAAATAATTTGAATATTCTTTTCTGTAGAAAGGGTCAATTTCAGTTATTGTGATAAAGAAACTCTTGCTTCCTCCTCTCAAGCTACTCTTATACAGTTTCTCATCCATCTGAATTCTAGTCTTTATTGATCAAAGTACATCATGTGTGAGTGTGTACATGCACTTGTGTGGATCTCTGCCAGGAACATCAGGTTACTTCCAGTTGAAACAAAGTCAATGCAATGGAATGCTGTTTGTTAGCAACATGCATGAAGTCAGCTTCCAGCAATGACCCTGTGTTTCCTAGAATCGAGGCTGACTGCCTCCAGCAGTTTGTATGATTAGCTACTAAAATTTTCCAGTGCAAATCTTCACCAGCAGCTGCTGTCAAAGCATCAGGCTCAGTAAAGTCACCCCAAATACTAATGCAGGGAACCATGACTGTGTGACACAGCTGGCAGGGAGCTGGAGAATGGGGATAACATTTGCAGGGTCTCTGAAGTCATGTGTGCACTGAAATCAAAGGGCTCACAATTGGAGGAATTCAAAATTAGTTTGAGGTGGAGAATGATGGTGGGTGGAGAGGGGTGGGGTGGGGTAAGGTGGGGAGAGGGTGGGTGATTGTGACAAGGTTTAAGAATGCCGAAAAGACAATGAGGCCAGGAAAGGGAAATGGGGAGATAGGTGGAAGATGGAAAACAGCGGCTCAGAAACAGGGCTCTGGGAAGAATGATGGAGACAGGGGCATGAAGATTCATGAATAGAAATATAGAGAGTTAAAGGACGGGGTGTTTTGGAGTGAGAAAAGGACTAGTGATCAGGGGAAAAATGGCTGAAATGTGAAGGGGGAGAAAACAGTGGATGCAAAATTTGATCATGCCTGAAACAGGTCCATACTATTTTATACAAGTTCTTTTACCATGACAGGCACATTCTATAAAGTCATTCTCCTACTTTGTACAGGGGAAACCTGCATGCAACTTGAGATAAGTGGCTGGGGTTTAGATCAGAGTGGAACTGGAAAAGCACAGCCGGTCAGGCAGCACCCGAAGAGCAGGAAAATCAACGTTTCGGGCAAAAGCCTTGTGATAAATGGCTGCCAACCTCTCTGGCTGCTGCAAGAGTGGAATGATGCCAAGGTGGTGACTAGGAACATGCAAAGCAAGGGAAGCAATAAGTGGCACTTTGGGTTAGCCTGTAATTTAGGCAATGCTGCTGTCCTTTTGTTATTCTCCAATCATGGGGGGAAAGACATAGGATTTCACCCTGTCGTACAGAGCCTCAGAGCCAAAGGGCAGCTGCTACTTTGGTGAATTGAAAACTGTGAAATGTCACTGATGTCACTTTTTGTGATTGAAATGGACCCCATCACACAGCATTGTGCTTTTTGCTTTGTGCGTATGCCTTGGTTCAAGGTTTGAGTTGCAATGTAGCAACCTAAACCAATTTGACAGGCAAGCCAACACAAAATGGTAATGTCTGCAGAATCTGGCTTATTGGCCACTTTTGCATCCATTTTACTGGGTTAAATGAGAATGAGACGGGCGGCACGGTGGCACAGTGGTTAGCACTGCTGCCTCACAGCGCCTGTAGACCCGGGTTCAATTCCCGACTCAGGCGACTGACTGTGTGGAGTTTGCACGTTCTCCCCGTGTCTGCGTGGGTTTCCTCCGGGTGCTCCGGTTTCCTCCCACAGTCACAAAGATGTGCGGGTCAGGTGAATTGGCCAAGCTAAATTGCCCGTAGTGTTAGGTAAGGGGTAAATGTATGGGTGGGTTGCGCTTCGGCGGGTCGGTGTGGACTTGTTGGGCCGAAGGGCCTGTTTCCACACTGTAAGTCTAATCTAATCTAATCTAGTCTAATCTAAATTTCTAGAATGAAAAGTGGAATAGAAATGTAAAGGCAAATATCCTGGATGCAATTGGAAACTAATTGGTGGAATTTATTTTTTTCTCTAATGAACAAAGTTGGCCAAGGTATCTTTCTTCATTCAAAATTAACTTTAAATAATGTACTTTGTTTGTTTGTACACAACATGGAGCTTTTCAGGTGAAGTCTCACCAGGTACCTTCTCTAATTTCCATGTCAAGCTACCTCAACATCTAGCTTGTTTGATATGATCAAAATTTGAATATCAATGAGGTAATTAGACTGTCAACATGGCATTTACAAAGCAATAATCTACTTGACTGGCAATTCATTGCTGTCTTGTGAGAAACTTGCATTGTCACTTGTCAAAAGCATAAAAGATGGAATGAATTGCTCCTGACTTTAAGGTCGATCCCACTAGGCTTCTTGCCCTTGCCTCATGCCTCTCAGACACATATAAGATTCTTCCCTTGGGAAATTAAGGGATGAAAGATTTTAGGAAAGGAGGGCTGGTGATGAGGGAAATGAGTAAGAAATGAGAAAAGATATAATGGTTTGGGGTGAATGCGAAATTATTCATACGCAATTATCCCACCAATTTTGAGTGATGGTCATAGAGTCATACAGTCATAGAGATGCACAGCATGGACACAGACCCTTTGGTCCAACTCGTCCATGCCGACCAGGTATCGCAACCTAATCTAGTCCCATTTGCACTTGGCCCATATCCCACTAAACCCTTCCTATTCATATGCCCATCCAGATGCCTTTTAAATGTTATAATTCCTCTGGCAGCTCATTCCATGCATTCACCACCCTTTGGGTGAAGACATTGCCTCTTAGGTTCCTTTTAATCTTTCCCCTCTCACCCTAAGCCTATGCCCTCTAGTTCTGACTCTCCCATCCCAGGGAAAAGACCATCTATTTACCCTCTCCTTACGCCTCATGATTTTGTAAATATTTATAAGGCCACTCCTCAGCCTCTGATGCTCCAAGGAAAACAGTCCCAGCCTATTCAGCCTGTCCGCACAGCTCAAACCCTCCAACCGTGGCAACATACTTGTAAATCTTTTCTAAACCGTTACAATAAAATGGGCCAACTCTCTATCCCTGACAACTGAGTTAGACAACATCTCTTTACCTGCAGTGTATGCTAAACTGTTTCCATTAGCAGTATTCCATGATTCTCATATTGCCACCATATCTCTTGTAGCTCATTCTGTCCTTTCAAAGTGAGTTGACTAACACTGCCTTAAAAGGTTACTGAAAATGATTTCATTTGTGACAATTATTTAGTCAGTTAAAATATCAAAATATGCTGCTAGAAACCTCAAAGCATTTTACATTGAAATGAAAGGTTCTATGAGCAGAAATAAACAACCTATCAAATCACACAAACTAATTCAATAAGAAAGGATATATTGCTTTTGTAACAATAATAGTAAAATATGGACTATCAATTTTTAACTTCCATCAACTGATTTCAAGACTTGAGACCTTCATGGATTAAAAAAGATTTTAAAAAGGAAGAGGCAGTAAGGATTAGAAGATTGTCTTACTGGTCAGCACCAACAGCAAAGCGTCCAGAGAAGCACTAATTTATCAAGAACTAAAGGATTCTACAGATTTCACTATTAATGATGATTTATGGCATCAATGAAACAACCATGTCCTCAGGTTCAACCAGAAACAGCTCAGATACTAAGAGCCTTTAAAACTGCATATTCTGGATGTTCCTATTGTGCCAGGCACTATTCCTTTCTTCAAACTTGATGCCTGTGCCTTTTATTTGTACTTGATGTTGAGTTTTCTCATTTTCTTGGGATAGGTAAATAATTAAATTCCTCTTTGTTTCACTCAAAAAAACCATGTGTTTGATTTTAAATATTGGATATTTTATGACATTTTAGCTGCATACTAAGAATACTTTTTTTGTCGTTGTGACTGACCATAGGAGTTAAAAAGAGGAACCTCAATTCACCCCTCCTAATCCTGTCAGAACACATTTTGGAAGTAGCACATGTTAACAGGTCAGTAGGTAGACTGTTTAAGCTTGACTCTGACTGAATGATCCAGCTCAACTTAAAATATTTTTAATTTACTGCAAATAAGAGCCAAATTTTACTGAAAAGCAGTTAGAATTTATTATGTTCAGGTGACACATGACCTCCATGATTGTTACAGAAATATTGACATTTTTTTAATGAGCGTGGGCAAAAATGTGAAAAATGGAAGCCAAGTTTAAACCTAACTGGACTCTGTAATTTGCAAACTATAGAACTGGAACAGATGGTAATCGTGCAGCCAGGTCTTGGGCAATTAACTTCCTATCAAAACTAGACAGACCTGGAACTGCCTGGCCAGGATCTAAAGGCCGCATTGTTCCAGAACAAAACATTGTTTACACCTCTAGAGAATCTACTTGGTTAGAAAAATGTTATGATGTGGAGGTGCCAGTGTTGGACTAGGGTGGACAAAGTTAAAAATGCAGTTACAGTCCAACAGGCTATACAGGTTTTCAGAGCACTGCTTCTTCATCAAGTAGACAGAATGTTACACACCCCAGATGGAGGCCAGATGCATAGTTTTCACTGTATTTTTCATGTAAATTCTGGTTTGCATGTGGAATGAAATTCCTGAGGAAGTGTTGGATGTAGCCACAATTACAATATTTACAAGAGGAGAAAGTGAGGACTGCAGAGGCTGGAGATCAGAGCTGAAAATGTGTTGCTGGAAAAGTGTAGCAGGTCAGGCAGCATCCAAGGAGCAGGAGAATCGATGTTTCGGGCATGAGCCCTTCTTCAGGAATATTTACAAGACACTTAGATAAGTACATGAATAGGAAAGGTTTGGAGGGAAATGGGCCAGAAGCAGGCAGGTGGGACTAGTTTAGTTTGGGATTATGTTCAGCATGGAATGGTTGGACCAAAGAGTCTGCTCCTGTATTATATGAGGCAATGACAGGGACAGCACTTGGCATTTGAATGTTCAAAGCCATGTGCTGTCAACTCCAGTTATAGAAAGTAGACACCTCATTGGATCTTCCTGACCGTGCCCAGTGTTAACATTGGACACAGGCCACAGAATCTTTGAGAAGGGTATGAAGAGGGAGATAAAAGGGCAACATGGAGCCCTTAGTGCACTGCTGTTGCATCTTGTTCAATGGCATCTCCAGAGAGAATCTTCAACTGGCAGCTGAGTTGCACAGCATCTCCAGCTACTTGCATCTGATGGCAAGCAAGAGCAACCTGATCAAATTCAGAAGACCACCTTGGTGAGACGACACAAAGACCATAGTCAGCCATCGAGGAGAGGGATAGTCCAAATAGATGATTGCAGATCGTGAAACATCAGCCAATCCTCAAAGACAGAGGGACAGCCTGCCCTAGCCTTATTAAATGGATATGACTAGTCATTTCAGACAAACAGTTCAAATACAACAGTAGGGACCTGTGGATAGGATGTAGTAAATCTTCAGAGTGTATACCAGAAGTAGAGAGCTGGTGTAGATTTCAGACTGTTTACTGAAGACATTGATATAATTTGATAGAATTTACTTAAAATAATAGGGTTTGATAAATATTGTTTCTCCTTGATAAAATGTCTATAAAGTTGTGTTGGACCTTCCCTTGACTCTTGTACCCTAGATCTATCTCAGTATGTAACATGCCTGAGTTAAAAACGGTTACTGCAAACTGGTCAAGTTTAGTCAGGGTACATTTACTCACTTGTCACTTTATAACATAATGATTTCTCAGTGGCTTTAGATTAACCTTAACTATAAATGCCTGATGCCCAACACATGAAATGAAAACTGAGCAGGTAAATCACTTTTCAGTCCTTGTCCATTTTGGATTGGAAATTAATTAAATGAGGGCGTGCAGTTCTGGTCGCCACACCACAGGAAGCATGTGGAGGCTATGGAGAGAATGCAAGGGAGCCTCACCAGCATCTTGCCTGGATTGGAGTATATTAGCTATGAGGAGAAGTTGGATAAAGTGGGATTGTTTTCGCAAGATGGTCAGGGGGCAACATGATAAGTATATAAAATTATGACAGACATGGTTAAAGTGGACAGTTGAAAACGTTTTCCTAAGGTTGAAATGTCAAATAATATGGTCCTAAGTTTAAGGTGAGAGGGGAAAGTTGAAAGGGGATGTGACAAGTCTTCTAACAATGGGTGGCAAGTGCCTGCTATGTGCTGCTGGGAGAGCTGGTAGAAGCAAATATGACTGCAAAGTTTAAGAGGCTTTAAACTTTCACATGAACAGGCAAGGAATAGAGAGATACACACCAGGTGCAGGCAGATGGGATTTATCTAGAATGGCACTATGGTTAATTCAGAATGGCCAAAGGGCCTATTCGTGAGCTGTAATATGCTATCTTCTGTACATTACACACATATGTAAATTTAGATATATACGCATAAAGCATCCATTGATGCTTTCCATGATGCAAGTGATAAAACCCCAGGACCTGATCAGGTGTACTCTAGAACTCTGTGGGAAGCTCGGGAAGTGATTTCTGGGCCCCTTGCTGAGCTATTTGTATCATTGATAGTCACAGGTAAGGTGCCGAAAGACTGCAGGTTGGCTAACTTGGTGCCATTGTTTAAGAAGGGTGGTAAGGACAAGCCTGGGAACTATAGACCAGTGAGCCTGACGTTGGTGATGGGCAAGTTGTTGCAGGAAATCCTGAGGGACAGGATGTACATGTATTTGGAAAGGCAAGGACTGATTAGGGATAGTCAACATGGCTTCGTGGGTGGCAAATCATGTCTCACAAACTTGATTAAGTTTTGTGAGGAAGGAACAAAGAGGATTGATGAGGCCAGAGCAGTGGATGTGATCTGTATGGATTTCAGTAAGGCATTTGACAAGGATCCCCATGGGAGAGTAAGGTTAGATCTCATGGAGTACAGGGAGAACTGGCCATTTGGATGCGGGACTGACTCAAAGGTAAAAGATAGAGGGTGGTGGTGGAGGGTAGTTTTTCAGACTGGAAGCCTGTGACCATTGGAGTGCCACAAGGATCGGTGCTGGGTCTACTACTTTTCGTCATTTATATAAATGATTTGGATGTGAGCAGAAGAGGTACAGTTAGTAAGTTTTCAGATGACACAAACATTGGAGGTGTAGTGGAGAGTGAAGAAGAATGTTACCTCAGATTACAACAGGATCTTGATCAGATGGGCAAATAAGCTGAGAAGTGGCAGATAGAGTTTAATTTAGATAAATGTGAGATGCTGCATTTTGGGAAAGCAAATCTTAGCAGGACTTATACACTTAATGGTAAGGTCCTAGGGAGTGTTGCTGAACAAAGAGACCTTGGAGTGCAGGTTCATAGCTCCTTGAAAGTGGAGTCGCAGGTAGATAGGATAGTGAAGAAGGCGTTTGGTATGCTTTCCTTTATTGGTCGTAGTATTGAGTACAGGAGTTGGGAGGGCATGTTGCGACTGTACAGGACATTGGTTAGATCACTGTTGGAATATTGCATGCAATTCTGGTTTCCTTCCAATCAAAAGGATGTTGTGAAATTTGAAAGGATTCAGAAAAGCTTTACAAGGATGTTGCCAAGGTAGGAGGATTTGAGCTATAGGGAGTGGCTGAATAGGCTGGGGCCGTTTTCCTTGGAGCATTGGAGGCTGAGGGGTGACCTCATAGAGGTTTATAAAATCATGAGGGGCATGGATAGGATAAATAGACAAAGTATTTTCCCTGGGGTGAAAGTGTCCAGAATTAGATGGCATAGGTTTAGGGTGAGGGGGAAAAATCTAAAAGAGACCTAAGGGGCATTTTTTTCATGCAGAGAATGGTATATATATGAATGAGCTGCCAGAAGAAGTGGTGGAGTCTGGTACAATTGCAACATTTAAAAGTTGACTTGTTGGGCCGAAGGGCCTGTTTCCACACTGTAAGTCTAATCTAATCTAAAAAGAGTCTATGAACTGGGTGGGTTTGGAGAGATATGGGCTTGGTGCTGGCAGGTGGGACTAGATTGGGATGGGATATCTGGTCAGCATGGACAGGTTGGACTGAAGGGGTCTGTTTCCATGCTGTACATCTCTATGACTCGAAGTGACTTGCTATTTGCTTTTATCAATTATTTTAATAAAATATTTCATCAAAAATATGAGAGTAATCAAAATTATAATAAAGATACTTTTTTTTAATTGCCTGCTGCTATCACAGTTTAACCATAAGATTGTAAAATGAGGCTGCATTTCACTGCAAAATAATGAGCTTATTCTGGCTTTCATATGATAAGCACTCCATGTGGTAGTGTGCTTCTTTACCAATGCACATATATTATATTTTAGCCTATTTTGTTTAAGCTTATAACAGCCCTTGGCCAAGACATTGAGCACTACATACCAGTCAATCAATAACTTACGATAAAATAAGGCTCAGAGTTTCCATACAAAACTTCAGTAAACTCTGAAAAGCAATCTTTATTTGAAAATTACTTTGACAGCATTTTTCCCCACTCTGGTCAAGATATACATTTGTGACCCGAATACGCTTTAACTTTAAGAGTGGACAGAATTTAAAAGGAAGGCATAACTGGAAAATCATGAAAATCATCAGAAAATATCTGTTCCTGTTGTAATCATATGATTTCATTGTCTTAAAAACTCACATAGATTACATGATTTAGAGCATTGTCCTTTCATGTATGATTCTTGGCTTCAATTCTATTTCCCAAAGAAAGAATTGAAGCTTATTTCCTTTGAAGATTGTCCTTGATCCTAAATGAAATGAATAAGGACAGTTTAAATTCCAGTGTAAGTCTAATTATTATGAGCCATAAATTGATATTACTTGGTCAGTCTTGCTGAGAAAGGTATTCAGAATATGGAAGTAGGAAATGAGAAAGTTGGAGTTCGTACGTAGTACATTTTTACTGTTGTATTGAGGCACCTTTTTTTGGACAAAGTGAATTAAAGACCAATTGATCTAATGTCCATTTTTGAAATGTTAGAATCAATGCTTAAGAATGGGATGACGCTTAAGAAAACAATAATTTCAACTCATCAGAGAGAGCTGGTTTGAACTTGTAAAGGGGTCGTGCTTGATGAAATAGATTGACAGGCAAAGTCATAGGCAGGACAATTTGAATCAATTTCCCTCAAAAAGAGACTGTTAGCAAAGGTTGTAGCACATGAAGGGGGTTGGTTTAGTTCAGTTGGTTAGATGACTGATTTGCTAAGCAGAGTGAAGCTGACAGTGTAGGTTTGATTCCCACATTGCCTGAGGTTAGCATGAAGGATTCTCCTTCTCAACCTCTTCCCTTGCCTGAGGTATGGTGGCCCTCAGGTATAACCACCACCAGTTGTCTTTCTCTCTCTCTCTAATGAAACAGCAGCCTTTATTGGTTCTGATAAAACAATGGGATGATACAATACATCACATGGAATTGAAGGTGAATTATTGACCTGGTTAGGAGATTGGCTGTGGGGGAGACAAAGAGTAAAGTTAATGGACAGGTACATTGATTGGGAAGTTGTGGAAAATAGTCTCCTGCAAAAATCTACTTTTGAAACTTACTTAGAAATAAGAAGTTTCGCTTATGAAAAGAGACTGAGCAGTTTAAGCCTACACTGTTGAAGAATGAGTTTAGAAGAATCAGAGAAGATTTAATTGAAGAATGTAAGATGATAAAGGGATTGACAAAGTAGATGTAGAAGGGGTGTTTCCTCATGTGGGGCAATCTATAATGACTCTTTTAGGATAAGGAGTAGCAGATTCAAAACAGAGGTTACAAGGAGTTACTTCTTGCAAGAGGTTGTGAATCTGTAGAAGTCTCTACTCACTGTGTGGTGGGACATTGAGCAAATTTAAGGAGGAGCTAGACAAATGTTTTATTTAGTAATGGGTTGAAAGGCTTTGGGGAGCGCGTAGGAAAGTGAAGTTGAAGTCAAGAAGAGATGAACCATGATTGTATCAAACAACGGAGCAGACTTGAGAGAATGAATTGTCTACTCTTGCTTTTAGCTCTTATGCTCTTATGCAATCAGTTTATTAATGACTTGGATGAAGCGATTGAAAGCTACATACCTTTTTAATCAAGGGAGTAATCAGGCTAAATGAATTCCCACTAACATTACTCTGGCTGATGTCTAATAACTCACCACATACCTTGTTCTTAACTGAAGCCTCTCTGTTCAGTGTTTGTTACAGATGAAAGCTCTTTAAAAAAGATGTACATTTCCTTTAAAACTTTTCAACTACCCTCTCACTCTCTCAGATGATTATTTCATGAAATGCACAAATCAGCAGCTGTTATTCTGTAAATATTAAATAATGCTTTCTCTAAACACACTATTGTCATTATATTAAAGATTATCACTGGAAGGCAAACAACAACCCTTTATAAATGCAATAAAGTCCACTTTAAATCAACTCCGAGGAAGGCAAATCTGTTTTATAATAATTCTGAGATGATAAAATCCTCTGATCTGTGTAACAAAAACCAAAAAGGGCAATTCTTTTTCTCAGTCCATTTCCTCTTAGGAAGTATCATACTAAAATCAGTAATATATATTTCATGTTTAAAACCTTTTATTTTAAATTCTGCCACCTCTTTTATGAAAGTCTGTATAATTCAACATCATATTCAATAATTTGTAATACAATTTCATCTCTTTTAATTCTGGAAGGTAATTATTGTGAATATTCCTGTAAGTTCATCCTTCAGATGTGTCCTATTGAACCTGTTACTATTCACTACAATCCAAGCCAAAAGGACCCGCTCATGTGCATCTCCTTATTTTATGTGTGAACATTCAGTCCATTTTCAGATTCATCATAATGGATCTTTCTATTTTTATTGCCTGAAAAGTTTTTACTTAATCTGAAGTGCCTGGCTAATCTAGCTACTGATGATAATGGTCATGTTAGTTACTTGGTTGATGTTTTTGGTGTTCAAAGGCCTGTTTTATTGCTATTCCCTCCTGCAAACAACCTAAGGTAGTAACGTTAGGAATATCTAACTGTGTAACAGACGTCAGAAACTTCCTAGCTACTGAACAACATGAGAACAATGAATCATTTGGGAAAATATGGCTAAATCAAAAAAATTGAATTTTTAATAAATGGATAGAGGATTGGCTGACTGATAGAATGCGTAGGGTTGGGATATATTGGTTCTTCTCTAGGTGGCAAATTGTAACTAGTGGGGTGTCATAAGATTTAGTTTTCAAAACTCAAATATTTGCAATCTATATAAATGATCTTGAAGCAGGAGCGGTGTAACAGAGCAAAATTCACAGATGGTACTAAATAGTTGGGAAAGCAGACTGTGATGAGGACATAAAGAATTTACAGATGGAAATTGATAAATTAGGAGAATGGGCCAGAATCGGCTAGATGGAGTTTAATGTGGAGAATTGTGGGGTTGCCTCATGGAACAATAAAAGGGCAAATTATGGGCCCAGTGCGGACTCGAATGGGCCCAGTGCGGACTCGAATGGGCCTAGTGCAGACTCGAGTGGGCCCAATGCGGTCTCGAATGGGCCCAGTATGGACTCGTGTGGGCCCAGTGTGGACTCAAATGGGTCCAGTGCAGCCTCGATTGGACACAATGTGGACTCGAGAGGGCACAGTGCAGACTCGATTGGGCTCAGAGCGGAATCGAGTGCCCCCAGTGTGGACTTGAGTGGACCCAGTGCGGACTCAAATGGACCCAGTGTGGACTCGAATGGGCCCAGTGCGAACTCGAGTAGGCACAATGCAGATTTGAGTGGGCCCAGTGTGGACTCGATTGCGCACAATGTGGACTCGAGTGGGCCCAGGGTGGACTTGAGTGGGCCCAGTGTGGACTCGATTGGGCACAATGTGGACTCGAGTGGGCCCACTGTGGACTTGAGTGGGCCCAGTGCGGACTCGAATGGGCCCAGTGCGGACTCAAGTGGGCACAGTGCGGACTGAAGTGGACCTAGTGCGGACTTTAATGGGCCCAGTGCCAACTCGAGTGGGCCCAGTGCGGACTCGAGTGCCCCAGTGCGGACACTAGTGGGCCCAGTGTGGACTCGAGTGGACTTAGTGCGGACTCGAATGGGCCCAGTGCGGACTCGAATGGGTCCAGTGCAGACTTGAGTATACACAGAGCGGACTTGAGTCGACCCAGTGTGGACCCGAGGGGCCCAGTGTGGACTCGAGTGGGCCCAGTGCAGACTCGGGTGGGCACAGTGCGGACCCGTGTGGGTCCAGTGTGGATCCAGATGAGCCCAGTGCGGACTCCAGTGGGCATAGTCCGGACTTGAATGGGCCCAGTGCGGACTCCAGTGGGACCAGAGTAGACTCGAGTGGGACCAGTGCGGACTTGAATGGACCAAGTGCATACTCGAGTGGGCCCAGTGCGGACTCAAATGGGCCCAATGCGTACTCGAGTGGGCCCAGTGTGGACTCGAGTGGGCCCAGTGCGGACATGAATGGGCCCAGTGCGGCCTCGGGTGGGCCCAGTGCAGTCTCGAATGGGCCCAGTGTGGACTCGTGTGGGCCCATTGTGGATCAAATAGGCCCAGTGCGGACCTGAATGGGCCCAATGCGTACTTGAGTGGGCCCAGTGCGAACCTGAATGCCCCAGTGCGGACTCGAATGGGACCAGTGCGGACTCAATTGGGCACAATGCGGTCTCGGGTGGGCCCAGTGCGGAGTCGAGTGCCCCAGTGCGGAGACAAGTGGGACCAGAGTGGACTTGAGTGGGCCGAGTGTGGACTTGAGTGGGCCCAGTGCGGACTCGAGTGGGCCCAGTGCGGACTCGAATGGGCCCAATGCGGACCTGAGTGGGCACAGTGCAGACTCGAGTGGGCCCAGTGCGGTCTGGAATGGGCCCAGAGCGGACTCGAGTGTGCGCAGTGCGGACTCGAATGGGCACAATGCGGACTCGAGTGGGCACAGTGCAGACCCGAATGGGCCCAGTGTAGACTGGAGTGGGCATAGTGCAGACTCGATTGGGCCCAATGTGGACCTAGGTGGGCCCAGTGTGGATTTGAGGGGTCCCAGTGCGGACTCAGGTGGGCCCAGTGCGAACTCAAGTGGGCCCAGTGTGGACTTGAGAGGGGTCAATGAGGACCCGAGTGGGCCCAGTGTGGATTCGAGGGGTCCCAGTGCGGACTCAGGTGGGCCCAGTGCGAACTCAAGAGGACCCAGTATAGACTTGAGTGGGCCCAGTGTGGACTTGAGTGGGCCCATTGTGGACTCGAGTGGGCCGAGTGCAGACCCGAATGGGCCCAGTGCAGACTTGAGTATGCACAGTGCGGGCTTGAGTGGGCCCAATGCGGACCCGAGGGGCCCAATGTGAACTCGAAAGGGCCCAGTGCAGACTGGAGTGTGCCCAGTGCGGACTTGGGGGGGGGCCCAGTGAGGACTCGGGTGGGCACAGTGCGGACTCGAGTGGGCCCAGTGTGGACTCAAGTGGGCCCAGTGCGGACTCGAATGGGCCCAGTGTGGCCTCGGGTGGGCCCAGTGCGGTCTCGAATGGGCCTAGTGTGGACTCGTGTGGGCCCAGTGTGGATCTGAATGGGCCCAATGCGTCCTCGAGTGGGCCCAGTGCGAACCTGAGTGCCCCAGTGCGGACTCGAATGGGACCAGTGCGGACTCGATTGGGCACAATGCGGACTCGAGAGTGCCCAGTGCGGACTCTAATGGGTCGAGTGTAGACAGGAGTGGGCACAGTGCAGACTCGATTGGGCCCAGTGCGAACTCAAGTGGGCCCAGTATGGACTTGAGAGGGGTCAATGAGGACCTGAGTGGGCCCAGTGTGGATTCGAGGGGTCCCAGTGCGGACTCAGGTGGGCCCAGTACGAACTCAAGTGGGTCCAGTGTGGACTTGTGTGGGCCCAGTACGGACTCGAGTGGGCCCAGTGCAGACCCGAATGGGCCCAGTGCAGACTTGAGTATGCACAGTGCGGGCTTGAGTGGGCCCAGTGCGGACCCAAGGAGCCCAGTGCGGACTCGAGTGGGCCCAGTACGAACTCAAGTGGGTCCAGTGTGGACTTGTGTGGGCCCAGTACGGACTCGAGTGGGCCCAGTGCAGACCCGAATGGGCCCAGTGCAGACTTGAGTATGCACAGTGCGGGCTTGAGTGGGCCCAGTGCGGACCCAAGGAGCCCAGTGCGGACTCGAGTGGGCCCAGTGCGGACTCGAATGGGCACAATGCGGACTCGAGTGGGTACAGAGCAGACCCGAATGGACCCAGTACGGACTCAAGTGGGCACAGTGCAGACCCGAATGGGCCCAGTGTAGACTGGAGTGGGCACAGAGCAGACCCGAATGGGCCCAGTACGGACTCAAGTGGGCACAGTGCAGACCCAAATGGGCCCAATGCGGACCTGGGTGAGCCCAGTGTGGATTTGAGGGATCCCAGTGCGGACTCAGGTGGGCCCAGTGCGAACTTAAGTGGGCCCAGTGTGGACTTGAGTGGGCCCAGTGTGGACTTGTGTGGGCCCAGTGCGGACCCGAGTGGGCCCAGTGCAGACCCGAATGGGCCCAGTGCAGACTTGAGTATGCACAGTGCGGACTCGAGTGGGCCCAGTGCGGACTCGAATGGGCCCAGTGCAGACTGGAGTGGGCCCAGTGCGGACTCGAGTGGGCCCAGTGCGGACTCGAATGGGCACAATGTGGACTCGAGTGGGCACAGTGCAGACCTGAATGGGCCCAGTGTAGACTGGAGTGGGCATAGTGCAGACTCGATTGGGCCCAATGCGGACCTGGGTGGGCCCAGTGTGGATTTGAGGGATCCCAGTGCGGACTCAGGTGGGCCCAGTGCGGACTCAGGTGGGCCCAGTGCGAACTCAAGTGGACCCAGTGTGGACTTGTGTGGGCCCAGTGCGGACTCGAGTGGGCCCAGTGCAGACCCGAATGGGCCCAGTGCAGACTTGAGTATGCACAGTGCGGACTCGAGTGGGCCCAATGCGGACTCGAATGGGCCCAGTGCAGACTGGAGTGGGCCCAGTGCGGACTCGAATGGGCCCAGTGCAGACTGGAGTGGGCCAGTGTGGACTCGAGTGGACTCAGTGAAGACTCGGGAGGACCCAGTGTGGACTCAAGTGGACCTAGTATGGACCTGAGTGGGCCTAGTGCAGATTAGAGTGGGCCCAGTGCGGACTAGAGTGGGCCTAGTACAGTCTGAAGTGGGCTCAGTGCAGTCTGGAGTGGGCTTAGTGCAGTCTGGAGTGGGCTCAGTGCAGACTAGAGTGGGCCTAGTGCGGACTAGAGTGGGCCCAGTGCGGACTCGAGCGGGCCCAGTGTGGACTCAAGTGGCCCTGTGTGGACCTTGTGGCAGCAGCAAGTGGGCCCAGTGCAAATTCATGTGGGTCCATTGCTGACTCAAGTGAACTCTATTTATTTTTCCAGGGACAGCATGATTTCTGGCATCAGAATTAGCGGCTGTTACATAAATGGTAGCGATATCAGTGGCGAAGGATGCTGCCTGTGGATTGGCGACGTCAGTGGTGTTTGGGTCCGGTGCTGGCGCCGGTAAAGTGGTGGCAGAAGGGCATCCCAGTGAAATTGGTGAGGTGTGCTCAACAGAGTGAGATGCAACTCTGATGTGGTGGGTCCAGTGCAGATGATGGTGAGGTGGTAGTGGAAGAGAATTGGCCGAGTGGCAAAAAATGGTACCTGAAGATTGGCGACTTTAACATTGGTTCAGTCGATGTAGAAACCAATGAGGCAGTGGAGGAGGAATGGCAGTGCAGGTGTTGTTGATGGTGATAAACTAGCTCTTTAATTTAAAACTTCCTTTTTTTTCTTATTCTTAAAACTAGTTTGCAGGTAACACCAAAATTGGAAATGTAGTGAACATCGAAGAAGATTACTTTAGAGTACAACAGGATCTTTATCAGGTGAGCCAATGGGTGGAGGAATGGCTAGTGGAGATTATTTTAGATAAATTTGAGATGCTGCATGATTTATACAGTTAATAGTAAGGTGAAAGTGAGGACTGCAGGTGCTAGAGATTAGAGTCAAGATTAGAGTGGGGCTGGAAATGCACAGCAGGTCAGACAGCATCCGAGAAACAGGAAAATCGACGTTTCGGGCAGGAGCTCTTCATAGTTAATGGTAGTCCTGGGGAGTGTTGCTGAACAAAGAGTCCTTGGAATGCAGGTCCATAGTTCCTTGAAAGTGGAGTCGCAGGTAGATAGGATAGTGAAGAAGGTGTTTGGTATGCTTTCATTTATTGGTCAGAGTATTGAGTACAGGAGTTGGTAGGTCATGTTGCAGCTGTACAGGACATTGGTTAGGCACTTTTGGAGTACTGCATGCAATCCCTGCTATAGGAAGAATGCTATGAAATTCGAAAGGGTTCAGAAAAGACTGACATGAATGTTGCCAGAGTTGGAGGCTTTCAGCTATGGGGAGATACTGAATAGGCAGGGGCAATTTTCCATGGAACATTGAAAGCTGAGGGGTAATCTTATAGAGGTTCATAACATCATGAGAGGCGTGGATAGGGTGAATACCAAGCTCTGTTTCCCAGGTTGGGGAACTGGAGGGCATTGGTTTCGGGTGAAAGGAGGAACATTTAAAAGGGATCTAAGGGGCAACTTTTTCACACAGAGGGTGGTGCGAGTATGGAATGAGCTGCCAGAGGAAATATTGGAGGTTGGTACAACTACAACATTTAAAAGGCATCTTGAAGGGAATATGATTTGGAAGGGTTTAGAGGGATATGGGCCAAATGCTGGCAAATGGGATAGATTAATTTAGGATATCTGTTCGCCAATGGACAAATTGGACCGAAGGGTCTGTTTCCACACTGTACAGCTCTTTAACTCTATTCGAAATGGCACCTGATTGTGTTGACTGTGTAGACGACTTGAGAAATTGAGGGTCTGGTGAAGAGGAAAAAGGAGACTTATATCAGATGTCGACAACTGGGATCGAGTGAATCCCTAAAAGAGTATACTGAAGAGGGAAATCAGGAGGGCAAAAAAGGAGACATGAGATAGCTTTGGCAAATAAAGTACAGGAGAATCGAAAGAGATTCTATAAGTTTACATTAGGGGCAACAGAGTAACTCAGGAAAAGTAGCACTTGAGTTACCCTGTCGGGTAGACAAGGTGGTGAAAAAGGCATTTGGCATGTTTGGTCAGAATACTGAGTATAGGAGTCAGCAATACAGGACATTGGTGATGCCACTTTTAGAATACTTCATATAATTCTGGTCATTTTTCTGTAGGAAGGATATTGCTAAACTTGAAAAGATACAGCAAAGATTTACAAGAATGTTGCCAGGACTGGTGAGTTTGAGCTGTAGGGAGAGGCTGAATAGGCTGGAGTTTTTCTCCTGAAGTGTCAAAGGTTGAGGGGTGACCTTATAGAGGTTTATAAGATCATGAGGGTCATAGATAGGGTAAATAGACAAGGTCTTTTTCCTAGAGTGGGGGAATCCAAAACTGGAGGGCTAGGTTTAAGGTGAGAAGGGAATGTTTTAAAAAGATTCTGAGGTGTAACTTATTCATGTAAATGGTGGTGTGTGTATGGAACAAGCTGCCAGAGGAAGTGATGGAGGCAGGTACAATTACAATATTTAGAAGGTATCTAGAGGGTATATGAATAGGAAGTGTTTAGAGGATTATGGCCCAAACACTGATGAAAAAGACTCAGTCAGATTGGGATAGCTGATCAGCATGGATAAGTTGGATCAAAGGGTTTGTTTCCATACTGTGTGACTCCATGACTCTAGAATTATTTAATGATATTACTGTTTCTGAAAAGGATAGCTCATTCTCATTAAAAAAAATCCACTTCATAAATACATTCCAATGAAATTGGTAAGAAAGTGAAGGTAGAGTTTGACAGTTTCTCCAGTGTAAAATTTCTTCATTACCACATTCCAATACTTTGCCAGGGCTTACTCTGACCAAGTTTTTCAGTGATGATGAAAGTCTAAACAGACAATTCTAGGAAGGGGCACAATGTTGGAAAAAGATTTATATTTGTTCAGGGAATTACACAGAATAAGGTTCACAGAATGTGCAGAACAGGTCATGTGGTCAGACCTACCATCCCTCACAGCATTGAGTTATTGGCCTCACGATCAGTGACAATGATTCTTAATGACAGGTTCCTGGGAGGAATCCAGTCACTGATTATCATCAGTATTGTCTGCTTGATGTTGATAGCAAAATGCTGCACTTGGAACAGGGCAACACGTAAAAGTCCCATAACACACATTTTCTGCCAGAAGGCTTGACAGCAGCTGGTGTCTGATCTTCATCACCCTCAAAAGTCACCCAGTACTTTGTCATGGAGAAATACCCATTAAAAACAGTGGTGCTAATCCGTGTAGGAGAAATAATGTAAATTTATTTTTCATATAATCTTTGTTATAAACACTAATCTTGATATCACCTGTATAATTGGTGAAAAAAAAAAGTAAGCATGAGTTTTAAAACTTGTCTGTGAATAGAAGTGACTGACCATTAACTATTGATAAACTCAAGGTAACACTCTTGGTGTATGAAGGTTTTACTGTAGCAGTTTGCACGCAGATGTTGACTGTGCTTAGTTAAATTAGAAATTTTGCTAAATTAAGTAAAATAATTTGTTCAGAAGGCACAGTGGTTGGCAATGTTGCCTCACAGCACAAGGGACCCTGGTTTGATTCCACCCTTGGGTGACTGCCTGTGTGTAGTTTGCACATTCACACCAACGTCAGCGTGGGCTTTCTCTGGGTGGCCCAGTTTCCACCCACAGTGCAATGATGTGCAGGTTAGGTGGGGATTGGCAATGGGAATCGCAGGGTTACAGGGATTGGGTAGGGGGTGGGTCTGGGTGGAATGCTCTTTAAATGGTCAGTGTGGACTCAATGGGTTGAATGGCCTGTTTAGATTCTGTGGGGATTCTATGATTCTATAATTAGTTCTAGAAATAAATTTGCATAAATTACAAACATAACTTACTTTAATCTTGTTTAATTAAAAACAGAAGGAACTATCCTTTATATCCTTCTTATTCCTCTTTCTGTTGAACAAAATATGTACTTAATGGATTGACACACCTTCCTCTCCTCTCTAAGATTTAGTTTATGATCACCCAGACTGATCTCCCTATTTTGGGTGGTCCCATCTAAAATTAGAGGGAAGGAATGGCACCCACACATGTTGTGTTATTTAGTCCTTCAGTCTTTTGATACTTGAGTAAAAATCCTAAACTCTGAAAGAGCTTTCCAATCTTGTTTTCTCAATATCAACATTATTTTTTTGAGTGAATAAAAATGGAAAGAACTGCAGATGCTGTAAATCAGAAGAAAACAGACCTTGCTGGAAAACAGCAGGCCTGGAAGCACCTGGAGAAGCCAAATTTGAGGAAAGGTCACTGGACCCAAAACTCTGCGGCACGGTGGCACAGTGGTTAGCACTGCTGCCTCACAGCGCCTGTAGACCCGGGTTCAATTCCCGACTCAGGCGACTGACTGTGTGGAGTTTGCACGTTCTCCCCGTGTCTGCGTGGGTTTCCTCCGGGTGCTCCGGTTTCCTCCCACAGTCCAAAGATGTGCGGGTCAGGTGAATTGGCCAAGCTAAATTGCCCGTAGTGTTAGGTAAAGGGGTAAATGTAGGGGTATGGGTGGGTTGCGCTTCGGCGGGTCGGTGTGGACTTGTTGGGCCGAAGGGCCTGTTTCCACACTGTAAGTCTAATCTAATCTAATCACAGACGCTGCCAGACCTGCTGAGCTTTTCCAGCTCATCTTTTGTTCTAATCTCTTGAGTTGGTCACTAGTGTGGAAGTTAAACTTAACAGTAAATTCTTTCACTGAAGTTGATAACAATGAGTTTAAATGTTGTTCTTAGTACATATACAGGGGGCAGAGGTAAACCAAAACCCCAAACACCTCTTCATAATCTGTGTAGTTTATTTTTGAAAAGGCTGATATGTGTGTTCCCGAACCCTCATTAGCATGTGGTAAATTTAAAAGTAATCAGCAGCAGACTTTAATGGATAATTGTTTATGTATACTCTCATCCATAAAAGTCTAATGCTACATCAATCGCAAATCTTACATTCAAGAAAGTTATTAGGAGGAAGTTGGTGAGCCTGTACAAGTATTAAAATTGAACTGGTGAGTTAACAGTTCATGTATCTTCGGGAGTTCAGTGAAAGTAAAAATTTTCCACTCTGGAATCTAAATTCAGATAAGTGGGGTCAGATCTGGATTAACTGCAGGTTTCCCTTGAAGTGAAGACTGTTCAGCTGGTCATGTAGGAGGTATTGGTGACTGTAATGATTGGAGGTGCAACTGCGTTACAGAGGGATTCAAATTTTTTTTGGAAACAAGGTGGGAGGCTTTCTTAAAAGAACTCGAAGCCTCATGACTCCTGGAGATAGACTGTAAAACTGCAGTCTACTCTAGGTCTCTTCTGCATGTTCAGAGTTTTAAAAAATTGGAATGAAACAATCGTTTCAATCACATGATTAATTGCCAAATGAAAGTAAATTATGATTTTCAAGTGGGAAAGATTTAGTTTTGGTCACATGGTCAATATCCATTGCTATTCAGTGGAGAATAAGTGGTGATTTTTCCCACTTCATTTGTGTATAACTGGCATTGACAGCTTTCCTTTGTTACATAGCAACCCTGGAGTCACAGAACCTAGGAGTCAATTATCTCCGTGTTTTAGCAGAAGCTTCAGCAATAGCAAATGAAATTCCATAGAGGAGTGCTGTTTAGGCATGTACACTCAAATACTAACCCAATTCAGAAATTTCCAGAAACTCGATAACTTTCTTGAGGATGCAAAGAGCACCTGACCCCTTGGCAGTCATCTTTACAGTTCATCAGGGGCATTTTAACAGAATCCAGTTTTTAAAACAAATTGTTATACTTTCATGCCAGTACCGAAATGATACTCTAATATCTTCATTCCCTCTGATGCTTCATATTTTGTCAAATTGAACTGATTTTACAGTAAACATTTTTCTTGCCTAATTTTATTTTCGACACTGAACTATTAATTTAAAAATTATTTCTCAAACATATAGCAAAAGGCATGTTGACAAATAAGCAAGAAACTTCTTTGAACTAGAATAAAATAGAATGTCATTTATTAGTGACTGATAATGCAAATGGAACTAGTACAATATTCTTGGGAAATTTATTTTAACAATGATGTTTTTAATCACAGATTTTCAGCAAAATCAGTGGACTTCCTTTTAACAGGACACTTTTTTGATCATTTGTATTATTTTTGATTACATCTTGAGCATCATTACTTCTATTTCAACATTTGTAAAGTTGACCTGCAAGGTATGAGTATGGCATAGCATTAAGGTGACGGAGAGTTACAGCGGTCATTGGTCAGTGAAGATGTCAGGATGTGAAGAGAGAGTAAAAGAAGAAAGAGTGGGGATGCAAGGTATATTCTTTTACAAAATAATTTTTTAATGTTTAAAACACTTTTAAGATATGGACTCTTTGTTTCGATACAATTCTACAGGTACCCGTTGCATTTGTGTATCACAGATAACTGTTTGTCATGTGCAATAATTATCAATGAATCTCAGCAAATCACTTGATTGATTGGTCTATAAGCTTTGAGACCAATTCTGTTTTTGTGAGTTGTTCATTCATATATACAGTCAATGTGTTTGGTAAAAACAGCAGGCATGATGGGCTGCATATTATTTTATTGAAGTTGTATTGACTTTTTTGGTGGGTTTTTTTGGTGCAAGATCAACAAAATCTTTGAAAGGCTGCTATGTAAACATTGGCAACGCAGTGTTGTCCTTCACTGGAAGTGTATTGGCACAGCAGCCGGAAAGCCGCACTGCCCATGACAGATAGCTGACACAGTTGTCACTCCCTTGCACATACAATACAATTCACTCACACTAGTCACTGTTGAGCCTCCACAGCACATTACCTCTCCCGAGATCAAAGCAAAAGAAATATAGTCTGACCAGATTGTAGGGCTGCTCTGTTATTAGAAAGTGACCAACTGGCAGTGGCTTAACCAGAGGGTCATCATGCCTCAGGTTAGGGGAGAGAAGGACAATCCTTCATGGTAACCTCAGCTAGTGCAGGAATTGAACCATTATACTATAAGGATCAGTCTGTCTTGTAAGCAAGCTGTCTAGCCAACTGAGTTACCTATAGCCTGTCCAAATGTTCTGATTCCAATGCAGTACATAGTCTTGTCCCTAGTAAACAGCCTTGCAAGATCTCTGGACCCTCAAATGGAACAAAGTTCATGCAAATGCTCCAGGATGTAGGAGTCATGGTAGCTGCCACAATAGCAGGCACATACTCTTAGAAGTAGCAACAGTGATCACAGATCGCCTGAGCATTAGAGGAATGGGACCCATTCTTATTGATGAACTCCTCACTATTGTGATACAGCTCTCTCAGTGTTCACTGTGAACAGTCAATGGCACCCTGGACCTGGGGGAGTCCAGTTATATTTCTGATTCCTACAGTGCAGGCTGCATCACTGACCTCGTCATGGGGAAACAAAATTAACTGGTGTCATCCTGCACAGTTGGCATTAGTCATTATCCTGCTGTGTTTATGGATGTACAGCTGAAAAATTCCACAAAGGGCACCCATCAATTCCTGGAAATAGTCAATTGTAAGGAAGCTTAGAGTGGCTGTCGCCTTCAGAGCTGCTGGGAGAGGATGGTCTCCCACTCCTGCAGCCCTCAGGTCCCAGTCTAATATCCACTTCCACCTAGGATGTAGAGCACTTTAGGGAACACCTCTGGGATACACACATCCAAAACCCCCACCACCCTGTGGCCAACCACTTCAACTCCCCCTCCCACTCCCCTGAGAATATGCAAGTCCTGGCCTTCCTCCATTGCCAAATCAAAGCCACTCAATGCCTGGAGGAAGAACGCTTCATCTTCCAACTCAGTACCTTAAAACTACATGACATTAATGTCAACTTCACTAGTTTACAAATCTCCTCTCCCTACCACCTCATCCTCTAATCCAACCCTCCAACTTGACACCGTCCTCTTGAACTGTCCTACTTGTCTATCTTCCTTCCCACCTACCTGCTCCACCCTCCCCTATTACTATCACATCCCAACTGCATCTCACCTATTTTTCCCCCAGCCCTACCCTCACTTCCCTATTTATCTCTCAGCCCCTCTTCCCCCTTCACATGCCTGACAAAGGGCTTATGCCCAAAACTTTGACTCTCCTGCCCTTCAGACACTGCCTGAC
The DNA here is from genome assembly GCF_020745735.1 of Hemiscyllium ocellatum. Lineage (NCBI taxonomy): Eukaryota > Metazoa > Chordata > Chondrichthyes > Orectolobiformes > Hemiscylliidae > Hemiscyllium > Hemiscyllium ocellatum. Next base: position 32,810,955 of record NC_083419.1, read on the forward strand.
CTGCTGTGCTTTTCCACACTTTCCGACTCTCACTCTTTAGCACCTGCACGCCTCACTTTCTCCTCTTGATGGAACTGGCCTATATTTGAAACTTAAAGAGCAAAAGACCTTATAAGGAATCTCTAGTCTTTGGAGGCATATCTTGCAGATGAGGTCCATTTAATGAGACATGCTGTACCTTAATAATAAGGCCCATGTCTCCATCATTCATTCAAATCTAGCCTCAGTATGGCAGCAATTTGATGAATGTGCTGTACCAACTAAATAACATTGACAAGAAATGCCTCACTGCCCCTTTCACTCTTTTCCATGCCAGACACATGTTAGTCATTTAACTTTTCATTTTGTTAGGCAATGGGTCCCTGAGAGAGAGAGAGAGAGAGAGAGAGAGAGAGAGAGAGAGAGAGTGTGTGTGTGTGTGTGTGTGTGTGTTAGATAACTAGGGTCAATTTAATAGTAACTTGGGAGTTAAACTATGCATTAAATAGTGCACATTTTCCTCAGTAACTGTATTACTTAATTTACAAGTTGCCAAATGTTAGTATGCAGTTTGGCAAATAATTAGGAAAGCTAATGGAATGTTTCCTTTTATTGTGCAGAGAACTTTTATATAAAATAGGGAGGTTATGCTTCAGTTATACCAGTGAGATCCATTGCGAAGCATTATGCACAGTACTGGTAACCTTATACAAGGCACGATGTAAATGCATCGGTGGTAATTCAGAGAAGGGTTACTATACTAACACCTGGAATGGTGGAGTGTTTCATGAAGAAATGTTGGACAGGTTGAACTTGTATCCAGTTTGGAGTTTAAAGAGCAAGAGGTGACTTGATTGAAACATATAAGACCATGATGGTATATATGAACTGAATGTTTTCTCTTATAGGAGAATCTAGTACTACTTAAAGATCACGTTTCATCCATTTAAAACAGAAATGAGGTGACTTTTTTCTGTCTCAGCGAACCATGTGTCTTTAATAGAACTGTCTTGTCATGAAGGTGTGGAAGCAAAGTCCTTGAATATTTTTAAGGCAGGGGTAGATAGATTCTTGTTAAACAAGGATGTGAAAGGTTAGGAGTGATAGATGCAGATTTGAGGTTACAGTCAGATCAGCAGTGATCTTATTGAACAATGGTGCAGGCTCCAGGGGCTGAATAGCCTACTCTGATCTTGATTTGTATGTCTGCATGTTGCTATGTAAGGTTTGATAGTTGGCAGAGTGCACATGTTGTGATATGAGTTTTATAGCAGTATTGTGCATGTGATGGTGAGGTAAAGTTTCAAATGTTAGGCATGAATGAGAATTCATAGAGATGTAAGTGATGTGAATGTGAAAATTAAGCAGTAACAGAGGTACGTGGTGTAGTTGGAAATCACATAATGGCATTTGAAAATGTAATCACTAATTTTAACTGCTCATGTGAGGGCATTAAATTTCTTGCAGTACTCCATCGAGATCTTAAAGGCCCTAGGTGGGATGTTCTTTGCAGAGTTGGTGCTGACTCAATGGGCTGAATGGCCACCTCCCATACTGTAGGGATTCTGTAATTCTCTATCAAAAATCTAGTTTTGCATTTGGCAGTAAGAAATTGGAATTCCAGGATCTCTTGGAACTGTGATATATTCACCAGCTAAAAGAACTGAATCCTAAAATGTAGTGAAATAAACTAGCCACGTAAAAACTCTAAGGTTTGCATCACATCATGAACCAGATATTGTCGGTTAGGTTGTTGAAAAGGAGCTCTTGCAAGTTACACCATCAGAACTGAAGTAGCTTGATTGTGAGAGGCTCCTGTTAACTATATGCAATGGCCTTAAATTGAACACAGCTGCCAGTAAAAGTAACTTTGAGGGTTGAATTGATTGAGTGGGAAAGTGAGGGATCCAGTATATTAGTGGCTGCGCTGAAAAGACTGTGAGATTGCTCCCACATTTGTGTGGGCAGTGAAGCATGTGCCTGATGTGCTTTTGTTGCATTGACTTTTTAAAGTGAAAGTTACCTTTTGAGATGAAATAGCATTTGCTTGGTAATTCATTTCCAATTTATGTTGGTACTGATTTGTGCCAAAGTAAAATCTCTAAAAAGCGAATTATTGTTGGTAGTTTCATTCGTTGGCCATCGTGAGGAGTAAATTTAGTTATTTTGGTATGTGGTGCCCTATCGGGAATTGAAAATATCTCTTGGTTCCTCTCTATCTCTTGCATCAAGGACTACAGTTGAGTGTCTGAGAAACCTGGATAGTTTTCTGTCCATTTTTGTGCGCCAACATATTCCTCTTTAGATATTTGCATGGTTCCTGTATCAGAAGCAAAAGGCATGGGTTAATCATGCATCACAATCCCCATACCTATTTTTGCAATTAAATTCTTTGGTCTGAGAATCTACTCCCCAATTTCCTCTGACAAAGTAACATTCAGTCAACTGCATGTAATTTGATTCAATTGTATTGTGTTCTATTATAAAGCACATTTTCCAAGGAAGTTTCTGTGCATGATATTTACATTTCAAATCAATTTAAAGAATGTAGGCATCAATTTTTCAGGTGATTGGTTTGAAAAGATTAAAAATGATAGCATTTAGAAATAGCTACAACAAATAGTGTACTGAATGCCTGACCTTGTAATATGGTTGAATAAGGTAAATATATATTCCATCATCTGTATGGAATAGAAATTATTTGGGAGTTGCCGTGAGGGCCTGTTGAGGCTTGGAGAGGTCATTTACTTTCAAAAACCCTTCAAAAAGCTTTTCAGCTTGTCAAAAAGCACTTCTAGAATGAGAATAACTATTAGATTGCAATTGAAAACAGCACACAAAAGAGTGGGTTGATTAATGTGGTACATATCCTTCTTAGCCTGATATTGTCAAGGACATCAGTGATAGCACCATTCAGTTCCACTGACAGCTAAAAAACAGATGTTGATCGTCTGTGAGTAAAGAATGGAAGCTATTCAAATGTACATTGTAAACTGCAGGGGGCAATGGAATAGAAGCTTTGAAGCAATTGACTAATACAGTAAAGGTATTAAAGTCATTTAGTGCCAAAAGGGAACATACTGACCCCTGACCGCAAGCTACTTTTAAGTAATCTCGCATTCAATACAGCATGTAATAACTGCCAAACTGTCAATCCTCCAGGCTGTTGATTTTCAATGCCTCTGGCCACTATTGGTTTACAGTTTAGGATATAAAGGTGAGTAAAGGTCTCTTAATCTAGCATGCAATGATGGTATTAATCCAGCGTACTATATATATTTTCCTTGCATTGTATATTATGAAAAGATTCATGCCAAAATAGGCATGAAGTCCCAGAGGCCTTCACAGTCCTTCAGCTGTATGATTGGATTTGTGAAGGAGTCATTGGATGTTAATATAAATAACAGAAGGTCATCTGTACAATATTATTAGAACTACCAGCATGGCACATTTGTGTTATCTAACATGATCTTTAACCTTGGATTGAAACTCACCGAATTAAATACACGCTACTGGATCTCACATGGCACTGCTCATGGTCAGTCACACAATAGGGCGTAATATAATGTGGGAATTTCTAATGACTGATAGAGACTGGTTTTAACAGTCCTGAACAAAGATGCCAAGCACTTGGGTCAGTGATAAAAGGCAAAGAGTTTTATGAGCAATTAAACTGGTTGGAAAAAATATTGTTATTTTATTCTTGATACTTACCTTTCTGAAGTTGGAAATACATAGCCCTCTGAAATACAGAGCTCCAATAGTCTTTGGCAATTGTTGATCATTTTTCCCTAAATGGACACACTCCTAAACTGAGCCATCCTTAGTGATATGACCGAAAGGCATAAAGAAGAATCCCAATTGTATTCCTATTTATTCTGTTACTATTAAAATTGGATAATCTTACTGGACTGATAAAATAGTCTGGCAGATCACACATAATCATAATTCTAGAAACTTCTGAATCCCATGCATGAAAATGCATTCAGGCTAAAGCTCACACAAAACACTTCGACATGGCTATTTGCTGTTATGCAAGGTATAGGCAAAAGAAATCACCAAGACATTCTATGCTAAAATGAACACTAATGCCCTTTCATTTACCTTGTATTCTCAATTTAGTGGAGAAGGTAAACCTACACAGTGGGTTTAACAATCTTCCTTACCCCATTGAGAAGGGTCATCAGCATCAGAAATGTCCGTCCTTGTCACATGACTGAAATGTGAGATTCTAAGCCACTAGCTGTTTGACCTCCGTAGGAGAAGTAGGATTCTAGACTTAGTTGGCAGCCTTTCAGACCCTTCATTTTGTCTTCAAGTTGCTGGCTAAACTGGAGACTGTAAATCATCTGCAAGAAGGAAAAACTAACAGGGCTCACCTCATTGAGGAAACTATTATTGGACATTGATATCTGGATATTGTATTTGTTTTTAGTACTTCTGGATTTACCAAAATTTGTTTTTGTAAACTATCTTCTCTCCTTTCCCGTCTCTAATTTTCAGAATAATTGTATGTGCGAGTGGAGTGGAAAATCAAAACACTATGTTTTGTTGATAAACCCTATCTTTGATTTTATCATAAATAATTTTGCTGTGTTATTTGTTAAAATTGGAATCAGTGTTTGGCAAATACCCTTCAGTCTACCACAGTAAGGGATTGAAGTAAAAAAGGAACAAAGCTTATCAAACAACATCTTGCTGGTTTAAAAGAGGATAAGAAATCAGAATTTAAATTCTTCCCATTATTCTTTTGTCTGTGGCAGAATTGGGTGCTTATGTTCAGAACTTGATTCATTAAAATAATCTGATAAAGTGATCAAACATCCAAAAATTTTCTGGTGCTCCAGAATTTTCAAATGAATCTGAATTGGGTTGCAAGTAATTAACTGGAAGTGTTTTTATTTTTATAGTGCTGTTCGATGGTTGTGCTCAAAGCTTTGACTCTCACAGTACACTCATCAACACATTAGGACATCGTGGCACCAATGCACGTCAACTGAAGTTACAGTCAGCTTATGTACATTTGTGGAAGACCAAAACACAAAAATACACACACAACTCTGCAAGACAGAGCTTTCTGCTAATAGGTCCGAGAAGGAGTGGTGTGTGTGTATGTGTGTGTGTGTCTGCACATGCTGTTGATACTCAACCCCTCTCAGTATTTCTTCCAGTTACATTTTTATCCTGTTACATTTTTACCGATACCCCACCGGTGCAATAGTCCATTGGTCCCATGTTAGACTTAGCCAGACAGTATCTGGATTTACATCTGCATTCCCAAGCTTCTTTTAAATGGCACACTTCCAAGTTAAAAGTTAACAATATCTTTGGAACTTTGGAGTTTGGATCCCTTGTCATGATAACCTTCATTTCACCAAGGCCGTGACACTAGTCTTAAAGTCTTCTAGTCATCAGTTACTTGTCTGGTGGTAATTTACTGATGACGCTGTGACAATAGCACACCTCTTATCTTTAGAGGAAGAAGAAAGTATTGGTGGCACATATTCTGATGTTTTTAGCAATAAGATTTTTCTGATGAATGTGAATGTGATTTACTGCAGAGCTCACCTCATGTTTGAGACAATCATCAAAGCTTCCATAATGCCAAAAGATGAAAGACATAGAGGTCACCATAGTCCCAGATAGTTGCTCTCTCCCTAGAGAAGAACAACCAATGGTGGCTTAACCTAAGGGTCACCACTTTCCAAGCAATGGATAATGTTGAGACGGTGGGACCTTCATGGTGACCTCAGCCAGTGCGGGAAGTGAATCCATGCTGTTGACATCATTATGCATTGCAAACTAAATCAATCAAATAAGCTAAATGACCTCTATCAAATGATGAAATGCATCTCAATTTGGTAACTACTGTCAGCAGTCTAAGCCCAAAGCTTGTGGTTGTATTAATGCCAAATTTTGTAATCTTTCTGTAAATAATGCTAGTCTTTCTAGGACCTCTGACAACTGTGGATCTTTGAAAATGCCTGTGCAAATCCTTTCTACTTTCCAACAAGAGTTTAAAATACTGAGTAAGGGGGTTGAATGAATAATCCTTGAGATGGAGTTTTTGGAAAACTTTGAAAGCAGAGAAAGGGTGGGAAAACTAGAGAATTCAGACAAGCAACTCTAGAAGTCAAAAGCATATGAAATTGCTAGTGTCCTGAAATTGTGGATAGAAGCAGGAACAATGATTTACCCCAGACAATCAAGTAGTGAAGAGTAGAACTGGAGCTTGGTCTTTACATGTTCAAAAACTTTTATTTAGACTGACAAAACTTACAAATCAGCAATCCCAACAATTGCAGCTTCAATTTGTTCCCATAGGTTGGAGCCCAAGTAAATCCCCAGTCAATATTCATCACCTCATCGCAACTGAACACTCAATTACTATAAAATTGCAAGCAATAAGTAAATCTTGAATTGAGGATGTACACATACAGGGTGCATGTTTGTGCACCATTCCTTTCCTGTAATTTCATATGGGCCACACAGAAAAGAGTGACTGCGAACTAATTCTTAGAGATGAAAGGAAGGTGTGTCAACCCATTAAATGCTTAATTATTTTAAGAGAAAGAAGAAGAGGTCACTGTGGCAGAATATTGGTGAGACAACTGAATGATATTAAAGTGACTGGAGGGAACTGAAATAAATTTACTGGGGCAGACAGTACAGTGACACTTAGTGATGACAGTGCTTATGTGCTCGCGAGTCTCTGAGTTGTCAAGGATGCAAGATATGAAATTCTAAGTAAGCAGTAACTTGTTGTGGGTGGATTCTGGGCAAAAAGATCATGGAACTATTTATCTCAAGGCAGACAGTAATTGTTTAAGTTCCTCCTCAGACCGTGATCTTATGCCTAAAAACATTAAAACTAAGCAGAAAGTGGGCCTTTACAAAGGTTTGTAGTTAGTTGCAGTACAGCTCTGATCCTATGCAAAATATTACGAGTGCTGAGCCAGTTTGTTGGACCAGCTGGTAACATACGAAACATGGTCAAAAATCTGTTAAATCATTGGAAAACTCAGATACTAAAGACCTTTCTTTCAAAACATTAACATTACCTGCTGGGCAATGCAAGTCAGATTGTGTATAGTCTTCAGGGAAGCAAGAGCCTGCTAACTGCAATAAGAGATGGGTGCAGTAAAAATCTGGAAATCTGCTAAATTAGTAAATAAAGCATAATTAATATCAAGCAGGGAGCTTGATCATTCCATCAAAAGTCCTTAATTCAAAACCAGGTCTAATTGTTGGATTAAAAATTGCTCTTTATAACCCATCTTACTCAGGTTTCCCAAAATCAAAAACAGGTTATCCATTTTATCTGTCAGGCCTGTACTGGACTCTTGTAAATTAAGAAAACAAGAATATATTTCATATGTTTCTAAGTAATTGAACTCATGGTTGCAATGTACGCATTAGTTCACAAGGGTTCTCAGTGTTAATTTTATGTGAGCACACTGTGATATCTTTCACATGCTGCAGCAAGATTACTACTCACTGGCTCTTAGATTGTGTCTCAGTTTCAAATGGTAAATGCTAGTTTACTCTAAGCTGAATGTGCAGTCATGGAGCATTCTGCAATCTATTGCTTATCTCAGCCATGAAAAAGAAAAACCCTCCAGTTATCCCAATTCTGAGAATAAAAGAAACCACATACTGAACTGAGCTGAACTGTTATGAAATCAGCAGGGAATGAAGTGCCTGCTATAGATTTTCATTACATCAAAATTTTGGACTAGAAATGTAAGACATCAAAAATTACATCCAATTTAGATATTATACATTCCCTAATTTTATATCGTCTTATTTAATTGGGCATTAACTCAGCAACACTAAAGCACAATCTCAACCAAATTAATGTTTATATTATACTCAGGGCCAGGTTTGTAAACTTACTTTTCAGCTACAGCATATTAAATTCAAGAAAAAATATCCCATGGAGAATTGTAATCCTGTGGAATCCTGTCTGCTTGGTGACATTAGCTTCCAGATGTCCTTGCTACAATTCCAAGTCAGACTTAATGTTACTGTAAGCTGAGCTATTTCTGGGAAAGTGTTCAACATTTAATTCAACTTTCAATCTCTACCTGTGCAATTGGTTGCAAAGTATTTAAAAATGATGAATCGAAAGATCGAAAGCTAATAGAGATATAATAGTTTTATATATATCAGAGGAAAGCTATTCTGCACTCTTAGCATCAATAGTCTATGCTATGACATTCATCATGGTTTTTTTTTAAAGGATATCAGCAAATGTAGCATTACAGGATCAGATTTGAATTATAGCAACCAACTTCTGCATCAGTGTTTTATCTTATTCCCAGCTGTAAACTAGGGAACCAGATGACAGATATTGCAGCCTATGGCTCCTAAGGAACATTAACAGTAGCAAATCAGGTCATCTACATTATGTTTTGACAATGTGCACAGGCTGGCTTAAGCTACTACTGCAATGACAAATTGGTGCTAATTGCAAAAAAGTATGTGTAATGCCTGTGATGCATTGTAGATTAAGTTGCCATGATCTTGTAACAATGACACCACAAACTTCAGCTTTCAATAAATGACTCTGAAAATGTATTTGTCATTAAGGCCACTGATGGCTGACTCTGTATATTGGGTAGCTACAAGATGCACTGCATTTACTTGCCAAAGCTTCTTTGGCAGCACCTTTCAAATCCTACCATTTAGAAGAACAAAGGCAGCAGATACATCTGAATGACACCACCTGCAAATTCCCTTCCAGGTCACACACCACCCTGATGTGGATGTATGTTGCCGTTCCTTCACTGTTGCAGGATCCAAATCCTTTAATTCCCTCCCTCGCAGCACTGGTCTAGGAAGACAGCTCACCACCAATGTCTTGAGGGCAATTAGAAATGGGAAGTAGATGCTGACCTTGGCAGCATCATCCACATTCAAAGAATGTATTAAAACATGCATTTTGTGATAAGTACTGTACCATGATTTCAATTTTTTTTTCTTTTCCCCTTTAGCTCCAAATGCCAGCTGAAATGTCAAGTTGACATCACAGGGAATGTGTGGCATTAGTGAACAATGAGACTAATGTCTATCTCCCTAACCAATGGAATTAAATGGTTCGAGAAAGATTCAGAGCAAATGATGGGGAACAAAATGGAATGAATTAGACTTAAATCATGTGCAGGAAGAGGTATGTAAAAAAGAGAAATAAAGTTTAGAAATGAAAAAGATTAAAAAGAGATAGAAAGGAACAATAGAAGTTCCTTCTAAACTTTAAATGTAACATTTGAGGTTTAGTGGCATTGCCATGCCAATCTAGTCACAAAAAGTTCCCAATCTTATGACATAGCGAGCTTAAGTTTCTGTGGTGGGTTTAGTTCATATTTATGATACAAATCTGACAGTTTCTTGAAAATCTCAGGAAGATTCATGGTGAGCACCTGTTTTTAGTAGGCTAACATTTGAGCAGTGCAAATAAAGGGACAAAAGTTTGCTCACAACTCCTAGGGTGTTACTTCCTGTTTACAAACTACTGTATAATGCATACGCTCGTAATGGTGTGCTCTTAAAAGTTGCCACAATTAGACCAGAAAATTCTGTCCCAATAGGTGTTTGCACATTTGCATAATCACAAACTTAATTAAGACTAAGAAAGCAAGCCAAAGAAACTAATCAATGAAGGACGTTTCAATGAGCTGGTTGATTTAACTGGAGTGAGTAATTTGTTTGCCTTGAGCAGTTGTATTCTACAGTTACAGTTGAATGCTATAAATCCTTAGGTCACAAATGGAGGATAAAGAAATATATATGAAAGGATTTTATGGAAGAGAATCATTGTGTTTATGTCTAGATTTTAGAAGCTGGAAGAAGCACAGTAAACCAAGGTTGATACTCACAGTACACTATTTCAATGTAGAAATGCAGAATAAAAAGTTATATTTATTACAAATTACTTTCTACTGATGCTCAATTTAAAGTAGTATATGTATTCAAAGTTATTAGTGGATGATTTGGAAAGGGTAATAATGCTGGTTGTGATTAAAATAAGTTATTACACATTTGTTCCTGATTACAGGGTAGTCAAACTGTTGAGGCAAATTTACACGCATCCAATAATAATTTTCAAATGAGACTTTAAAAAGTAGTTAACTTAGTTGGCCAGTTCATTTAGAGGATTGGTTAAGTTTCTACAATATATATATATAAAAGGACTGCAAGTGATTGCCGTAAAAATAAAATGACCCCAAAGTTCAGAAACAATAAACTCTAAGAGATTTTCTACAGTATAAAACACCATGTGAACACCTCAGTGAGACGGTAATGGTTCCCAACCGTCTAATAATGATAGCACATTGCCCTCTTCAGTTCTGTACTTGGTGCTTGGTTGTACAATATAAATGTTAATAGTTACTTCAATTGTCCCATTTCACACTGCCATAAGGCACAAATCTTGAAACAAAAAAAAACAAGTTATAAGAGTAATAGTTACCGCTAAAATTTACAGTTCACAGTTGCAAACTCCTGAAGAGAATGGCAAACAACTCTAGATGGAGATGTAACTAAATATCCAATGTTTAAAATGTCACAGTTTAAAATTTCCATTGCAAATGTAATAATACTAATTAAATCCTAAACTAATGCAGTACTCTTAATATGACCAGCATATTCACCTTTTGGAAACTGAATTAAAAGAAGACATATAGACACAACATTCATGTGGATTGGTTTTCCTACATTTCTGACAAGTTTAAGTGCATTACTGAACTGGTAAATAGTCTGTTGATATTACATATGAGTCTCTTTTTAGTGAACAAAAAAAACATCATTATCTCTCAGCAGATATAAACTGAAATGCTGAGACATTCTCTTTTTTATGTTTGCCTCATTATATTCTAAGAAGATTTCAAATAAACCTCACATTGATCACATCCTCATCAATTACGATGATTTGTTTGTCATTATTCTTACTACAGTATGTAACATGGTTTATCATGTTTCTCTGATGTCCAGTTCCATGATGCTTCCTTTGTACAGTTCTGTTCCTATGAATGTAGTTAGCCCTAATATTTCCAGTGACTTTTCATACAGACGTTGTTTCCATTGGATTAATCTGATGAGAATGTTCCCACCCTCCGTGAACTATAATTTGATTTTAATTCTGTAAATAGAAACAAATTTGGAAAATACTAAATGCTTTAAATCTGGAACAAAACAGAGAATCTTTAAAATACTCCATAGTTTATTCAGGAGGGGAGAGGAGACAATAATATTTTATGTGTAACTCTTCTTCAGAACTAGAAAAGACTATAGCAAACAATTAGTCTGTTCTATCCTGTCCAAATGCTGACTGATCTGTTGAGAGTTGAAAGCATTTCTGACATTTTTTTGACACAAACAGTGATGGAAATATCCTCTCCCTTGCTGAGGCCCACATGCCTTGGCTGACCTACATTAGTTTCCTGGCTCCTAACTCATCTTAGAAACTCACTTCTTCAACTGTACGCATTTGTTTATTCTTCACTCTCATCTTTTCTGACTCATATGTAATTTTTCACATGCATATCAACAAAGTGCCTTAGTTCATTATTTTATCTGAAAAGCACTGCATGTTTCTGTTGATTAACCTCATATTAATGCTTTCTTCATCTCCCACTTGAAGCAGGGCATTTATAGAACCGCTTTCCATTGTAGCTCTATCCCTTACCTGGGCAATGTAGCTATTCAAAGGTGATTGCAAATTTGACTAAATGTAGCTGCAAAATTGCACTTCCAGCATAGAGGTTCTGAGAGCTCAGTAATTCAATTCTATTAACAATGTTATCAACCAAATTTTGGTGTTTAGTGGCATCTTTTTCATTTAGTCAGTAGTTCATACTGTATCTAAGATGAGGACTTTATCATGAGATAAATTATGATTCAGGATAAAATTGAAATACATGTACAATTTCTTGGTGCTTTATCATTAACTGCATACCATATTAGAAATAAGTTTCCTTCTCAAACAATATTCTTCTCAATATTAACAGAAGCCTCTTTAGGAAACCTTTTTGCCTTTGAAAGCATTCTTTCTGGCTCCTCTTTAGGCCCTATGCAGTAATTCAATGGTTGTGCTTCTCTGAATGTTTTCAGAGATGCATTTCCTTAAACGTTCATTCATATTTCTTATCATTCAAATGTTAAGTTTCAGACACCTCTTTACTTTTAACTCATTCACTGAGGCTATTTTTCTAACTTGTAGTGGAGTCTTCTGAGCCAAATGGAGACAGGCTTTGTGCATCTGGAGAGCTCAAGCTCCTGAAATTGACATCAGATTGACATCTTGGCATCAGCCCACCCTCTTCCAGGTTTCCTCATGGATGGTGGGATTGAAGCTAAAGGGGAATCCCCTTGAATTTGTCAGGTAAGCAAAATAGGTATTTTTAATTAAAAATTGCTTTAACCATTAATTCTAGATTTTCCAACAACAGATCTGTATTCAGACCTGTCAACAACTCACCAAGTTCACTGAGGCAAATGCACAACATGATGAGCTCCTTCCGTGAAACTGATAAGCTGGGTAGTGTGAAACTGAAAAGTTCCAGCCTTGCCCAGGTGAGAAGCTATTGTTCAAAGTTCTTCTTTTGAGATATGCTACCATGACTTGACATGAGCGCCAACTTACTGGAAGCCCCTTCATCCATCTTGTACTTCAGTTTCATTTCAGTTACACTTAGCAGCTGTCAGCTTTCAGCTCACACAGTCCCAACTTTGGTAAGGGACAATAGAGGAACAACAAACCCAACAATGGGCTTACTGCAGTATCCGCAATCTTTTCTTCCACTGACTGCCCATCAAAAGGGGAGAGCAATGGACCCAAGTTACAGCTGGAATGGGTGGGGGTGGGTTAGGGGAGACCCGAACTTTGGGTCAACAGGTAGATCATCAGCTTTTTTGGTGTGCCTGATCTTTAGTTTCTCAATAGATGTAGGCACTTATAATAAGTTTCTGCTGAGATCTGTATCCTCCTGCGACAGAATCTCCTTCCGATTGCAATGGGTAGGCAAAAATTGTCCATGGAGAAAGTGAGGACTGCAGATGCTGAAGATCAGAGCTGAAAATGTGTTGCTGGAAAAGCGCAGCAGGTCAGGCAGCATTCAAGGAGCAGGAGAGTCGATGTTTTGGGTATGAGCTCTTCTTCAGGAATGAGGAAAGTGTGCAAAACAGGCTAAGATAAAAGGTAGGGAGGAGAGTCTTGGGGAAGGGGCATTGGAAATGCGATAGGTGGAAGGAGGTTAAGGTGAGGGTGATAAGTGATAGGCTGGAGTGGGGGGGGTGCGGAGAGGTCAGGAAGAAGATTGCAGGTTAGGAAGGTGGTGCTGAGTTTGAGGGTTGGGACTGAGACAAGGTGGGGGGAGGGGAAATGAGGAAACTGGAGAAATCTGGGTTCATCCCTTGTGGTTGGAGGGTTCCTAGGTGGAAGATGAGGCGCTCTTCCTCCAGCTATCGTGTTGCTCTGGTCTGGCGATGGAGGGGTCCAAGGACCTGCATGACCTCAGTGGAGTGGGAGGGGGAGTTGAAGTGTTGAGCCATGGGGTGTCCTAGAGGTAATCTCTGAAACGTTCCGCAAGTAGGTGGCCTGTCTCCCCAATATAGAGGAGGCTACATCAGGTGCAGCGGATGCAGTAAATGATGTGTCTGGATGTGCAGGTGAATTTGTGGCGGATGTGGAAGGATCCCTTGGGGTCTTGGAGGGAAGTAAAGGGGGAGGTGTGGGCGCAAGTTTTGCATTTCTTGCGGTTGTAGGGGAAGGTGCCGGGATTGGAGGTTGGGTTGGTGGGGGGGTGTGGACCTGACAAGGGAGTCACAGAGGGAGTGGTCTTTTCAGAATGCTGATAGGGGAGGGGAGGGAAATATGTCCCTGGTGGTGGAGTCCGTTTGGAGGTGGTGGAAATGATGTCGGATGATACGATGTATATGGAGGTTGGTGGGGTGGTAGGTGAGGATCAGTGGGGTTCTGTCCTGGTGGCGATTGGAGGGGCGGGGCTCAAGGGCGGGAAGTGGAGGTGATGTGATGGAGAGCATCGTCAACCACGTCTGGGGGGAAATTGCAGTCTTTGAAGAAGGAGGCCATCTGGGTTGTTCGGTATTGGAACTGGTCCTCCTGGGAGCAGATGCGGCGGAGACAAAGGAATTGGGAATATGGGATAGTGTTTTTACAGGGGACTGGGTGGGATGAGATGTAGTCTAGGTAGCTGTGGGAGTTGGTCGGTTTATAGTAAATGTCCGTGTTGATTCGGTCGCCTGAGATAGAAATGGAGAGGTCTAGGAAGGAGAGGGAGGAGTCTGAGATGGTCCAGGTAAATTTGAGGTTGGGGTGGAAGGTGTTAGTAAAGTGTTCAACCCTCCTCGTGGGAGCACAAGGCAGCGCCGATACAGTCATCGATGTAGCGGAGGAAAAGGTGCAGGGTGATGCCAGTGTAGCTGCAGAAGATGGACTGTTCCACATATCCTACGAAGAGGCAGGCATAACTGGGGCCTATGCAGGTGCCCATGGCTACTCCTTTGGTTTAGAGGAAGTGGGATGATTGGAAAGAGAGGTTGTTCAGAGTGAGGACCAGTTCAGTCAGTCGAAGGAGGTTGTCAGTGGGAGGGTACTGGTTGGTACGGCGGGAAAGGAAGAAGCAGATGGCTTTGAGTCCTTTGTGATAGGGGATGGAGGTGTACAGGGACTGGATGCCCATGGTGAAGATAAAGTGTTGGGGACTGGGGAAGCGAAAATCATGGAGGAGGTGGAGGACGTGGGTGGTGTCCCGAACGTAGGTGGGGAGTTCTTGGACTAAGGGGGACAGGACAGTGTCGAGGTATGCAGAGATGAGTTCGGTTGGGCAGGAGCAGGCTGAGACAATGGGTCGGCTGGGGCAGTCAGGTTTGTGGATTTTGGGCAGGAGGTAGAAACAGGCAGTGCGGGGTTGTGGGACTATGAGGTTAGAGGTGGTGGATGGGAGGTCCCCTGAGGAGATAAGGTTATGGATGGTCTGGGAGATGATGGTTTGGTGGTGGGAGGGGGGGTCATGGTCAAGGGGGCAGTAGGAGGAGGTGTCCGTGAGCTGGCGTTTAGCCTCAGCAGTGTAAAGATCGGTACGCCAAACTACCATTGCGCCTCCCTTGTCTGCTGGTTTGATAGTGAGGTTGGGGTTGGAACGGAGGGAGTGGAGGGCTGCATGTCCTGAGGGTGAGAGGTTGGAGTGGGTGAGAGTGGTGGACAGGTTGAGGCAGTTAATGTCATGGCGACAGTTGGATATGAAGAGATCGAGGGCAGGTAAGATGCCAGCACAGGGGGTCCAGGTGGATGGGGTGTGTTGGAGGTGGGAGAAGGGGTCATCAGAGGGTGGGCGAGAATCCTGGTTGAAGAAGTAGGCGCGGAGGCGAAGGCTGCGGAAGAATTGTTTGATACCTCGTCGCGTATTGAACTCGTTAATCCGAGAAGGTAGGGGAATGAAGGTGAGGCCTCTGCCGAGGTTATGTGGAACAGTCCATCTTCTGCAGCTACACTGGCACCACCCCCCACCTTTTCCTCCGCTGCACTGATGACTGTATCGGCGCTGCCTCGTGCTCCCACGAGGAAAGTTGAACAGTTCATCCACTTTACTAACACCTTCAACCCCGACCTCAAATTTACCTGGACCGTCTCAGACTCCTCCCTCCCCTTCCTTAACCTCTCCATTTCTATCTCGGGTGACCGAATCAACATGGACATTTACTATATATCAACCGACTCCCACAGCTACCTAGACTACAACTCATCCCACCCAGCCCCCCTGTAAAAACGCCATCCCAAGTTCCTAATTCCTTCGTCTCCGCCGCATCTGCTCCCAGGAGAACCAATTCCAATACCGAACAACCCAGATGGCCTCCTTCTTCAAAGATCGCAATTTTCCCCAGACGTGGTTGACGATGCCCTCCACTGCATCTCCTCCACTTCCCACTCTACTGCCCTTGAGCTCCCTCCCTCCAATTGCCACCAGGACAGAACCCCACTGGTCCTCACCTACTACCCCACCAACCTCCATATACATCGTATCATCCGACGTCATTTCCGCCACCTCCAAACGGACCCCACCACCAGAGATATATTTCCCTCCACTCCCTCTGTGACTCCCTCATCAGGTCCACACCCCCCACCAACTCATCTTCCACTCCCGGCACCTTCCCCTACAACCGCAAGAAATGCAAAACCTGCGCCCACACCTCCCCCCTTACTTCCCTCCAAGATCCCAAGGGATTCTTCCATATCTGCCACAAATTCACCTGCATATCCACACACATCATTTACTGCATCCGCTGCACCTGATGTGGCCTCCTCTATATTGGGAGACAGGCCGCCTACTTGCGGAACGTTTCAGAGAACACATCTGGGACACCCGGACCAACTAGTCCAACCACCCCATGGCTCAACACTTCAACTCCCCATCCCACTCCACCAAGGACATGCAGGTCCTTGGACTCCTCCATTGCCAGACCCTAGCAACACGACGGCTAGAGGAAAAACACCTCATCTTCCACCTAGGAACCCTCCAACCACAAGGGATGAACTCAGATTTCTCCAGTTTCCTCATTTCCCCTCCCCCCACCTTGTCTCAGTCCCAACCCTCGAATTCAGCACGACCTTCCTAACCTGCAATCTTCTTCCTGACCTCTCCGCCCCCAACCCCACTCCGGCCTATTACCCTCACTTTATCACTCTCACCTTAACCTCCTTCCATCTATCGAATTTCCAACGCCCCTCCCCCAAGTCCCTCCTCCCTATTTTTTATCTTAGTCTGCTTGGCACACTTTCCTCATTCCTGAAGAAGGGCTCATGACCGAAACGTCGATTCTCCTGCTCCTTGAATGCTGCCTGACCTACTGCACTTTTCTAGCAACACATTTTCAGCAAAAATTGTCCATGGCCAAGAAGATGCCTGTGAACAGAGAGCCACTCCCATATGCCTTTCTAGCTCCCAGCTGTCTGGCTCTAATCAAGTTCTTGCAAAGAGGAAAGACAGATGTTGTTATTTGCAATGGCTAGGCTGGAAAGGCCAAATAGACACCATTTCTGTGGCAGGATTGTGAGGCATGGATATGTGAAATCAAAAGGCTGAATCTGAGACTTTGGCCATTTAGGTAACGGTGGAAAGAAGAATGAGTCAAGATCTAAGTTATGTCGAGCCAAACAATGTTGTACAGAAGAATGCTGGGTAATTCAAAGTGTGGTACCTGAACCTGAAAGTGCCATGCCCTCCTGAGCTCCAAGTTCCTCTTGGTATACGATCTACAGATTGATGGGACAACAATTCTCCTGCTGACATCCTTGGTCATTTTCATCTATTCCAACTTGTTCAAACTGATTGTCTTCTTCCTCTGTTCTTTATTTCGAAATCTTAGTTGACAGAAGGGCTAATGCCTGAAATGTTGACCCTCCTGCTCTTTGGATACTGTCTGACCTGCTGTGCTTTTCCAGCGCCACACCTTTTGACTCGGACTCTCCAGCATCTGCAGTCCTCACTTTCTCCCAATTTCTAAATCTTTGACTTACAACGGCACCTATTACTGATTGGTTGATTTATATTCCCCATTTCCCACAACAGTTTAGCTTCTGGTTATTTGGAAAGACATGTACAAATAGAGGACTGGAGATGTTGGAGATCAGAGTCAAAAAGTGTGGCACTGGATAAACACAGCCGGTCAGGCAGCACCAAGGAGCAGAGAGTCAACATTTTGAGCATAAGATCTTCACGTGGAGAACATTCCTGATGAAGAGCCTATGCTTGACATATCCGATTCTCCTGCTCCTTGGATGCTGCCTGACCAGCTGTGCTTTTCCAGCTCCACATGTTTTGATTCTGATTTTGAAAGACACGTCCAATTTAATATCAATTTGTGTCCAATTGTGGATAATTTTATGCTGTGGGTTTGGATCAACTAGGAAAAACATAAAGTATTAGCATTATTCAGATGCTAGCATTTAAGATAAAATAGCACAATAGTCTGGGCTGTATTACAACTGACACCAGAGGGGAAAAGGCTGTGTTATTGTAATAATTTGCATTGTTCACTTCCTGTCTGATATTACTTTGTGTGAAGTCTGGCTGCTGCTCAGTCTATGCTACTTACTATCATGCATGCAATGGACTGCACTGTAATAATGGAAACAGCCCTACTGCTTGCACTCCACCTTTTAAGCTTTAAACTATACACATTGAAAATATAGTTCTTAGTAAGGCAGCAACAAAATTGCAAGCTTGTTTACTGTATGCTTTACAAGTAAGTTAACGCATTGGGAAATTCAATGTACATTATCAGCAGATTGTGTACAAATCTGATGTTATTATCCAGTTACGTCAGCATTTACCTAATCTCAAGGAGTGAAGCTGAGGTGGCTGTTACTAACAGAGCCCATTAATCTTTGTTACTGATTCTCTCGCAGAGTTTGATGCCATTGTCGACAAGATGATAAAAATATATAGCAGATGAGCAGTCAGAGGACATTCATGGTCATTCTGACTGAAATCGAAATGCCTTGGAGGTTAATCATTACGAGAGACTTTTAGTAGAGGGCAATTTTACAATTGGAAATTCAGAGTAGGAATCCTTTAGATCTTGTTTGATATTTAAAATTATGTGCTATCTATTGTGTATCACTCAGGTAAAGTTTCCCAGAGAAATGATACATTAAGTGAACCAGCAAGAGACAACGGCTTCACAACTCGGCCCATTTCTGGGTTTTCTATTTCAGACTTTGCAAGATGATAAATAGTGCTTTCTTAGCCACCTTAGGTTAGCCCTTAGATTCTTACAGAAGCTAGGCAATGATGAATGGAATAATGCCAGAACCTGTGTAAAGGTATCTACTGCTGATAAAAAAGAATGAGCAGTGACAATTGGGGACCCAGGTGACTCAGAAAAAAAAGCTACACTTTGCCCCCCAGAGGGAGGCTGTGATGGGATGGAATTGCCATTAGGGGAAAGATTAAGTGCCCTTGGTTCCTGTGTTGGCTAATTATACACTCAAACCCCGTCAGGATATCACAAAAGTCGAATGTTTTCATTCTGCAATGAGAACTTTGATTACTTATTGGTTATCTCTACAGACATCTAAAAGTGGCATGGAAGAATCCCACTGGCAACAATGCATCTGTCAGGAGCAGAAAGTAAGAGTTGTGTATTTAGTTTTCATTACAGGAGTACATGTAGCTGAAAAATGCATACCTGTCATGTCTCGAAGTTCTCGCAAGGGACCTCAGTATTAGAGCCACAATTCCCCCACCCTTCAAACAATTGGAAGAAAACAGGAGTTTTCTTCTTAAAACTGCTTTGACAGTCATACATAACAATTTGTGACTTGTCAGCCTGATGCACTCTGCTATTATTAAGTGGTACAGTCATGGGCAGGATGGATGAAGGTCGTTTACATTTGGTGCTTTGCTGAAATGTTCAGTACATGAATGCTGGAAGTATGGAATTCAGATATAGCTAATATTATTTCCCCTAGGTCTCAACTGACAATGGAATATAATTGTATAAAGAAATAATTCTCACAAAACTGAACAAATCCATATATTATCAAGAGCATAGATTATTACATTACTGAAGCAGGTTTCACTCTGCCAACTTTTTTTTGCTAAACAGATAGAAACTAAAAAAGATTCTTTATTATTTACTATTTCAAAAAGTATTGGATTATTGAGATACAAAATTACATTGGCAATTTTCCCCCTTTTTCGTACAAATGGAAAAGAAAACAAAGCTGCTTTGCTAAAGTTTGCATATCTGATATATAAAAGAAAAAAATTCCAAATAATTTGCAAGAACCTTTAAACATGATATGGATCAATGCTAATTGTCATTTCCAGTGTAATTAATGGTCAAATATACAAAATCTTCAGAAAATACCGTTCATTAATTTATGAAAATTCCAGTCGAGAGATTAACTTCCCAACATCATTAGAAAACCAAATTTAGAGCAGTAATGTCTTTTGGACTCAACTGTACAGAATGGCAACACAACCTTTTATAGCACAGTTGATCATTGTAATAAGCCAATAGTGTCCTCTTTCAATTCAATCGGAGCCAATTCCAATTAATTGAAGAAGCAATCTGGGAACTTCTCTTGAGGATCCATTGTTCTCTCCATTGCTGGTTTGAATGGGCTGGCATTACAGCTGAGCACCATTCTGAAAACGCCAACATATCATTTTTGGAGTTACAGTGCCTTATTAAGAAAAAAATAAGTTCAAAAATTCTCTCTTCATCTACTGAACAACTTTTTATAAAAACATGAAGTCAAAATGTCTGAATAATAACAGCTAGCACATCAGATAAGTTATATAATGGACAGATGCTGCACTCCATCAGTTTACAATTCAAACAGAAAAATTGAAAATTGCCACCTGAGGGGTTCACTCTGTGAGTATTATTTCAGAATCTCACGATGACGATCTATCCAATGATTGGATGACTAACGTTAGCCAGGAGTTAGAGAACCTAATGTATTGAAATAGGTGTTATAAAAAGAAAAGTCATCCAACTTGTATCATTCTTCCATGAAAGTTAGACCAAGTCCATGCACCAGAGAGCTTTTAATTGCATGGGCTATTGTGACCACACATCAAGTATTTGGATCACACCATTGCCATGTTTAGATTATTTCCTATATAATTTAATCATTCGCTTCTCAGAAAATATATTCAAACAATTAGATATAACCTGTGTGTCTTTTCTCAAAAGATGGATGTTAAGTAAATGTTATTCAACAGAATTCAACAATTAGACTCGACTAGTAGAATTACAAAAGATTCCCCTGATCATTGCAGTATTATTTTGTGTGTCCATTAAACATTACATCTGTATTCTTTCATTGGAAGGTGATGTTTAATTAATCTTTGTTTGGGATGCCATTGCTGATCTGTCATTTAATAATTTAAAATAAATTACAATGGTTTAAAATGGATTATGTTGCATGGATAACAATTAGCTGCTTCAGTATTTCCACAATAGGAAATGTCACACGTCACATTGATTGGCATAATTGGCACTAGTGTTGCCTTGTGTTTTATTGTTAGTTACTTCAAATAACATAAAATTGACTAGAAACACTTAGATTTAATGTTTTTGTCAATATA
Organism: Hemiscyllium ocellatum; assembly: GCF_020745735.1. Lineage (NCBI taxonomy): Eukaryota > Metazoa > Chordata > Chondrichthyes > Orectolobiformes > Hemiscylliidae > Hemiscyllium > Hemiscyllium ocellatum. Next base: position 32,832,056 of record NC_083419.1, read on the forward strand.
CTTTCCTGTAAATCAATAGAAGTAGCATCTAATCAGATTAACTAATAAGAAATCTGAATTTGTTGTGAATTTTTCATGTGACAAAATACTACAAACCATCTCAACACTTTTTTTTAATAATTATGTTTTATTGAGATGCAGAAACTAATTAATAGGATTGTAATGAGTAACAGAATTGGAAAAATACAGTAAATATAAAACCAATAATTGAAAAACATGCTTAAAATTGTTGTTCAACTGGACCAAAACGACCGTGGTTCAATCAGCCTTATTACAGCATCTGTTTAGCATGAAGAAGCTACTGAATTTCATTTGTGAAAAAAAAATGGCTTATTGTCGGTCTTCCTTTCTTAACTGTACATCCTTCCACCATCCGAGATGTTTTCTTGTACCACTTGACAAAGCTAGAAAGCTCATAAACCCCTGGTATTACCACATTTGTGTTAACTAAAAGCAAGTTAATGAAAATATGAACATTTTTATTGCACTTTGTGGGGCAAGTATCTAGTTCAGCATAGCCACTTCACACCACTCTCCTCACTTCCTGCGACTCTCCTGTTAATTCCATCCAGTGGTTATGGTTTAATTCAGGCTTTTAACATAGGAACAGTGCTGGACAGTATATTGTGTTGGTTTGACATAGCTCATGGGCAAACCAATATATTATTCCATTGTGTCACTCCAAGTTACTGGGCCAGTGCTGAAATATCAGTGCCAGTTTAAACATATATCTAATTCAGGGGCAAATTCAGTTCATTAAAATCCCCAACATTGTGTCAGCATATTTGTGAAGGAATTGAATTTTGTTGATGCTGAAACCTTCAGACCAATGCTGACAGTCTATCAAAGTGAAAGGAAACAGTGCTGACATCATTAAAACCAAATAGTGCCACTTTAGGATATTTCAGCCACTATCTAATCTTGCCATTCTACAGGAGAATTCAGAACTTGCAGAGTTTGTCAGAACATATAGCAATTCACACTGCCTTATTATTACATGGGCATTTGTTTGTATTCTTTATTAAATGTGGCATATAGAAGAAAAACAGAAATATGTCATGTCGATGAATAAATGACATATTTGACAATACATCACACAAAAGTGTCGATAGAAATCATCAATGAATAGCATAAAATTTAAATTAATTATCCATCAAAGGATCTAATGCAAGTGGTATTACAATGTTAGTGATCTTGTAGGTCCAGTGTTTTGATGCAAATACCAGGAATGTAAAACACAACAACTTTGAACAGCATAGCTGTAGCAAGGTTGAGAGCCCAGAATATACCAAAAGAGTTTGTACTTAGCACCATACAGCTTACAATGGTCAAATGCAATGGGGTTCCAATGATTGGATTCAACGATGTTTGATTTTTTATAAAGAAGAGGCATGAGGGTAAAGAGAGTACATCTAAACCAAGAACTAATAGAAATCGATTCTTCTGCCTTATCAACATCAGTGTCAGACAGACTACCTCACTCTGACATAGGTCTCCCAGGACAGGGTGCAGGGTAGGATAAGGGAGAGGGTGTGCAGTGTGCTCGTAACACAAGCGGAGTCAGAGCAGCTATTGTTAATGGACACAGGAGCCACTTAAAGACCATGAGCAGGGTGGGCCCTATATCTGATTAGATTAGACTTACAGTGTGGAAACAGGCCCTTCGGCCCAACAAGTCCACACCGACCCGCCGAAGCGCAACCCACCCATACCCCCACATATACCCCTTACCTAACACCACAGGCAATTTAGCATGGCCAATTCACCTGACCCGCACATCTTTGGACTGTGGGAGGAAACCGGAGCACCCGGAGGAAACCCACGCAGACACGGGGAGAATGTGCAAACTCCACACAGTCAGTCACCTGAGGCGGGAATTGAACCCAGGTCCCTGGCGCTGTGAGGCAGCAGTGCTAACCACTGTGCCACCGTGCTGCCCCCAAATAATCTATCCTGATTATTAATAACATACTTTTTAAAGAGGTCCTTCAACATGATTCAGGATCATAATTAACAGATCAAGGCTTAGAATGCATGCAGGACTCTTAAAATAATAGCCTGTAAGTTGGACAAATGCCTGTGTGCATTGCTGGCAGGTTTCATAAAACAGATAGAAGGACCAGACACGTGTTTAGTGACCCACAGTTTACTAATCAATGCAAATAAAGCCTTAAAAGTATTGCAGTCATGGATACGAGTGAATGGCCACCAGTCAGTTATCCAAAAGACAAAATAAATCCTGTGGAATAAAAGGGCTGAAATTCAATATATTTTGCATTTGTTATTTTTATTGACTTTCATGGGGGATTTCCCTTAACTGCTACCAAAGAGTTTCCTTGTGTGATCATCCCAAACCTGCCTCATTAATTACCTTACCATACCCATATAGCACCCCTCTTGACTCATGCTAGCTTGATTGACCACTTGCTGTAATTGGAAGAATGTGCTATTGCTGGGATATCCCAGAATAGACCACCATCCCTACTGGTGGTGCCATCTTGGAAATATGGCCATGTTCATATCAAGTGTTGGCAGTCCATAGTACCCTTCACCATGAAAGTAGTGGCACAGCAGCCGTAATACAGCATTTCTCACAGCACAGTGGCAACCAGTGCCTCGTCCATACTATACCAATCATTGTTTAAGCACTAGGCCACCGATATCCCCTGTTCATAGCCACATTCTCTCTTATAATCAATTGTACGTTCCTGTTAGTCTGATCCTAGTGCCCAAAAGGGATCAGAATCTCATCATTATTCATTATGGGGCATCACAGACAAGAAAGCCTTCAAATGATGAAGAGCATTAATATTTATTTTCAGAAACTAAGGTCAAACAAAAATCAAACAAATGAACTGCTGACATGTTGAGCGACAAGTATTTTACAGTCAATGAATGATCTCTGCAACCAGCTCTCATCTACTGGAACTGGGTGTCAATGAAGTCCTGTCTGGCTTATTCCATGCAATACAGTCAAGCTCTATCATGCACAAGGTGATATTCCTCCTGCTTAATGTCCTCACCTTCCAGCTCAGAGGGCTGATCCTGCTTGCCCAGTTCCTCAGGATTCAACATGTTCCCTCATTGTCTGTTCCAGTTGTTTAAATCTCAGCATGTAAGAATTAGGTGGCAGCACAGTCTATCCAGAGAATACTGTAGGGTCCCACCAGAATTATCCAAGCAGCAGAACCTCATCTGCAGCAGTCATATTGTCTGATCCACTGTGATCATGGACGAAGAATTGTCTGCATTGTATCTACCCTCTGCCTCACTCAGGGGTTTCATTGTGGAGTCACCAGCCATTGTGGTATTGGGTAGCTCTTTACCTCACTAACCAGCCTTGAAAGGCATTGGACCCTGAAACACAGCAAGAACATGACAGTCTCAAGGATTTTGGAATGTAGAAGTCATGGCAGTTCCCAGTGTAGTGGCCGTAAATCTGTAGGAAGTGGTCCTCACAATCACAGATCACCTACCCATTAATGGGATGGAATCCTTTTCTCTTGATGAACACCATTGTGTTCTGATATGGTCCTCTCAGACTGATGTGTATACAGTCAACGACACTCAGCACCTGGAGTAGCCAGTTAAGTTGCTGGACCTGCAGCACTGACCTCATCACGGGGAAGGAGATGAAGTGGTACAATCTGGTACAAACGGCATCAGTCACAGCTTGAAACATTTGTGGGTGGATGATTGAGAGATACCACACAGGTCCCCAGTGGCTCCATGGAAGAAAATGGTTGCATAAGTGTCCAATGCAGTTGTCACTTTGATGGCCATGAGGATAGGAGGCGACCCTGTCCTTCAGGTCAGAGGCCTTACTCCAGCAGATGGTACATTTCAGCTAAAACCTCCAGACCATCCTAAGCCTGTGCCAACATTATGCCTTGCTCATCTGAAGGAAAAGGCACCTACACAGAAGACTCTGGTCCTCTTCTGCCCTGTGATGCATTGTGAATTGCCTTTTGGTTGAGATCTCATGTGCAGTTTCTGTTGCAGGTTGCTACTGTATATCCATTCCTCTTTCAACTCTGCACCCCATTGTTGGGATGATGACACTTGCTATGGTTGGATCCATCAGTCATGCTTGCAATGAACTTGTGTCAGGCGCACAAGACACAGAAGAGGTTCTTAGCAATGTGAACAGTCAACAATCATATCTCCTGCAAATAACAGCATAACCTCTACAGAGTAAGAGACAGAGTAATCTGACAAGAAAGGTCACGTTAGCTCATCTTGGCATTTAGACGTAGCATCTTATTTCAATGGATACTCCAGTGATCATGCCATAGAGAGATAGTAGCAGAGTGTCAGTGCAGCATGAACACTAATGCTATTCTCCTCCAGCCCCAAATCACCATCAAAGGGATCAATGCGTACAGGACAGTCTTCCATGATACTCACAGTTCAGGTGGAGAGGGAATAAAGGCCAAATACCCTTTGCACCTTAGGATGATCTTATTGAATGGTAGAGCAGGCTTTAAGGGCCATGTGGCCTACTTTTATTGCCCATTTGTATGTTCATATATTTGTACTTAGTACTCCATAGACAGCTCACCTTGACCAAGCCTCCACATGTTCCCACCTATCACAATGATCTCAGACGGTAACTTCGCATATAGCTCCCTGCCTACCGCACTATGGTTTGATTATGTCCACTATTATGCTGCACACTCTCCGCTTTGAGGTGATGGTAGTTGTAGCTGTCTATCAACCCACCCCATAGCATCCCATGGCCTATGATGTACTATGAGCTTCTTTTCTTTAGATATTGAGTCTTCCTCTTCACTAATGTCTATATCCTAGACTGCTTCTGACAATCCCCAGCACCAATTTCCTCCCCCTCCCTTCCCATACAATGCCTCTGATAACCCCACCACTAATGCTTATTCCACCAATGCACAGGCCTCAGTGTGGCTCACACCCTAGAATGTGCTGAGACGGAGACCCTGACCATGACTACTGCATATTGACTACTGACCATAGCCCCAAGCACCTGACTGTGCGCTGGCACTGCCTGGGACTGACTGCACTGGGACAGTCTGATTGCAAGTAGCTCTGCTTGACTCCACTGAGATCCACACTGCCTCCACTGTATTTTATTCATTTGTGGGACATGAGCTTCACTAGTTGGTCAGCAACTATTGCCCATCTCTAGTTGCACTTGAGAAGGTGATGGTGAGCTGTCTACTTGAACTGCTGCAATCTATGTGCTGTAGATTGACTAACAATGCCCTTAGGTAGGGAATTCTGGGATTTTAAACCAGTAATAGTGAAAGAACAGCAGTATATTTCCAAGTTAGGTGGTGCATGGTTTGGAGGGGAACTTGCCGACGGTGGTGTTCCCATGTACCTGCTGCACTTATACTTCCAGATGAAAATGGTTGTGGGTTTGGAAAGTGCTATCTAAATAGCTTTGGTGAATATCTGCAGTGCGTCTTGTAGATAGCACACGCTGCTGCTACTGGCAATTTCAGACATGGCAATTTGGTTGAGGCACATGCACTGTATTAGCCATCATGTACGTGGTGTACACTGTAGCTGTGATGCTGATAATGCACAGTGCCAAACAGCAATGTGTCCATCCTCTTGCTTTCAGATTGCTGAGAAGCATGACAAACTGCTTGGTTTTGTGTTTGTAATAAACTGCAAAGCAAAAGAAAAGCACTGTGAGACTTTAAGATGTGGCTGAAGGGCAAATCTCTGAAAGTCAAGACGAAGCAAAGGTGCTCTGGACATGTTGATGCAATGAGAATCTGCACCAAGGGAGTGAGCAGACAGCCTTTTGGTGCTCCTTTATCCAATTGGTGAGGTTGTGCCTCTCCCTATGTGCAAAGTGTTCTTGCCGCATCATTACAATAATGTCCAGTGAATCTTGAAGTGCAGAATTGCAGAAACATACTATAATTGCATCATGATGGTGCAGTACAGCTGGCAAATGCCAGCATCCATAGCTGTTAAGTGCATACAGCTGCAGCCTAGAGGCATGCCCTGAAATACCGATGCCATGTGTTTAAGATGGCATCCAGAAGGAGCAACGAGCAAGCTGGAGTCTCAAGGTACCCATTCTGACTTTCATGTCAGGAATACTTGGCTTCTAATTTCTTCTGTCGCACAGTAGAATATGAATCTATATGTTACTGAGGGAGATTCAGTGTTAACAAAAGTGACAATGATCCACAATACCCATGCACAGGCATTCATTGTTCCACAATGAGCATCCCGGCTTGACATCTGGACTCCAGGTTAGAAAATGCAACTTGTTGCTCCTGATGTTGAGAAAGGCCTTGATAGTTTTCTGACAGAATTGTCCCAGATTTCTCACCGTAACCCATGTCACAACCTTAGAAGATTCCATCCAAAGTCTTACCTCTCTCATCACTGTGGGGATCTTAATCAAATTCATAGATTTCAGGTGTTCACAGTAAAAATCAATATAGTATCAAACAGGCACTTTCACTCAGAAAACACAAAATATCTCATATAATCAAAATACACCGAAGCAGCAAAATGATACTCACAAAAGAAAATCTTACGAAAATGGAGAATAAGTTGTTTTGATAGCCACATATCAAAATACTGGTAAGCCTTTTGTGACAAGTTACATTGTAGATGCTAGATAATAAAAAATAGCATGGAAGTTTTGGAATCTCCCATTCCAAACATTAGCCTCCTCTAAATTCAAGATTCCCCACAATTTTCTTCAATTGAATTGTCTGTTTTAATAGCTTGCTTAATAGGGAAACGTATTTTGTTTTCTGCAGCCTGAGTGATGTCACTACCTGAGTTGTATAAGTTGCAAGATTTAGTCTTTTGGTCAATCACCCTTTTCACAGGTCCATCTGTATTATAGCACAGTATTAATGGAATCAATAAGCAATTCCAACAGTCACCTGTGGAAGAGGCAAAAAAAAGTTGAAATTTCTGCTGTCATCACGTATCACACACTGGCAATGACATACTGAAACACATGACTTCAAAAATCACAGGAAAGTGGCAGTTAAACCTGAAGACTAAGATGTCAGCTGAAAAGGTCAATGAAGGTAAGTAGACAAGAGCAGCAATTACCATGTTTGCTTCGCCTTTTTTTTACATTTTTGGTCCACATGTATAAGTGGCACCAGTCACAAGTAGCTGAAATGTCACTTATATTTTTTCAACACTGAAAAGATCAACTCCAATGGAACCATTATCCTTCAGAGGGATCTGAGTAAATTGCCTTGCAAAAAGATGAGCAATCTAAAAACTGCATTCCTTCATCTTTAGAAGACTGGGATGGTTGTTCATTATATAAAAAAAAACAGAAGTCAAAATTATTTTGGTCATGACACAGCTGAGTCAGAAAATAGTAAATATCTGTTTAAAAGATGCTAACACTGAAGGCATTATATTATAAAGAAATAGTTCTGTCATCGGATGGCTGTATCATGCCTTGAGTTTTTATCTTTAGTGGCAGAACATAGACAATGAAGTCTGTCAGTAATTACAAGGCTGTAGCCTTATGGAGTTTAGCTCATGACATCTGTCATTTGAATCCCAAGATTAGATCAGTATTTTAAAAACCCACCAACATGTCTACAATTTTATTTGGATATTCAGATTCCTTGTTCGAGCAGCAGTTTCTCAGTTGCTTGGAACACAGATTCAAAAATTGTGAGCAGTATATCCACACTTTCCATTAATGTGATGAAGTCTCAGAAGATTTATCTTATATTGTTCTTAAATAGTGGGTTTAATTTTGACATGGCCGACTCACCATGGATATATATATATATATATAATATATATATATAAAAACCGGCATTGTTTATGAAGTGAATGTTACTTTTAATAGTTTATCAAGAAATATTTTCAAGTTGATCATGAGGACACTCTATAGGTAATATGCAGATTATAAAGTATAATCATTTTATACTATTGATATACCTGTAGTGAAAGTAAACTATTTTTAGAAGTAAAATATTATACCAGCATTTGATCTCAGAGTTAGATGTTGCCCATCAACAATTTTCTATATTTGAAAAAGGGTAAACGCTCTGTAACATTTTCCATGTGGTATTAAGAGTTTGGAATAAAAAAAATTCAATTTACAAAACTTGAATTTATCTGTTATATTGAGAATAAATCTTCCATAGTCTTAGTACAAAAATCTGCTCATTATTTGATTCCTACTTCAGGGGGGAAAAAAATCATATGAAAACATTTATTTTAAACCTTGCCATTCTATTTGTAAACACATAGCCATCACTTGAAGTTTTCTTTACATTTTGAGCATTTAAGAGTTACACTCAGTAATTTAAAAGCTTAAAGTATATAAATCCAGTAATATTACCAACCCCCCGTCATACTGTCTCATTCAGATTACTGTCATCTTAGATAATCCTGGTTATGATCAACTATAAAATTGTATACTTAAGCTATCAGTGAATAAAATACAGCCTTTTGCATCATATATCTGCAAATAAATATTCTTCATGGTTTAAAAAATGTACACTAACCTCTGATAAGAAAGAAAAGATGGCTGTTGGAGCATCTGTAGGAGCTAGATTTATTTTGACTTAGCAATTAGAAGGGGGAAAGACGCAAGACACTGCTTGGCAGATCTTTGGACCATGGAGCTAATATTGTAAATTATAAATTACAGTCAATGTAGGCCAACAAAAGAAGACATCTTTAAATCTCAGTCAAATGTAATTACTTAAGTAGGCTGAATGTTCCCTTTTCTGTCAGCACCTACTGACAGATGACCTTCCCAGCAGTGTCTTATCATTTGGATCATGAACAGCCCTGCTTCCACCATGAATATCTCTATATATTTGTGACACTAAGCTTTTAAATACAGATATTGACAAATCAGAACATCACTTTTAGAGCTAGTCTCCCAATCACTCACAATAAAGTAGCTATCACTCGTAGTGTTGTAGAGCAAGCACATCACTGAAAAATGAGTTCTCAGCGAGTGCTAATTTGACACAGCTCGCTTGCCTTCCCATAATTGCTCTGTCATTGTCAGTTGGCAGTTCTGGCTCATTCCTAGAAGCTGTGCAATACAATTGGACACAATTACTCCCATTTACCACCACCATTATGCCACTGATGTTGCCCAGTCCGCATATTGACACGGCTCATTAAACCTGGATGCAGGCCATTAATGAACATTGTTAGCATTTCTCTTAAACTTTTTTGCCTCTAATAAACAGTCAGTGTTCCATGAAGGAGCACTGCCATCCCTGTGATATGATATTTATTATCTTGTGGGGGAAGGGCACTCCACAAATGGAAACTATCCTGAGGCTTAGAGAGATGTATGGATAGATCTTCAGACACTGAAGCTTATCACTGGAACCATTTTCATGAGTTGCAGGCCACTGTTAACTGCTGCCTTTTTTAAAAACTAGGCTAGTTGTTGGAGGATAAACACCGTGGCCTCGCAGTGGCCCTGTCACAGCAAGTGTTCCAAGGTTGCTTTCTCTTCAGATGGGTACTTTGCCCATCTCCTACCCCCAGGTGGCGCTCCACGACACCAAAGATACAATTTTGCCCTGGGAGATCAATCCATCATGTCCAGCTGACTTCAGACTGCTTTTTTTTCATTCAGAGATAATTATCTGCTGATCATGGAATTCAGCTGCTGTCATCCATGTAGCCAGCACACTCGCTGTGTCACACAGGTGGTAACGATGGCACACACTTGCACTGTCATGGCAGTGATAAGAGCTTGACTGTATGTGTCAACACTCATCAAGAAAATAAATTAAAAGATTCTTTGTGTGCAAAAAAATAAGGAGCTGTTTTCATTGCACACAGATTTGGTTGAGACGGACAAGATCAAGTCAGGTAAGGGATCCTTATAAATTAGTCTGACGTAATGGCCATACTAACACATCAGTACAAGGGAAATTTGTATATATATATATATATATATATATAAACATTTTCTATTTCACTTTGCTCCCAAGTATACATTTTATTGTTGTGAATAAGCTGTACTCCATTGGTTAAAATTGCATTCATACTCTAGCTTTTGCAATAGGAAATTTCACGGTGAAAAGTGGGTATAATTATTATTATCAAATATTAATAGAGTGCTTATTCAAAACAAAAGAACCAAATTAAACTGAATGATTAGCCTCTCATTTCCTTGTTACAGTTGGCATTGGCAATTCCTGTTGATTCCAAATGAGTATTAATTTTACATTGAAAGCATATTGGCTTCTTCTCAAATTAATGGTTGCATTGGGATATTTCAAAAATAAATAACATTACAATTAGATATCAAAGCTGCATAAAATATATTGTCATTGTTAATTTAATTCCATCTGCTTTAAATACATTTACATTTGAAATTCTTCAGCAGCAATCAGCATTGCTCCCACTGTTTAGCAATCAGACAGATATGGCACTGCAGGAAGGGGAGCTGCCTGACGTTGAAATCTACTCAGGACTTTCTTCAATCACCTTTCAAAATAATTATAGTTACATTGTCTTTCAAATGAAAATAATTATGCTGGAAAATTCAAGTTTTATCCCCCACCCCTATCTGGGAATTTGACGTTTCTGAAATGATCAACAAGGACCATCATGTATATGCTGTCATTTTCAAGTGCAAACTGGCCCTCTGGAAACTCATTATAAATTAGATGAACTCCCTTAAACTTCATAAAAAAGGCAAATGCTAGATTAGCAGCCTGCAGCAATGTGATGTTCATCTGCTGGAGTCAACAGCTTCACATTTAACTTTAAAAAGCAGCGGTGCTGTCCTTTAAGGCTTGTGAATCCTGCTGCTGTGAAACAGGCCTTCCATTCATAATAGCATTAACAAAGAGAAGACATTCTGCTTATGTTATATTTCGACTTGACAATGAGCAAAGCTACCTGATGATCATGCCAAACAAAAAACTCTTTATTGTGTAAAATTTCTGAAGGCTCCCTTGTGCTACTTTGAGTTCATTATCCAGGTATTAAGAGATCAAAATTATATATTTTTACAGATGTACATGTATTTGAGATTAAATGGACATCAGCAGAGCAAAGGTTTTGTTTTCTGTTGTCAGCATGTAATATACTTACCATGCGTGCATTTTTCATAGCACCAAATGAAATTAATTTTTCTTTTGTAGAAAATTTAAAGATTAGCAGTCTGATTGGAAAATTGAACTGAAATTAATGATTTGGTGCTGTGCCACTGTTGCCCATAGAGAACTGTACTTTTTTAAAAAAATCCCCACAAAGCCAATGAAAAGTAAACAGGGAGACAGTTCATTGTGTAAAAAAACCTTTTACTATAAAAAGCAAAAATTACATATTTCAAACATTAAATAAAAGGTGAAAATTATTTCAAATAAAGGGGCAAAGCTTCACTTTAATTGTGATACGAAGAAACTATGTCTCAGTTACAAACATTCACATTACTTCTTGCAAAAATTTGGCACCACATGCGACCTCACAGTCTTCCGAACTCAACTTCAACTATGTAACATCTCTTATTCTAAAGTTGGTTACTTCTGACCTTGAGTTGCATTGACTACTGTCTATAGTCCAACAGAATCTGAATCTGGTTAACACTGACAAGGTGCTTATCCATGAAGCCTCTCTCACCTGATGGCAGAGAATCCCCAGATAGTCCCTCCTCTGACTCCTTTAAATATTCTAGTTGATTCTGAAAAAAACAAACAGCAACAGTGAGTTTTGTTCAGCCCACAAGCCCTGTTCTTTCTGTCTTTTGTCCTCTGTCATTTTCAAGTCTATAACACACACAGTAGCATTTTCTGCCCTATTCTCAGAGATCTGCTTCAACACCAGATTGAATTTGTTTTGTTCTGTTTTGAAGTATCAGTTCTGATTCGAACTGGTTTCTACAAAGACAGGATGAAATCCAACGCCACTGCAATTAGTTTTCTATTTGTCCTTTGCTCCTTAGCTTTATAACACCATGGTAACCTCAGGTCACATGGTACTCCTTGGAACGAAGATCCACTTTCAGAACACTCCCCAGTTTCACTTCTATGGTCAAGAGGACATCACACAGTAAGTAATGCAGACTTATACCAAAGCACAAGTCATGATAATAACTAGCAACGGTACTACACGTTTTTGAACAGCATAACTTTTCTTAATATTTCAAAAAATTACTTTATTCATAAAAATATCTTTATGTGCAAATATAAGGCACTAAAGCAGTTCGGTTTTGTACAGTAGCATATGAAGAAACAAACAAACATTGTGGTTTGACTCAATCAAGCAAACAAACCAAAGACATTTCTTACTTGTACAAGATTATATTTGCATATTTTTGAGGCATCAGGAGGGTCTGATAACCAACAGACCTCCATTTAACTTCAGCAGAAAGAACTTAGGTGATAGTCTTTCCCCACTGGATCTTGACAGTAGCCCCCCGGGCTTTTGTATGTGCCTAAGCACGTAGTCCTGGATCTTGGAGTGAGCCAGTCAATCCCTTTTTCTGGAAGACCAACAAGTTTTGGCCAAACAAAAAAAAACATCTTTTACAGAGGTGATGGTCCTCCAAGCATAGCTGGTGTTCGTCTCTGTGTGCACCCTGGGGAATAGCCAATGGATCACAAAGTCTTCATCAAGGAGCTGGTCAGGTCAAACCTTGATAAAAAAAAAACTGTATCCGTCTCCAGACTTCCATTGCAAAGGCACATTTCAGCAGAAGATGTGTGACAGTCTCTACACCTGCATTGAGGGCAGGGTGCAGTGCGCAGAGAGCCTGGTTATACATGAACGATCTCACAGGTAGTGCCCTTCACGCCACCAGCCAAGTGATGTCTTGGACCTGTGGTCAAAGGTGTTTTTCTTTGCAAATTTATCTACAAAGGACAGGTGTTACGGAACGGTCCAAAGACTTGCCATGTTCCAGGGCAGTGAGGCCAGATCCATCCTTTGCAACACCAGGGATAAGTAGAACGTCAGTGCAAAGTGACACTTGGTGCTTGCGTACTGAGGGTCTACACACAGCTGGATGCAGCCACACACAAAGTTGACCATCAGGCTTGGGTACGTTCATCCCCCACTTATCCAGAGATTTGTACATGGTGTTCAGGTGGACATGGTCCATCTTGGACCTCCAGATGAAGTGGGAGATGGCTCAGTGACTGCAATGGCCAGATCTGTGCCATGTACAACAACAAAAGCAGTGTCTTACACCTGATAGCCAGGTTTTTACCCATAATGGAGAAGAAGCAGTTCTTCCAAAAGCCCCGTTTCAACCTTAGCTTGGAGATACGCTCCTCCCAAGTTTTTGCACACACCCTAACCCCTCTGAACCATATTCCCACCACCTTCAGGTAGTCTGTCCTGACGGTGAAGAGGATAACGGATTGGTCAGCCCAGTTCCAAAAGAATATGGCCTCGCTCTTGCCTCGATGTAATTTGGCTCCCGCGGCCCGTTTGAACTGGTCACAGATGCTCATGAGTCTGCGTGCTGACAGCAGATCCTAGCAGAAAACAGTGACATCATCCATGTACAGGGAGACTTTGACTTTCAGGTCTCCTCTACCTGAAATGGTGTCGCCTCTCTGGCTAGCACCCTTCCTGATTGACTCAGCGAAAGGCTCTATACAACACACAAGCAAGGCAGGAGAGAGTGGGCAGCCCTGTCTGATACAACACAGCATTATAAATCAATGTTCACTGAGAGGGTATGGCTCAGGTCGATACCTCTTCTTCATGTTGAATATAAAGCCTGTATCAAATGCACTTTTCAGTTATGGTAACTGCCATTATTTTCCACTGCGGGAACATGCATCAGTGTGAAACAGGAGCAAGTGAGGAGTGCAGATGCTGGAAATCAGAGTTGAAAAGTGTGGCGCTGGAAAAGCACAGCAGGTCAGGCAGCGTCTGAGGAGCAGGAGAGTTGATGTTTCAAGCATAAGTCCTTCATCAGGAATGTTCCTGAAATAGCGATTCTCCTGCTCCTCAGATGCTGCTTGACCTGCTGTGCTTTTCCAGAGCCACATGTTTCAACATAGACGTAAGACAATCAGATTTGCTTGGCATTTTGGCAAATACTACCTCTGAGTTGTTAACAGTTTGTTAATTCCGTTCAGTGCATTATATTATTTTGTGTTGGTGACACAAAGAAAAGTGATATTCTTGATTGAATTGACCTCGATGAAGGAACACAAATGCATCATGCAAAATGTATCGATTAATACACACATATAAACACAGTAAAATCGTCATTCACATGATTTGATAGAATTTAAAATGTAAAACATACTCATCTGAAATCAGTCAAAGCAGTCACATGTTGCAATTTTCATCATATTAGGGGGTTTAACATGTTAGAGTGTTAGAACTCTCCCTGAAAAAGAGTTTGCGACGTACATGGTACCAGGAGAAAGCGAGGACTGCAGATGCTGGAGACCAGAGTTGAAAAATGTGGTTCTGGAAAAACACAGCAGGCCAGGCAGTATCCGAGGAGCAGGTGAATTGACGTTTCGGGCATAAGCCCTTTTTCAGGAATTCCTGAAGAAGGACTTATGCCCGAAACGTCGATTCTCCTGCTCCTCGGATGCTGCCTGGCCTGCTGTGCTTTTCCAGCACCACATTTTTCAACTCTACATGGTACCAGTCACTATTTACAAGTTTCATACATTAAATTATTTTGACAATATCAGTGCAGCCTGAATACCTACGCAGAAAAATATATCATTTTATTCTCACTAACATTCTGAATTGTACTTGAGATCAGTTGAGTTTTTATTTTAACTGAATTAAACTAAATTTGTCAGAATTAAAACTTGATTTCTTATTAATGATCAACTTATTTAACTTTCGGACACTTACTCAACTTCTCTAATGGTGCTTAAAATTTTTAAACTCATTGCATTCCCTAGTGGAAGCTACCATTTTGTAAGATAATGGTTGGTACCATAGTAGTCTTATCAATGATAAGTGTGGCACTGTATCATCTGGTGTGACTGAGTATCCAATATGTTACTCTGGTTCACATTTGCTGCAGAGGAAGACAGTGGGCTGACAAGTTGCACAGTTTTTAGGACTTTGTTTTGTCTGGAACCTCCTTCTGGCCCTCTGTGCTTTCTGGTTTTGCTTGTCTTTTCCCAATGCCCTTCCAAACAATCAGCCCCCAAAGGTCACAGTTACCAATATCTGTCTCCCCATTGTCAGTGTCAATGCCACTATCTACTGATCTCGCTTTCGGTGTCCTTGTTGTCAAGGTATGGCATTTAGGAAGATGTTATTCTGTGGCTAACTTACTGCACAGAAAATTTGAGGCACATGGCTATCATCCATAGAAAGTAGCCAAGCCAATACAACATTAATGGTTTAACAATGAATGCATGTTGATGGAATTAGTGTGCTCCAGGATATATGAATTGGTGAGCTTGTCCTGCCAAGAGTTGGGGGCAATACATCTAGGAGAGCAAAGGTTAGAAGCTTTTCAGTCTTTTCTTCAGCCAAGTATTTGTTGTCCAGGTCTCGTCACTGTATACGAGTGTGCTGAGGATGCAGCCTTTGTTTATTATTCTCAGCAACGTTGCCCTTATGCTCTTAGTCAGTTTGGAACATAACAGCTGCTCGTGGAGTCTAAACATGTGAAGCTATCAACAACCATCCAGGGTTACATTGCCAGTGAGGATTAATGGCAGGATAGGAACATCCTAGACCATGATATTTGTCTTCCAGATGCTAATGGTCAAATGAAACACATTACAAATGTGAGAGTATGTCCATTTGCTGTTGAAAATGTGTCTTAATATGACATTGTCAGCCTACAGCAACACTGATGAAGACTTGATGTACCTTCACTTGGATAGTAGGTGAACAAAACTGGGCAGCTTTTGATAAGTCCTGCTATATAGGTAGAGACAGTCTACAGATGGTGTGAAGGCATGTGATGGCAGCAGAGAGAAGAATGGGTTATAGTGTGTCAGTGCTAGAAACCAACCCTGTTTCAATGTACCACGGAATCACCAAAGGTTCCAAAGTTGTCCTATAGTGGGTCCATTATGTTGTCACTGAAAGAGGAGACCACCTTGAGCAATTTTGGTAGGAGTCAATTTTCTCCAGCAGCCTAAATAGACCCTCTATCACAGAATCACAGAATTGTTGGGACATAGAAAGAAGCCATAGAACATTACATACCTGCACTGATTCTATTAGCTAGTGCCAATCTCCTGCCATTTTTCACTATCCCTGCACACCATTTCTATCCAAATAATTTCCCAATGCCCTCTTAAATGCTTCAGTTGAACCTGCATCCACCACATTTCCAGGCAATGCATTCCATGCCCTAATTTATCACTGTGTGGAAAAGCTTTTACCTAATCACCCTTGCTACATTTCCACATCACTTTAAATCTATGTCCTCTCTTTCTTTGTTGTTTACGAGCCTGAATAGCTTCTCCCTACTTACTCAATCCAGCCCAGTCATGATTTTGAAAACATCTATCAAACTGCCTCTCAGACCTTTCTGTAAGGAGATCAGCCCAAAGTCTCCAATCCGTCATCTTAACTGAAGTTTATCATTCCTGAAATCATTTTACTTACATGGTCCAATGTTTTGTCAAGATTGATGAAGGTAATACATAGTGGTGTCCATCATTCACAGCATTTCTCCTGCAGCTGCCGGACTGAAAAGACCATGTCAACTATAAATTGACCAGTTCTGAAACCACACCTTGAATTCGGGCTGGTGCATTCAGCCAACATTGGCAGTCTGACAAGGACAACATGGGCAAAGCCTTTTCCCATGATGCTCAGCAGAGCGATGCCCAAATAGTTATTGTAACCATTACATTTGCCCTTGCTTTTTGTGTTGGGTCACTAAGGTTACACCATATATATCCAGGGGCCTCGCCACTTCCCTCTAGCAGAGTCGCAGAAGTTCACGCAGATGCTGCAAGGGTCCAGTTTAGTTTGTTTGATGTGTTTAGATGGTACAGCATCCACACTTGAAGCTGCGCCCCCATGGCAAGCAAGTCAGTAGATTTGCTAAGCTCCTGCACTGTAGGTATCAACTGATACCATTAGTCAATCATATTTCACTAAAGTATACATCTCTACCACATTAAAATATTATGACAGCATTGTAAAACTACTCAACCATTTAGCTGAACAACCTTCAAAATAAATGTAAAAAAAGGAGTCAATTGCATATAAATAATAATAATTTATTGATTAAAATTCAGGTGTGATCAATGTGCACAGGGAAATATTTTAATTTAACTAATAGATAATTACATTGATGGGACATAATATAATAGATACTGGCATTCTAAGTTGCTTTTAGAACAATGTCTCACATCCTGTTTTATGATATGGAAGGTGATGGAACCTTATCTGCAAGAATTCAGATCAATTGAATTTAAATGAGAAGCAGGTGCTGCCGTAGTGCATCCATGAAGAATTCTGAGAATGTTAAAATTAGTGCCATATTTGCCGGGAGACAGTTGGGTACATAAACTTTTCTTGATTCATGGGTCCATTCGGACTGCAGATTGCTCTGCTGTTCAGAGTTCAGCAATTTGAATAAATTATGCTGAAAATCACTTGGTGGTTCATTTTGTGTGAAATTATATTTTCACTGGAAAGGTTAATTTTGAAGGGAGCTTGAATGGCTAGAAATTGTGCAGCTGGGGAGTCTGCATGTTCAGAAGGCAGCAGTTATTAAAAGCAATTGCATTTCCTCTCTGATCTCTCCTGAGACCAGAATCAGAGGAGATGTTAAACCTTGCTTGACACCCCAGTTGGATAATTGTGGGTGTGGGAGCTAATCAGCAGAAGATGTCTTCTCAATTTAAATCTTGTCAGTTAGTCAAGATTAGGTTTTCCTGTATCTACCACCATTCAGTTTGTTGCATGCCAATGCTTAGTAAAGTTGTCTGCAAAAGTCTTGCGGTAGCTTAAGAGAGAGTTAATTAAAAAAAATTAAACACTCGAGCTAGCTGAGCATATTGAATTCATAACTATCTGGTGTAGAATTCCAGTAGTATTTGACAGACTGAATTCATTTAAAAACTGGGGTGGGGATTTCCAGCAGCGTGATAGTAAATTGTTCCAAAATGTGCCACAAATTTTATAGTCAGTCTGGCTGGCAAAATGCCATGCTGTCGTGTTCCCTGATGGTAAATATTTGTAACAGATTTCAACCTTGCAAACAAGGGCTTCTTTCAGTAAAAGGTCATATAATGTCGTGATGAAAAATCAAATTTAAAAAAAAGTATTGCTAAGTTCACTGCAGCAAAAAGTCTGACATACAGTTCCATAGAAATTGCTTACGATTCATCCAAAGACTTCTGTTTATATTTCTGAGGGATGGATTTTGCCACATCTCCTTGTGTATCTTTTTTTCATTTTTTTTAGCTACAGATAAAATTGCAATGGCTTGTTAAGCTGAAGAGATAAATCCACCATTTGTTTTAACATGCTCCACTCTGGGTCACAGTACAGTACATGATCCTAAAAGCCACAACTTCAAAGAATCAACTAGCATTGCTTATACCAGCTTCAGTTCTGACCATTTTAATGTTGATCATAAACTAAAGTTTGTTTGAGCTGGGGCAGAATGGGCACTAAGAGACAAAATTAAAGCTGTAAGGTGGTGGAGAGCAAGAATGAAGGGAAAAACCTAATAAAAAAACAAACAAATTCCATGATGGACTACTATTTTTCCATCAAGCAATTACTGCCCTTACAATAAAAACAATATAGGAACTTATTTGAGACTCAAAGTTTCACAATGCACTTGGACACATTTATTTCAACACGGTCACAAGATGGCTCTAGAGCTTTGGGTTTGTTTCAGTTGCACTATCCTTGTGCTTGGTGAGCCAGTTAATAAGATACAAGTGTTCAAGAAATGGCAGCCAATTTGCTATTTGACAAAGCTGTTGCAGAATAAATTGACAAATGTTCATATTCTTTGAATTTTGTGATATTTTTTCAATAAAGTCCAGCTGCCTTTTTTTTAACTTAATGGTAACTAGGCAACATTAGGTTAAACCCTAATGCCAAAAAAAATGTATTGCTCAAGTGGAGGTAGAAGGTGTAATTTTGTCAGTATAGTACTTTCACAAGAACATCGCAGTTGTTTGACTAAGTGGATTTTCAGTGATAATGAAAAGGATCATACTGGCCGTGAAGTGGGATAAAAGAGGCACCTGAGAAATGAAGTCTCTGACATTAGCTATTTGCATATCACAGGTCAGCTTGTGGGGTTAAATTCAAAAGATAAATGTAAATCACAGTAAATGGAAGCTGTTGAAAGTCAGACAGACAAATTACTATTCACTGTTTTATTTGAGTCAAACTTTTTGAAGAACTTTATTGTGTACTTTCTCAAAGTAAAATTGATGGAAAAGACAAATATTTAATATAAATTAGAAAAAAGACATGCAACTCTGTTGTCTCCACAGATCTAATCTAATTTAGCAAAATACACTTATATTTCTCTTGCTTTGGTCTGTCTTCATCTTCTTTCTCCATAACCTTTCTATCTTCTTCTAACCTTGCTAGCCCCTGTTGACCACATCTTTTAGCCAAGCAGAAAGAGAACAATGGACACCAGTGTTTATGCTGTGTGACTCTATTTGATGTGAGCTACTTGAGAACAACGCAGGGTGTCACACCTCTCAATTTTACCTTTTTCACATCAGAGCAGTACATTTCTCCTCTTCAGTGTCTGACTTAGTTCAAAACTCACAGTAAAGAAAAGCTGCAGCCATTAAGTTTGCAGCATGCAATGCTGTGGTACAATACCAAATGTGTTAGACCATAGGGTCATAGAGATGTACAGCATGGAAACAGACCCTTCGGTCCAACCCGTCCATGTCGACCAGATATCCCAACCTAATCCAGTCCCATCTGCCAGCACCCGGCCCATATCCCTCCAAACCCTTCCTATTCATATACCCATCCAAATTCCTCTTAAATGTTGCAATTGTACCAGCCTCCACCACATCCTCTAGCAGCTCATTCCATACACGTACCACCCTCTGCATGAACAAGTTGCCCCTTAGGTCTCTTTTATATCTTTCCCCTCTCACCCTAAATCTATGCCCTTTAGTTCTGGACTCCCCAACCCCAGGGAAAAGACTTTGCCTATTTGTCCTATCCATGCCCCACATAATTTTGTAAACCTCTATAAGATCACGCCTCAGCCTCCACCACTCCAGGGAAAACAGCCCCAGCCTGTTCAGCCTCTCCCTGTAGCTCAGATCCTCCAACCCTGGCAACATCCTAGTAAATTTTTTCTGAACCCTTTCAAGTTTTACAACATTTTTCCAATAGGAAGGAGACCAAAATTGCATGCTATATTCCAACAGTGGCCTAACCAATGTCCTGTACAGCTGCAACATGACCTCCCAACTCCTGTACTCAATACTCTGACCAATAAAGGAAAGCATACCAAAAGCCTTCTTCACTATCCTATCTACCTGTGACTCCACTTTCAAGGAGCTATGAACCTGCACTCCAAGGTCTCTTTGTTCAGCACCACTCCCTAGGATCTTACCATTAAGTATACAAGTCCTGCTGAGATTTGCTTTCCCAAAATGCAGCACCTCGCATTTATCTGAATTAAACTCCATCTGTCACTTCTCAGCCCATTGGCCCATCTGGTCCAGATCCTGTTGTAATCTGAGGTAACCCTCTTTGCTGTCTACTATACGTCCAATTTAGGTGTCATCTGCAAACTTACTAACTGTACCTCTTATGTTCACATCCAAATCATTTATGTAAATGACAAAAAGTAGAGGGCCCAGCACCGATCCTTGTGGCACTCCACTGGTCACAGGTTTCCAGTCTGAAATACAACCCTCCACCACCATCCTCTGTCTTTTACCTTTGAGCCAGTTCTGTATCCAAATGGCTAGATCTAACCTTGTAATCAGTCTCCTATGGGGAACCTTGTCGAATGCCTTACTGAAGTCCATATAGATCACATCTACTGCTCTGCCCTTATCAATCTTCTTTGTTATTTCATCAAAAAACTCAATCAAGTTTGTGAGACATGATTTCCCACGCACAAAGCCATGTTGACTATCCCGAATCAGTCCTTGCCTTTCCAAATACATGTACGTCCTGCCCCTCAGGATTACCTCCATCAACTTGCCCACCACCGAGGTCAGGCTCACTGGTCTATAGTTCCCTGGCTTGTCCTTACCACCTTTCTTAAACAGTGGCACCACGTTTGCCAACCTCCACTCTTCTGGCACTTTACCTGTGACTATCAATGATACAAATATCTCAGCAAGAGGCCCAGCAATCACTTCAGTTGTGAACATAGAAATATAGGAACAAGCCATTCAGTCCTTCACCACCCCAACACACACACACACACAGAACCCAACTTAGAATTAATTCAATAACTCGTCCTCTTCTCTCTCTAGAGAAAGAGAATTCCACCTATTAACAACCCTTTGGAGAAACAAATCTAATCTCTGTTTTAAATGTATCCCTTAGTTTTAGTCTCTCACCAAACAGGAAATATTCTGCATAGTCCAAAATCGAGTCCCATCAAGATCATATCTACTTCAATAAAATAACTGTTCCTTCCTCGAAACATGTTGTACATTACTAGCCCATCCACCTTGATTTTTAATTATACTTACTTTATTATAAACCACAAATAGCAAATCAGCAGAGTTCACACTTAAATTTAAACTAAAATGGAATAATTCTCCCCAGGATCAGAACCACAGATCTTATAACAACTCTGTGTCTGATAGATGCATCCGCCTCTGCTTGAAGTTCTAACCAGTGAGTCACAGATATTGGAGGAAGAAGCAGTTAGTGAACTGTCTGCCAGAAAGGAAGTCTTCTTTCAGTGTTTTTTTTTGTCACTTTGCTGTTGAGGCCATTGAGATTGGACCATTAACTTTATAGGATTATCTTATCATAATTTCCTAAAACACTCACTATCTACTTTGGATATCTAGATTACAGAACCTGAACTATGGGCCATAAACATATAAAAGTCACTGATCAATCATTTAGGGAAGTCAGGGGAAATCCTTTGCCCAGAGACTGAATGGGAAGTGGAACTTATTGCCAAATGGAGTAATTGAGGTGAAAACACAAAATGCTGGGAATCACAGTGGGTCAGGCAGCATCCACAGGGATAGCGCAGGTTAACCATTTGAGTCTCATCATCAGATTACAGACATGCATTTAAAGGGAGCTTTGATAAACATGAGAGGTAACAAAACTCAAAGATATGTTGATAGAGCTAAATGAAAACAGTTGGAAGGAGGTGTCCGTGGAGCACAGACATTGACATGGACCTCTTGGTAGGATGCTCGGTTCTGTGTGGAAACTCTTCAGTGACGTTAGAATTAATCTCTTTCCTTCATGCAGTAGGGTCAGTTATAATCTTTGGACACCCAAAAAATCAGTCTTGTAAACAATTGAAAGAATTTCTAGTGCCCAACCTCATTTTCATTGTGATGGCAAGTATGATGATGCTAACCAAAGTCACCAATCAGTCTGCTGGGCCATACTAGTCCATATCAATCTGTCCAGTTGGCAGCAACTTTGGGCAGAATAGTAGAGTGTGATAACACAGTGGTAGTCTTGCATTGGTGGCAACCTCATTTATTCATTAACTTATAGAGGTTTACAAAATTATGAGGGGCATAGATAGGGTCGGAGAATCCAGAACTAGAGGGCATAGGTTTAGGGTGAGAGGGGAAAGATATAAAAGAAACCTAAGGGCCAACTTTTTCCCTCAGAGGGTGGTACATGTATGGAATGAGCTGCCAGAGGAAGTGGTGGAGGCTGGTACAATTGCAACATTTAAGAGGCATTTGGATGGGTATATGAATAGGAAGAGTTTGGAGGGATATGGGCCGGGTGCTGGCAGGTGGGACTAGATTGGGTTGGGATAACTGGTCAGCATGGGTGGGTTGGACCGAAGGGTCTGTTTCCAAGCTGTACATCTCTATGATTCTAAGTCTGAAGAAGACATCTTGTTATTCGAGCTTCAGAGTAATTTTAAGCTGATCTTTGATCATTATCTTGTTCTCTATTGGTCAAAAGATACTCAGGCAGATCTTCCAGCATTTGCAGTGGAAATATAGCCAGCTGAAAAGTTCTTTACAGTAATCAGGAGATCTGAAACAAGGGTCCCCTCCATTTTAAGAGTTCATGCTGCCACAATGTGACCAAACCACACAAGCAATCCAGACCCTCATTGTCAGATGTAAGAGCAGCACAAGGATAACCACAAAGATTACAGTGGTGGTTATAACAAGCAATTGCTGTAAATATGCATGTGGATAGTAAAACTATTTCATAATACAATGTCTAGAGTTCAGAATTTAATGTTTTATTTGATTTTGTGTATATGAGAGTGATTCCATGTTATTTTGTTACAGCACCTACAATTTCTCTCCTGCTTCCTTCCTGAAACTTTAAGCAGACCTCCAATTTACAAACATTATTCAGGAAGAAATGTAGTCTATGAGCTCTTGTACAAGGATATACCTCAAGTTTGTTGTCTTCTCCTTAGCTTTGCACTAACTTTCTGGTATTCCATATTCCTTCTGCACCTGTTCTGCTTCCATTAGGATCTAAAAGTAAGATTTCCATGACAGAAAAATGGTAAGCACTCCTTGACTGAACTTTCCAGATAAGCAAGTCATAGAATTGTCTCTTACCTATGAAGTTGAGAAATGTTTGGTTTTAATTGCTCGTTTTAAAGCTGATGAATTAGAAAGTCTGTGGACGTAAAAAAGGCCAATGTTTGAAACCATTTCGTGGTTTAACATGTCATAGAAACATAGAAAATAGAAGCAGGAGTAGGCCATTTGGCCTTTCATACCTGCTCTGCCATTCAATGTGATCATGGCTGATCATCCAACTCAGCATGCAGTTCCCACTTTTTCCCTATACTCGTTGATCTCTTTAGTCCGAAGAACTATGTTTAATTCCTTCTTGAAAGTATGCAATGTTTTGGTTTCAGCTACTTTCTGTGGTGGAGAATTCCACAGCTCACCACTCTTTTAGTGAAAAATCTTATCGTCTCAACCCAATATGTGCTACCCCATATTCTTAAATTGTGAGCCTCATTCTGCATGTCATGTCGTGTCAGTGACCTACATCTTTTTTCCATACCTTTTCTGTAAGTAAACTGCAACTTTGGTATGATTAGGAG